>NC_134358.1:31599018-31906518 GCF_048569485.1 Anomaloglossus baeobatrachus
AAGTAGAAAATGAGAATGTTGTCGTAAAGAAGAATGACTGCGAGCCCCCCTGACAAATGACTTTAGCGATTTCTCTAGAGTTTTTAGTAAACAGAAAACCGTCGAGTCCTTCTTCCCGACAAGTCGTTCTCGCAAATGGAACAGCATTGTTATTTCGCGAGCATCCCGTACCACTGACAACAATGTTCTCCTGTGAATCATGCCGCGCGGATCAGTGTAAAGGGGAAAGAAAAAATAAGAACGTTCGGTCTGTTTGGCCATAAAACTTTTTTGTTGCTGCAAATTTTGGTAATTTACAGGCTGTGTTCAATGCATTTTGTCCGAAGTTCAATCAAATAAAATGGTCAGCAAGCAATTTAGGTTGATTAAATTAAAAGAAGGATGCTCTTTCCAGGATTAGGAAATGATATGGGCAAATGCCAGAGTCTTTAAATCACTTTCTACAAGCACAAGATGTTTTCGAGCTAAAGAGAATTGAAGAGCGTTGGGTGAATAATTTTTTTGCTATTGATCCAGACAACTTTACAGCTTCGGGGCTTTCGAGAATATCGATACCATTGATATACAGTAACCAACTAAGTAACTAAAGTGTCACTTTCTTTGGAAGAAAACATTAAGAAACTCTACTTTTCTTGTCACTTCGGTGGTTGTTCTCGAGTTTCGACTCCCGGGTTTCTTTGTGGATGTCACATATTTGAAAAGATGTGGCTTAAGGCTACTTTACACACTGCGATATCGGTCCCGATATCGCTAGTGTGGGTACCCGCCCCCATCTGTTGCGCGACACGGGCAAATCGCTGCCCGTGTCGCACAACAGCCGTCACACATACATACCTGTCCGGCGACGTCGCTGTGACGGGCGAACCGCCTCCTTTCTAAGGGGGCGGTCCGTGCGGCGTCACAGCGACGTCACTGAACCGCCGCCCAATAGCAGCGGAGGGGCGGAGCTGAGCGGGACGTAACATCCCGCCCACCTCCTTCCTTCCTCATAGCGGCCGGGAGGCAGGTAAGGGAAGCTTCCTCGTTCCTGCACCGTCACACGCAGCGATGTGTGCTGCCGCAGGAACGAGGAACAACTTCGTTACTGCTGCAGTAACGAGATTTGAGAATGGACCCCCATGTCGCCGATTAGCGATTTTGCCCGTTTTTGCAACGATGCAAAATCGCTTATCGGTGTCACACGCAACGGCATCGCTAATGCGGCCGGATGTGCGTCACGAATTCCGTGACCCCAACGACTCCGCATTAGCGATGTCGCAGCGTGTAAAGCCCGCTTTAGTCTTCAAAAAAATAAAACAGGAACTTATTATTAAAAAGTAGTTAAAAATTAAATCCAAAATATAAAAAAGAGGAAACATTTTTCAATGCACAAATAACATGGCACAAACATAGGTAATAGATTACGGTGTATATTTGACTATGGTTTTGAAGGTAACAGTACTGGCTAAATGGCGGATCTTCTAAGGAATCAAATTGACTAAACACCTAATTTATTATATCATACAGTGTGCCCATTATAGGCCATGAACATATACATAAAACAAAACAGGGCACAACCTAAGGGGTACTTTACATGCTGCGATATCGGTACCGATATCGCAAGCAATCGTACCCTCCCCCATCGGTTGTGCGACACGGGCAAATCGCTGCCCGTGCCGCACAACCTCGCTTACCCCCATCACACGGACTTACCTGCCCTGCAACGTCGCTCTGCCCGGCAAACCGCCTCCTTTCTAAGGGGGCGGTTCGTGCGGTGTCACAGCGACGTCACATGACAGGCGTCCAATAGAAGCGGAGGGGCGGAGATGAGCGGGACGTAACCTCCCGCCCACCTCCTTTCTTCCTCATTGCCGGTGGACGCAGGTAAGGAGATGTTTGTCGTTCTTGCGGTGTCACACATAGCGATGTGTGCTGCCGCAGGAACGACAAACAACATCGTACCTGTTGCAGCAGAGATATTAAGGAAATGAGCGACGTGTCAACGAACAACGATTTTTCACGTTTCTGTGCTCGTTGATCGTTGCTCATTTGTGTTACACGCTGCGATGTTGGTAACGGCGCCGGATATGCGTCACTACCGACGTGACCCCGACGATATATCGTTACCGATATCGCAGCGTGTAAAGCTCCCTTAAGGCATATACAGTGGGTGAAATAAGTATTGAACATGTGACCCATTTTTCCAAGTAAATATATTTCTAAAAGTTCTATTGACATAAATTTCTTACCAGATGTCGGTAACAACCCATCCAATCCACACAGGCAAAGAAATCAGACCATAGATGTCCATAAATTTAGTGATGTGTAATAATGAGAAATGACAGAGGCAAAAACTATTGAACACGCTTACTGGAATTTATTTAATACTTTGTATAAACGTCTTTGTTGGTGATGAAGCTTCCAAACGCATCCTGTATGGAGACACTAGTCGTCTGCATTGCTCAGGTGGATTTTGGCCCATTCTTCCACATAATCGCTCCTCACATCCTGCAGGTCCCGGTTCCTTCTATGAACTCTAAGTTTTAGTTCCTTCCAGAAATTTTCAATTGCATTCAGCTCCGGTGATCGGCTCGGCCATTTTACTAGATTTACTTTCTCTAAATTCAATGGAGAATTTCCTTGACTGTGTGTTTGGGGTCATTGTTTTGCTGAAATGTCCTCCCTTGTTTCATCTTCATCATCCTGGTAGATGGCAGCAGATTTTTACACAGAATGTCTCTGTACATTTGTTTATTCATCTTTTTTTCAATTATATGAAGTTTGCCAGTGCCGTATGCTGAAAAACAGCCCCACACCATGATGTTCCCACCTCCACACTTCACTTTTGCTGGTGTTTTAGGGGTGATTTGTTTTTCATGGTGTGTATTATGGCATCTAAAGAGTTAAATGCTCGTCTCATCTGACCAGATTATAACCTCCCAATATGTCATATATTTTAAATATTTTTGAGCAAACTTTCACAATGCTTGAACATGCATTTTGCTCAGCAATGGAGTTTTGCATGATGAGCGTGCATACTGGCCATGGAGGGTGAGGGCATTACTTATTGTTTTCCTTGAAACAATTGTACTTGCTGATTCCAGGTCTTTCTGTAGCTCTTCACATATGATCTCTGGTCCTTGGGCAACTTTTCTTATAATTCTTTTTACTTTTATAGACACCAGGAACCACTCCAGAGTGGCTTACGAACTGCAACATCTGACCTCAGGGGTCAAAGATGCAGGTACAGACACGGAATATCAGGCTTTACAGGAACAGGATCACAGGCAGGGGTTGATACTGGTACAGGTTTAGATGGGATGGCTGGTACAGATGGAACAGGTTTGGTATCAGGTGCAAACAGGACAGGTTTGAGTTCAGGCAGCATAGGTTCAGGATCAGGCTTGTGACAGTACACTAACAGGTGCAAGACACACTACATATGGAAGTTGCTCAAACACCTCCCTACAGAGGAGGGTGCCTTAAATAGCTAGTGTCTCCCAACCATAAGCTGGGGACACTTCCAGAGTATACGCACTGCCCCTTTAACAAGCGGGGACTGTACGAGTTGACGCCCTAAGAGCATGGACAGGAAACCTACGCAACCTGCGCAGGCCCCGGGAGCTAGGAGCTTCAGCGGGGACCAGAGCAGGAGCCCCAGGAATAAGTAGACAGCCACAGTGGTGAGTATGTTGCTGTCCCTGCCAGGAAGGAGACACTTGGAAGTGCAGGGACGCCAGTGTTACACTACCAAAAGGGTAATGGTGCAGCCCCCTCTCCAAACTTTTACAGTCTTTAGGCCGCCCTCCCACCATATTTCTAGCGTTTTATCAGGCTACCTTTGCACTTAATTTTTAGAGGGTCATGAGAAGGCCCTAAAGGCCGCTTTAGACGCTGCGACATCGCTCAAGCGATCTTGTTGGGGTCACGGAATTTCTGACGCACATCCGGTCGCTTTAGCGATGTCATTGCGTGTGACACCTATGAGCGATTTTGAATCGTCGCAAAAACTGTCAAAATCGCTCATTGGTGACATGCCCCCCTATTCTCGAATATCGCTGCTGCTTGGTGTACGATGTAGTTCCTCGTTCCTGCGGCAGCACACATCGCTACGTGTGATGCCACAGGAACGAGGAACCTCACCTTACCTGCAGCTGCCCGCAATGCGGAAGGAAGGAGGTGGGCGGGATGTTACGTCCCGCTCATCTCTGCCCCTTCGCTTCTATTGGGCGGCGGTGCAGTGACGCTACTGGGACATCGCAGTGACGCTGAACGAACCGCCCCCTTAAAAAGGAGGCGGTTCGCCGGTCACAGCGACGTCGCAGAGCAGGTATGTGCGTGTGACACTGCCGTAGCAATAATGTTCGCTACGGCAGCGATCACACGATATCGCATGTAAGATGGGGGCGGGTGCTTTCGCGCTCAACATCGCTAGCAATTGCTTGTGATGTCATAGCATGTAAAGCGGCCTTTACTCTTTATTTTTTAAGGCTCATCAGGTCTCTCTCACACTTAATTTTTAAAGAGTCATCAGCTGCCCTCGGTCTTACTTTTTCCAGCATGTGTATAATGCCCTCCTTCATAATCTATTTCAGGATGTGTATGAGGCCTTCCTCTACAATTCCCTTACTTATATAGATGTATAACTCCCAGGTGTAAATATTTGTCTGCCCTTGCACTTATTATATAGGCTTTCCCACTCCTAAAAAAATGGGAAAAAAGGTTTTCTGAGGCCCTTCTTTACATGTCTTACAAGGTGTATTGCAGTTCCTTCTTATTTTTGGCAACCCTTATAATTAGAGCATAGCCTTTATGAGTCTAGAAATCCCACTACCTAACAATTTTAACAGAAAGTGTATGAGGCACTCCTTTTTGTCTAATACAGGGTGTATTGGAGTCCTTTATCCTCCTAATTTTTGCCAGTTCTCGCATCTTCTGTATAATCTTTATGAGGTTCAGAATCCCTCCTTCCTAACTTAAACAGGATGGGTCTGACCATGTCACACACACCACATGCCCAGATAAGTAAGGAAAATGTTAAAATTAGATTTACCGTTGACTACCGGTGCATGTAGCTTTGTTTGCCCCTATGCTATGTCATTTACTGTAGTTATAGGTGACTGGGAAATACGGTGAGAGATAGCCAGGCCATTATGGGGTGGAGGAGGTGTTTATTTTTTTCTATTTAAATTTGCCTTATGTACAAGTCAATAATTTATACAGGAAATAATGTTTCCTAACATTTTTACTGTAAAACCCATTTTTTCCTTGGTTAGTATGTTTTTTTTTATCAGTCCATGAAAGTGGAGTAAGGTAATCAACCCTGTGTATATGCATCTAATCCCAAACTATTCCTCCTCTACTAGCTATCCTTACACTGAATGCAGGTAACAGTGGTTTTACCAGAATAAAGGACAATAATTAGCCTTGAAAATGACTTTTGGTTTTAGGTTGCAGCAGCAGTACAAGTAAAGAAGGATTGTAAGGCAATAAACCCTGCCTATATGCCTGCTCTAATCTAAGCTTTCTCTTCTCCAGCAATGATCCCTAAACTCAATGCAGGTAACAGCGGTTTTACTATAATAAAGGACCGGAATTAGCCCTGAAAAGTACTTTTGGTTTTAGGTTGCAGCAGCAGTATAAGTAGAAGGAGACTGTTTTTCAATAAACCCTGCCTAAATGCCTGCTCTAATCCAAGATCTCCCTCCTAGATCAATTCTTCTTGAACTGCAGTGTGAGGAGCATCACACCCCTGGGACTTATATAAGAGCTGATGATGCTATGCGGACATCCAACCACAGTAATTCCAGTAGCCAACAAGGTTATGGCATTATCATGTATGACAGGCAATCCCTGCATATTGATTGGCTGTGAAAAAGCCATGAAACAAAGAAGGGGCGTTAACTCGGGCATGAGCATGCATTTTTTTGCTAGGAAGTGTAGATTGGGTGCAGGAATATGATGTAGAAATTCTAGCACCAAATCTACGTCTCTTGGCAAAAATAAAAACAGTTTCCTGACAGGAGATGCAGGTCTGTGAACTCAGTGACCTTACCTGTGGTGAGATCACTGATTGCATTGAGGTCCCCTGAGGTCAGGTTTCCTGCGTTGACAGATGGAGGGTCATGGGAACATCCAGCTGTAACCACAACTAACATGAGTGATGTCGCTGCTCATCACTGCGGCTCATTCTCTGTCTGAAGTTACAGCATGTGGTCATGTTCTATGGCCGCACTCTGTCAGTTCACATGTAGCAGAGCTGGTATCATCGTGGGCCCTCATGTAGATTACGTCATACCTGGGTGTTTTGGGGCTTAATAAAGGAGTGAAAGAAGGTGGGTTTTTTGTATTTTATTTCAAATAAAAGATTTTTTGGGTGTTTGTGTTTATTTCTTTTCACTTACAGATTAGTAATAGGGATGTCTCATAGACACCTTTTATTACTAATCTACTGCTTAGTGGCAGCTGGGAGCTGTCATTAACCCTTTATTACCCTGGTTGCCACCGCACCAGTGCAATTTAGATAACCAGGTAAAGCTAATGCATGCAACAATTCTGGGGCGTCTTTAGGCTGCTATTTTTAGGATACGGGAGCAATATCCATGGGCTTTCCCAGTCTGAGAATGCCAGCTCCCAGCTGTCGGCGTTATCTTGGCTAGGTATCAAAATTGGGAGGGACTGCACGTCAATTTATTTAATTAATTTACTTATTTATATAATTTTTTAAAAAGACACATGCAGTTCCTCTTATGTTGATACACAGCCAAGATAAGCGCATGGCTGGGGGCTGCAACTTGTAGACGTGGGCTTTATCTGTACTGTTATCAATATGTGGGGGAACAACACACCATTTTTATTTTATTTATTTATTTATTTTACACTAGTATAAGTATGCAACCAGCATGTGTGATTCCAGCCAATCATAGATGCTGTCAGAGAGGGTGGGAGCGCGGTCTGACTGCAGCCAATCAGAGACACCATTGGGCAGGGAAAACAGTGAATATGTATGTAAGTTTTGCCTCCCATTGAATTCAATGAGATTGTCTAGGATCGTTCGATCTGATCGTCGAATCCTAGATGGGTTCGACGATCCCAACCTGATCCAATCCTCAGCAGGATCACTCACCTCTAGTGCCCATATGTCTGCAGGTCTGCCCTCTGCATTATTATAGCTCATAAAATCATAGAATTACATATTGATATTTCAAAATATTATTTACCATATTTACTCATCTCATCTCTTCTGTAAATAGGATTATTTTATCAAAGGCTTAATCTTTTTTTAAAGCTTACTCTTTTTTTTAAAAAAAATTAAGCTAACCATTACTTAAAAAAAAAACAATAAAAAAATAAAAAAATAAATTACTTTGAACATAAGTGGTACAGACAGTTTATAATTAATCACTCAGTTGTTTTTCTGTTGGTCTATATTTTTAGCTCACACAAGTTTTCCTTTTCTTGACTTCCTTCATTACATTCCTTATTTCCTATTTTTTTTCAGAATTCGTCTGTTATATCTTTATCCTAATTATGATTCTCCTCTATTATTTTCATTCTTTTTATTTTCATCTCAATTCTCTTCCAGCTACCTCTTTATTTTTTCCTCTTTCATCACTCGCTTTCTCCTCCATGCTTATTTTCTATCTTTATTGCCTTCCTGCTCTTTCTCATCCTTCCTTATTTTCTTCCTGCTCTACCTGCATTATCTTCATCTTTTGATTTCATTCTCTGCTTCGTCCATCCTAATTCTCTTCTACCTACGTCCTTATTTTTCCCTCCTTCTTCAGTCTTTTCCTTTTTGTTTCCTGTTCCATCTTCATTCACTTCCTCTTACCATCTAATTCCCCTATTTAGTTCTTGTCTTCTTATTTTCTTACTTTTCTTTATTTTCATTATTCCTCTTCTCTCCCTTTCAATTCCCATTTTTAAATTTCGCCCTTCTTTTATATCCTTGTTCTTTTCTTCCCATCATTTTCCTTCCTCACTTCCTTTTCTATTTTCCCTATTTTTTGTCCTTCTGTGTTTTTTTTCTATCTTTTTTTCTTTTTCATTATTCTTTTTTTATTCATTCTTTTCTACATTCTTCTTCTTTGTGTAACACTCACAGCTGGTGTAGAGGCAGCAAGCAGGATTAGTAGGCCCACTGGGGGACCCCGGCTTACCCCTTAGAGGGAGTGGCTTAACTAAGTGCCCACCACGAGGCGAACGCCAAGGCAGCAACCGGGACTCTGGCAGCTGACCCCCAGGACAGCTGACGGACTCAGGAGTAGACAGATACAAGCGGGGTGACTGAGACAGGCTGGATAGGGGGTTACAGACAGTAATGGTGGACACAGCAAGGACAGACAGTTATGGAAAGACAGGTACTGGAGACGGACACAGTGTTAACGGGACCTTACAACTAGCTAGCAGACTGGTATACTGACTAACTGAATGTGTTGCGCAGGCACCTCCCCTAATGGGAGGGTGCCTTAAATACTCTATGTCTCTCAGCCATAGGCTGAGAGGCATTTCCAGGAAATAGCATGTCAGTCCTTTAAGAGGAGGACCAGTGCGCACGTAGATCTTAGGTGCATTCCTATAGAATGTAAGCCCACAAGGGCAGGGTCCTCTTCCCTTTGTACTAGTCTGTCTATTGTAACTTGTATATGTATTCTGTATGTAACCCCCTTTTCATGTACAGCACCATGGAATCAATGGTGCTCTATAAATAAGTATTATTATTATTATTATTATTATTATTAATAATAATAATAATAATCATAATTCCTAGGAACCCTGTGCAGCATGTGTGGCGCCCTGGACAAGCCAGGTCGTCACACGTACTACACCAACACACCCCACACCCCGGTTAGGCACACCGAAGCCAAGCACAAAATCCTTGTTGCCTTCCTCCAGGGGCTGATGTCCACACCAGGGGGTGGGCCAGGCGGTTGATCCCGCCCATCGAGGAGTACACAGTCCTGGAGGCGGGAAAAGGAGGGAGAGAGATCAGATTAGTTCTGGTAAGAGAAGTGGTAGCAGAGGAGTCTGACAGCGTCCGGGTGTGTGGCCCGGACGGAACAGCAAGGTTGGCAGACGGTGGTGACCGTCTGCAGGAGAGGCCGATTAGAGTGAGCCGTAAGGAGGACCGTGGACGGGCGGTGGCCCGGCGGTACCGGACCGGTGAACAAAGAGAAGCCAGCACCAACCGGCAGGGCTTACGGACCCTGACAAGGCTAGGAGTCGCCGTTGAAATTGTCAAATCCGTTAGCGAAGGGAACCTCCGGGGTTTCCCAGCAGTCAAGACCCGATTGAAGGTGACAGCTCAAACCGTAGAGGGAAACACAGTCACCGCCAAGGCTACAGTTCCCAGGGCCAGAGCCTGCAGGCAAAAGGGGCTTCTTCAGCACCCATCCAAGCTGGGGAGCGGGTTACCGGTGGGAAGCCATTGGAACCGTACATAACACAGGTGCAGGGAAAGGCAGTCACCATCAAACTGCCAGGAGGAGAACAACCGCAGCTGCCTGTGGGACCCGTCCATCCAGCCGTTTGTTTCATCAGAGACTCCGTGTGTGTTACTGGCTGAGTGAGTACCACCGTGCCGTGCGGCACAGCGCTGTCCCCGCGACCCTGCACCTCGCCAGGCCCCGTAACCCGCCTGCCAACCATCCCTACCCTTCACCGGGCCCCGGGACAACCAACCCCCCTACCCACGGAGGGGAGAACCAACATCCAAGCTGCTCCCTGTCATCGCTCCCGGGATCCCTGTACAGAGCAGCGGTGGTGTCACCAATCTCACCACAACCGTGGGAGGCGTCACGGACAATATCCCTAAACCAAACCACCCCCCTTTCACTCACGGGCAAGGAACGCCGCTCGAGTTCCCGGGATCCGGCCCACCGCTCGAGCCACCACCGAGCAGCAGCAGCAGCAAAAGCCGGACCCGAGCAGTGGGTGAGCGCAGCGTCCCCTCCTCCGCCCGCGACACATGTGCAGGGCCTGGGAAGGGAAGAAGGCAGCAGAGTATGTGGATGGCCAGAGGGAGTGCCAGGGAGGACGCGACCCGGCCGGGGCGGTGAGTAATTTGGTGTGTCACTCTGCAGAGACACCGGCGCTACACTTTGTTCCATTTTTTAATCCTTCTCTTATATCCCATTTCCATCTTTTCCTACTTTCCTTTTTCCCTTCTTCGATTTCCTTCTGTCTTCACACTCTTTCCTCTTCCTATTTTTCTTACTCAATATTTCTGTCACTGATGTGCCTGGACCTTCAGGTGCTGCTGCTGGGACCAGGTGCAAAAGGGCCTGGCGATTGTCCAGACGTTAATGGACGCTGTCTCTTTAAGGGCTTGATTTAGGTTTTTTTTCTGTTTCCTTGTCAGGTTAGATGATCCTTTCCTCCTCCTGGTGATTAAGAGCCTTTAGAACGTGGGGCCTCCCACTCCTCCAGTGCGGGTTATACTCTTCACTTGGAGAAGTTGCTTTCTCAGGAGTGCATGTGGCTTCAGACTACTGTTGCTTTATATTCTGAAGATTCCCTCTCAGGATAAGTTGTTTTTTTCCTTTTTCTCCTTTTAGTGGTTATTTTTGTGTTTGTTTTTCCCCCGTGGATTGGTGGGTGGTGGGATTTAGTTCTAGGGTCTGGCTAGGAGACAGGGGCACATTGGCGGGCCACACCTCCTAACCCTTATAGGTACCTGTAGTTTGAGGGCAAGCACAGGGCCCCCCAGTATCAGGGTCAACGTGGGAGCCCCTGGTCCCCCCCCCTCTTTGTGGTTCAGCCTCCCTTATTCCCAGGAGTCCACTTGCTGGGTGTCTCTCCCCACACCCAGCGTGACAATTTCACTTTTTTCCCCTGCAAACGACATTGCAGCCTCACAGTACCATAAGAAAATGACCTTGAATACAAGGTCACTAAAAGCCAATGATGATTAAACTCCATTTTATACAACATATTGTACATTAAATTGGGAAAATGCTACATATTGTTACATTCTCATTCTCATATGAGGGGGTGAAAGTAATAATGCCATAACACCTACTAAACCTTTCTTGTGAACGTTCCGTTCCATACATTGAGGTTGTCTCTCTTCACCTCGCTAACATTTATTCTCCTCTATCTCAAATGTAAAAATAAAATCAATAAAAGATAAGTTTTCTGTGTCGACTGTTATTCTGTTTTCTCTTCTTTTAATGAAATTCCATACTGCCGGGTTATTCCGGGTCATCCTCCAGACGGAATACGAACTATAAATGTAAATTCTTCAAAATGTCATATGAAGTAATTGTGTTCATGTTGGAGAAGTACTGAATTTACAGTGCACTATACTTCAATAGTTTGTCGTGTCACTTTGGCTATTGAAAAATAACAGATGGCCATATTGCTATTGGCTAACGCAAATTGTATCTTGAGAGAGGAAGACTTGAACTTTAGCACCACTTATTGGAAGAAGCAATCCAAAGAGTCAATATCGACCATTCATGAGGGGCGATACCCCAAAACACGGTGTCTGCAAATTGAGTTTCTGGTTTGGCTTTTTATCCTAAAGGGTGCTTTACACGCTGCGACATCGCTAACGATATATCGTCGGGGTCACGGTGTTTGTGACGCACATCCGGCATCGTTAGCGACATCGCAGCATGTGACAGCTTGGAGCGATGATCAACGATCGCAAAAATGGCAAAAATCGTTGATCGTTGACACATCGCTCCTTTTCATAATATCGTTAGTGGGGTATGCCGCTGGTAGTTTGTCGTTCCTGTGGCATCACACATCGCTATATGTGACACCGCAGGAACGACGAACATCTCCTTAGCTGCGTCCACCGACAATGAGGAAGGAAGGAGGTGGGAGGCATGTTCCGGCCTCTCATCTACGCCCCTCCTCTACTATTGGACGGCCACTTAGTAACGTCGCTGTGACACCGAACGCACCTCCCCCTTGAAGGAGGGATTGTTCGGCAGCATCAGCGACGTCGCAGTACACGTATGTGCGTGTGATGCTGCCGTAGCGATAATGTTCGCTATGGCAGCGATCACCACATATCGCACCAACGACGGGGGCGGGTGCTATCGCTCACGACATTACTAGCAATCGTTAGCGATGTAGATGCGTGTAAAGCACCCTTAAGTCAGGCTCGTTAAAGGGATTGCAACTTCCAACAAGTGGCACTACACTTTAAGTCCAAGGAACACACTCCAGTGCCGAAAGAACCGGAACCATTAGACAAATTCCTTAAAATTTCATATGTATTTCTCCATTTAAATTGTGAACCATCAGACTGATTCAACATCATGGAGATAGGAAACTAACGCATTTCGGCTTTAGCCTTACTCATGAGTAAGGCTAAAGCCGAAACGTGTTGGTTCACGATTTTCATGGACAAATAAATATGAAATTTTATGGAATACATCTAATGGTTCCAGTTCTTCCAGCGCTGGAGGGTGTTCCTCGTATTTTTGTTTCCCCTGCCAAGGTGTCCGTGCTGCAGGATTGGAACCGGGATCGTATTCCAGGAGGTGAGCTGACAACTCTCTCGTTTGTGGTAGATTTCAAGTCCTCTTGCTCTCTGAAGAGACAACTTGCATATTTGATTCCCCAGATGAGCATTGCAAGGCGTATAACACTCCTCCTACTCCTCAGACATGGCATGTCACTCTCTACAAGGAGAAACCTTACCCTTTTGATCCCACTTTTGGCTATGAAACTTACTTGAACTCCAATGCCACCTATTGGAAGTAGCAATCCTAAGAGCCAATATTCACCCCTGATGAGAGGCAATAACCCGAAACACCGTGTGTGAAAATTGAGATTCTGGTTTGGCTTTTATTCTAAGTCATATAGCAAAGCTCGTTAAAGGCATTGGTGCTTCCAATAGCACTAGTGGCACTAGAGTTTAAGTCCAAAGAACACACACCAGCACTGAAAGAACCCGAACCATTAGACCTATTCCTTAAAATTCCATATTTATTTCTCCATTAAAATTGTGAACCATCAGACAGATTCAACATATGTCTAGTGGTTCCGGTTCATACAGCACTGGAGGGTGTTCCTTGGATTACTGTTTGCCCTACCAAGGTGTCTGTGCTACAGGACTGGAACAGGGACCAGATTCCAGGAGGTGAGCTGACCACTCTCTTGTTTGTGGTTAGAATTCAAGTCATCTTCCTCTCTGAAGAGACAATTTGCATATTTAATTTCCCAGAGGAGCATTGTAAGGCATATAAGACTCCTCATACTCCTCAGACCTGGCAAGTCACTCTCCACAAGGAAAAACCTTACCCCCAAGATCCCACTTTTGGCTATAAAACTTACTTGGGATAAAAAAAATCAATAAAATGAAACTGTAAAGAAAGCAATAATTGCACAGACAAACAACACTGTAAAACTAGAAAAATAGGATTGTTATGCTGATAATTGTTGAAATGTTTGATACTGTCCTGCTGGAAGACCCATGACCTACGATGCAAACCCGACTTTCTGACACTGGGCACTAAATTGCGAACTAAAAGTCTTTAATCTTCAAATTTTATAATGTCTTGCACACAGTCAAGGTACCCAGTGCCAGAGGCAGTAAACAACCCCAAAACATCTGTGACCTCCACCATATGTGACTGTAGGTACTGTGCTCTTTTCTTTGTAAGCCTAATCCCATTTTTAAACAGTAGAATGATGTGGTTTACCAAAAAGCTCTATCTTGGTCTCATTTGTCCACAGGCCACTTTCCCAGGAGGATTTTGGTTACTCATGTACATTTTGGCAAACTGCAGTCTCACTTTTTTATGTCTTTGTGTCAGGAGTGGGGTGCTCAAGGGTCTCCTCTATAACATTTTATTTCATTCACATGGGGATGAATAATTTGATCTGACACTGAAGCACCCTGAGCCTGCAGGACAGCTTGAATTTCTTTGCAACTTGATTTGGGCAGCTTATCCACCATTAGGACTATGCTGCATTGCAACCATTCATCAATTTTTCTCTGCCATTCACATCTGGGGAGATTAACTACAGTGGGTTGTAAACGTCTTGATAATATTGCGCACCATGGGTAATGGAACATTAAGATCTCTGGAGAGGGCCTTGTAACCTTGAGATTGATGATATCTTTCAACAATTTTGGTTCTCAAGTCCTCAGACAGTTCTACTCTCTCTGTTCTCTTCTCCTCTTTCTGTCCTCCATGTTTAGTATGGCACGTACAGACGCAGACTGTAATGACTGAGTCAACTTCTCCCCTTTTTATCTGATTTCAGGTGTGATTTTCATATTGCCCACAGGTGAGTTTGAACGAGTATCACATGCTTGAAACAATGTTGTTGACCCACAAATTTGGAAAGGTGCCAATAATATGTCCAATTTAACCAAAAAGAGTCCCAGTGGCCAAGGCACTAATAAGTAAGGTGAAGGGGGAGACCACTGGTAAAATAAAGACCAAAAACAAGTTCTTAGTGAAATACAAAACTATTTTAATGAATTATACGTGACAAAAGGACAGACAGTAGTGACGAATAGGATCTTAAAATCGCCAGACACAAAATTGCACAAACACCACCTGCAGATGTAATAGAACTGCTAGGTATGAGAGGGTTAATATAAAAAAAACCCCAAGAGCCAGAGAATGGGTAGATCATGTAGTAAATAATAGACTAATAGTGGTCACCCACGTGTTACTCTCCCTGTATGTACCAAAGGAACATGTCACTAAATGAGCATATAAAATTAAATACCTTGAGACATGTTGGGAGTGCTAGCAGGCAGAGCAGGTGGCGGTGGGCGGAGCCTCGACGCGCGTTTCACCGGGCGTGGCTTCGTCAGGAGGCATTATATGTCCAATTTTTCTTTATTTTCTCTTTTTTTGTGTTGTTCCAACACACATAAAGGAATAGACATGTCCAATCGCAATAATTTTCTTGTAGAAATGCTTCATTGTCTGGAGCAATTTCAAGGGTGACAAAACTTTCAGTCAAGACTGTATAAACTTGCTATTACATGTCTGCTCACCAGCAAGTATGCTGCCAATCAGCACATCGCGCAGTATAAATAGACTTGTATTGTTTAGACTGAAATAAATTAATGGAAAGCTGTAGCTTAAATTACCAGTTATATCTATATAGAGTAATTTTTAAGCTGTACTAATTTCGTTATAGCTGTAGATTATGCAGCCCCTTACATTTAGTCTTTAAGCTGTACTTAGAATGCATTTACATTGGCCAACCCCAACCATTAGGGGACTCAATCTTGTCCTTTTTTACAGCCATTTTAAGTTTAAATAACTTAGTTATAGGCTGTAGCTTATGCAGCATCTTACATTAATTTACAGCCATTATTTAAGCTGTAATATCTTAGTTATAGGCAGTGTTCAGCGAGTAGTTGATTACTCGTACTCACTATGCTCTTAGAGAGTACTGTCCGCTACTCACATATTCGTTACGAGTAGCGGGCGCAATACTCGCTAAGTAGCGAGTAACCTGAAAGCCGTAGTTTTCGTGCGAGTAGCCAATATTACCGCTTTCGGTTACTTGCTATTTAGCGAAGATTTCCTATTGACTTATGTGGCGCCCTGGACAAGCCAGGGGCCACAGAGAACAACACCTACACACCCCACACTCCCAGCAGGCACACCGAAGTCAGACACAAAACCCTTGTTGCCTTCTTCCAGGGGCTGATGATCACACCAGGGGGTGGGCCAGGCGGTTGGTCCCGCCCACCAAGGAGTTCACAGTCCTGGAGGCAGGAAAAGGAGCAGATTAGTTTTGACAGTGAAAGTGGAAGGAGGAAAGTGTGGTAGAGGAGCAACTGACTGACAGCGTTCGGGTGTGTGGCCCGGGCGGTACAGCAAGGTTGGCAGACGGTGGTGACCGTCTGCAGGAGTGGCCTATCGGAGTTACCGTAAGGACTGTGGACGGGCGGTGGCCCGGCGGTACCAGACCGGTACACGAAGAGAAGCCAGCACCATCTGGCAGGGGCTTTCAGACCCCGGCATGGCTAGGAGTCGCCGTGAATTTGCCGAATCCATTAGTAAAGGGGACCACCTGGGTTTCCAAACAGTCAAGTCCCGACAGAAAGCAACAGTCCAACCTACAGAGGGAGACACCGCCACCGCCAAGGCAACCGTTTCTCAGGGCCAGAGCCTGTGGGCAAAGAGGGGCTCCTCCAGCCCATATCCAAGCTGGGGAGCGGGTTACCGGTGGGAACCCATCGGAACCAACAACCGTACACAGGTGTAGGGAAAGGCAGTCACCACCAACCTGCCGGGAGAAACAACACCGCAGCCGTCTGGGGTACCCGTCCATCCAGCCAAGTGTTTTACCGAGAACTGTGTCTTCTTCATTGGGCTGAGTGAGTACCACCGTGCCGTGCGGCACAGCGCTGCCCCTGCGACCATGCACCTCACCAGGCCCCGTAACCCGCCTGCCATCCATCCCTACCCCATCACCGGGCCCCAGGACAACCAACCCCCTACCCACGGAGGGGAGAACTAACAACAAAGCTGCTCCCAGTCACCGCTCCCGGGATCCCCGTTCAGAGCAGCGGTGGTGTCACCAAAATCACCACAACCGTGGGTGGCGTCACGGACAATAACAATAAATCCCCACCATCAACCCCCCTTTTCACTCACGGGCGAGGAGCGCCGCTCGAGTCCCCGGGATCCGGCCCACCGCTCGACCCACCACCGAGCAGCAGCAGCCGCAGCGGCAGCCGGACCCGAGCAGTGGGAGAGCGCAGCGTCCCCTCCTCCGCCCGCGACAACTTGGCGTCACAAACAGGATCCTACCGTTCTACCGACTGGTGGAAGTGTGCCTTGTGTGGCCGCCGGAGGTGTCCGGCCGGAAAATTTGAAAAGCCGCCATCTTGGGCGCGAAGAATTCCCGCTCGAGCGTCTCCTCGAGTAGTGGAGGCGCAAAGGCCAAAACCCCGCCTCTGTAGAGGAGGTGCCGGAAAGAAACTACGGGGGACGAAATGGCGGCTGGTCGCATGTGAGCGCGGCTATGGAAGCAGGGACGCCAGGACCCTGCGGCCATTTACTGGTTCCTGGAAGAGGCTGCTGCTAAAGATGCTGAGTCCGACCAACAACACTGTGGTCCCCGCGCCCGGCACGGCGGAGTGGGTGGAAGTCCGGACCGTCCAGCTAAGCAGCCGTCTGCAGGTCCGCATGCAGCTCCTCCTGGAGGAGTGGGAGGCCGACATGGCGGAAGTGGTGGCGGCCATATGGAGACGCGAGGTGGAGGGAGTCTTGGAAGGGAGGGTAAGTGACCCACGCCCCTGTACCCCTAGTGGGTCGGTCATCGCGGCTGAGGGACCCGGTCCATACCCGCTCGCCCTGCTACCTCCCCCGCCACCCATGTTGGCTGCTGCTGCCCCGCCACTAGGCCCGCTACCACCACCACCGGTAGCGGTACCCTGCCAATCCGCCCCGGCGGACCGACCTGCAGCAGAAGCTCGTGACCACCCTGATCCGCTTCCATGGAAGAAGCCGAAGGCTGAGCCCATCAGCAAAGATGCACCGGAGGCACGGTGGTGATGCAGCTGCCAGGAGGCAGAGCAGGCCATGCCACAGCGGGGTCCCTCATTACCGAAGGTACCGGTCGTAGCCGACACGGAGGGACTCTGGCTGGGCCCATCCCCCACACCGCCTGAACCGGAGCAAGCAGAAAGTGCTCCACACCGGGAGCGGCAGCGAAGGCAGCTGCGCCGCGGGATTGCTGAGTAAAGGCAGCGGAATGCCATTGTCACCGTCCCCGTTGGGACCATCACTGTTTAAAATTTAAAAATGATGAGTAGAATCCACTGATGAAGTCACCTGATTGTTACCTGATTTGAAGCCTTGATTGAAACCGGTCGTTACCGGCACCGTTGTCCCCGTGGGGACTATTCAAAAAGTTGCATAAGGAACTTCTTATGGACAAGCCCGAGAACTTGCAGGGCAACCACAAACTTAGTGGCATGTAAATAATGTTATGTTGTGGCTTCCACCGTTACCGCCTCCGGAGAGGCAGATTGGAGGAAGGGTCCGCAGTGGAGTAGGCTGGGGCCCAGCCACCACCGGAACCGGTGGCAATCCTCTGGGGGTTTCAGGGGTTCCCCATGGACGTGGGTCCCCTGAAAAGGACAGAACCCGCTCGGGCAGCTTGTGCAGGACTGGGGTCAAGGGGTGCTGCCCGTTTGCTTAAGGGCAGCATCAGGGCCAGGTTGCTTGGGTGGGAGAGAGCGGAAGCCGTAACCGTTTGCAACCGTTAAAGTAAGAGTACCTCCCGATGTAGGAAGATGTTATTATACTTGTAAATATGTTTACCGTTTAACCGTTTTAATATTTTTCAGTTGGTGGAAATAAAACCGGTGATGGACGGGCAGCCCGCGGACGGTCTGCATTTAACTAAGGGGGAATGTGGCGCCCTGGACCAGCCAGGGGCCACAGAGCACAACACCTACACACCCCACACTCCCAGCAGGCACACCGAAGTCAGACACAAAACCCTTGTTGCCTTCCTCCAGGGGCTGATGATCACACCAGGGGGTGGGCCAGGCGGTTGGTCCCGCCCACTGAGGAGTTCACAGTCCTGGAGGCGGGAAGAGAGGTCAGATTAGTTTTGACAGTGAAAGTGGAAGGAGGAAAGTGTGGTAGAGGAGCAACTGACTGACAGCATCCAGGTGTGTGGCCCGGGCGGTACAGCAAGGTTGGCAGACGGGGGTGACCGTCTGCAGGAGTGGCCTATCGGAGTCACCGTAAGGACCGTGGACGGGCGGTGGCCCGGCGGTACCGGACCGGTACACGAAGAGAAGCCAGCATCATCTGGCAGGGGCTTTCGGACCCCGGCAGGGCTAGGAGTCGCCGTGAATTTGCCGAATCCGTTAGTGAAGGGGACCTCCTGGGTTTCCAAAAAGTCAAGTCCCGATAGAAGGCAACAGTCCAACCTACAGAGGGAGACACCGCCACCGCCAAGGCAACCGTTTCTCAGGGCCAGAGCCTGCGGGCAAAGAGGGGCTCCTCCAGCCCATATCCAAGCTGGGGAGCGGGTTACCGGTGGGAACCCATCGGAACCAACAACCGTACACAGGTGCAGGGAAAGGCAGTCACCACCAACCTGCCGGGAGAAACAACACCGCAGCCGTCTGGGGGACCCGTCCATCCATCCGAGTGTTTTACCGAGAACTGTGTCTTCTTCATTGGGCTGAGTGAGTACCACCGTGCCGTGCGGCACAGCGCTGCCCCTGCGACCCTGCACCTCACCAGGCCCCATAACCCACCTGCCATCCATTCCTACCCCATCACCGGGCCCCGGGACAACCAACCCCCTACCCACGGAGGGGAGAACTAACAACAAAGCTGCTCCCAGTCACCGCTCCCGGGATCCCCGTTCAGAGCAGCGGTGGTGTCACCAAAATCACCACAACTGTGGGTGGCGTCATGGACAATAACAATAAATCCCCACCATTAACCCCCCTTTCCACTCACGGGCGAGGAGCGCTGCTCGAGTCCCCGGGATCCGGCCCACCGCTCGAGCCACCACCGAGCAGCAGCAGCCGCAGCAGCAGCGGCAGCCGGACCCGAGCAGTGGGAGAGCGCAGCGTCCCCTCCTCCGCCCGCGACACTTACATTGCACCCGCTACTCATAACAAATATGCGAGTAGCAGACAGTACTCGCTAAGAGCATAGCAAGTACGACTAGTCAACTACTCGCTCAACACTAGTTATAGGCTATAGCTTATGCAAACCTTACATGTATTTACAGCCATTATTTAATCTGTACCAACTTAGTTATAGGCTGTACCTTATGCAGACCTTACATGTATTTACAGCCATTATTTAATCTGTACAACTTAGTTATAGGCTGTACCTTATGCAGACCTTACATTTATTTACAGTCATTATTTAAGCTAAAATAACTTAGTTATAGGCTGTAGTTTATGCAGACCTTACATGTGTTTACAGCCATTATTTAATCTGTACCAACTTAGTTATAGGCTGTAGCTTATGCAGACCTTACATTTATTTACAGCCATTATTTAAGCTAAAATAACTTAGTTATAGGCTGTAGCTTATTCAGCACCATATATTTATTTAGAGCCATTATTTACATTGAAATACCCTTGTTATAGGCAGTAACTTATGCAGCCCCATACATTTAATTACAGGCATAATTTAATCTGTACTAACTTAGTTATAGGCTGAAGCTTATGCAGCCTCATGCGTATATTTACAGCCATTGTTCAAGCTGAAATAACACACTTATTGGCTGTAGCTCATACAGCACTTTACATTTATTTGGAGCCATTCCTTATGTCGTAATAGATAAGTTATGGGCTGTAGCTTATGTGGCACCATAAATTTATTTACAGATATTATGTAAGCTAAAATAACTTAGTTACAGGCTGTAGTTTATGCAGCACCTTACATTTATTTACAGCCATTATTTAAGCTGAAATAACTTAGCTATAGGCTGTAGTTTATGGAGCACCTTACATTATTTAAAGCCATTATTTAGAGCTAAAACAACTAAATTATAGGCAGTCACTTATACAGCCCCATACATTTAGAGCCATTGCTTATGCTGTAATAGCTTAGTTATAGGCTGTAGCTTATGCAGCACCTTACATTTTTTACAGGCATTATTTAAGCTGTAATAACTTAGTAATAGGCTGTAGTTTATGCAGCACCTTAGATTTATTTACTGCCATTATTTTAGTTTAATTACTTAGTTATATGCTGAAGCTTCTGCAGCGCCATCAGCCATTATATAAGAGTTAATAACTTTGTTATAGGCTGAAGCTTATGCAGCCGCATATGTTTATTTACAGCCATTGTTCAACTTCTTCCCTTTTTTTTATCTGATTTTAGGTGTGATTTTCATATTGCCCACAGGTGAGTTTGACTATCACATTTTATTTACAGCAATTGTTCAAGCTGAAATAACACACTTATAGGCTGTAACTCATGCAGCACCTTACATTTATTTGGAGCCATTCCTTATGCTGTAATAGCTTAGTTATAAGCTGTAGCTTAGGCAGCACCTTAAATTTATTTACAGCCATTATTTAAGCTGTAATAACTTAGTTATATGCAGTAGCTTATGCAGCACCTCACAATTACAGTATTTACAGCCATTATTTAAGGTGTAATAGCTGAGTTATGGGCTGTAGCCTGTGCAGCCCTTTACATTTATTGACAGCCATTGTTCAAGTTGAAATAATTTAGTTTTAGGCTGTAGCTTATTGAATCACTTATATTCATTTTGTCTCATTTTTTTAAGCTGCAATAACTTAGTTATAGGTTGTATCTTATGGAGAACTTTACATTTATTTGGAGCCATTCCTTTTGCTGTAATAGCTTAGTTATTGGCTGTGGCTTAGGCAGCACCTTGAATTTATTTACAGCCATTATTTATGCTGTAATAACTTAGTTATCAGCTTATGCAGCTCCTTACATTTATGTACAGTCAGTATTTAAGCTGTAATAACTTAGTTATAGGCTGTAGCTTACGCAGCTCCTTACAATTACAGTATGTACAGCCATTATTTAAGGTGTAATAGCTGAGTTGTGGGCTGTAGCCTGTGCAGCCCTTTACATTTATTGACAGCCATTGTTCAAGCTGAAATAATTTAGTTATAGGCTGTAGCTTATTAAATCACTTACATTCATTTAGTCTCATTTTTTAAGCTGCAATAACTTAGTTATAGGTTATATCTTATGGAGAACTTTACATTTATTTGGAGCCATTCCTTTTGCTGTAATAGCTTAGTTATAGGCTGTGGCTTTGGCAGCGCCTTAAATTTATTTACTTCCATTATTTAAGCTGTAATAACTTAGTTGTAGGCTGTAGCTTATGCAGCTCCTTACATTTACAATATTTATAGCCATTATTTAAGCTGTAACAACTGAGTTATAGACGGTAGCCTTTTTTGCAACCATTGTTCTATCTGAAATGGCTTAGTTATAGGCTGTAGCTTATTGAATCACTCACATTCATTTAGTCTCATTGTTTAAGCTGCAATAACTTAGTTATAGGCTGTACCTTATAGAGCACCTTACATTTAATAAGCTATTGTTGTTTTTATTTCTTTTTTTTCTTTTTCTAATTTTTACAAGTAGAGAAGGAAGAGTTCATTTTTCATGTTTAGTAAACAACAACTTCGTACGGAAGACTAAAAAAAATGTATTATTTAGCACGTTGTTGTTCGTTTGCATATTCTTTGAGTATATTATCTGTTTTTTAACAGCATATTAAAATTTTAATGAGATGATGCAAAGTTAATGTATTATAGGCTGTTGATTTGAAATTCTTTTATTAGTGCATAAAATGAATATCGGATAAACATACAAAATGGATCTTATGAATAATTCTATCAGCAATAACATTTGCCAAAATACACATAATCACCACCCATCATCGCTGCTAATCTGTTACCCTGATTCATTTGACTGTAGAAGCTGCAAAGTTATTGTAGAGAAGTGAGAAAGAAAGAAATTACACCGTTTTCCGCAGCTGTATCGTAACTAATTATATTTATTGTCCTATTTGTAGGATGTTGTTTTTTTCTATATATTAATGTAGTGGAACCGAGCGTTGTATGAAGACAATCTGCAGATTATGGATTCTATTACACTATTGTATCTCATCATGACATTACTTAAGAAAACCTATTTGTTCTAATCCCAGGTAGAGATGCTACAGAAAAGCATGGTGTACAGCAAATATATAATACAGATATCATTTTAATATTTGTATTATTTGAATGGGTTTTGGGGCACAGACTGGTGAAAAAAAAAAAAAAAATTGTCAAGGTGAAAATGGAAGGTATAGCAATCAGATAGGAGGAAAGGGTCTAAATGGAGCAAATCAGGATTGGAGAGGGTGAATATGACATTCTTTAACTTTTTTAGCCAGTCTGACAACTTTAAAAAATATATTATATCTCCTGAAAAAAAAACCTATCTTCTAATTATCTTCTCTGGAAAAAAAAAATACAATATGGTATAAAAAGTGTTATCTTTTTTTTATATTGAAAATTATATCCACCATGTACTTTATAAAAATCTGTTAGAAGAAAGCATAAATAGGGTCAAAGAAATTGTCCAGCCATAAAATATATATATATATTTATTTTTTTAAGCTAATCTTTGCTGTATTGTCATTTAAAACACCCCTATGTATTTGTATTTATTTTTTCTAACTTTTGTTCCTCTTGAATTATCACTTTATTCTCTGCAGCTCTTTGTTTACATGCAGCTCAACCAAACATGACAACTTCCTATACTTGACTGATAACCTTTACAGTTAGAGCTGGCACCGCCTTGCCTCACTCTCCAGCCCCGCCCTTTGCACACTCATTGGTTGTTAGTAGTATTGAGTGGACCCGGATCTGAAAAATCCGGATCCGCACGGTTCGAGGTTCCGATCCGAGTCCGACCAGTACCCGGGATCCGGGGTGCACGATCCGAATCCGGATCCGTTTCTTTTTTTTTTCTCTCTCTCTCCCTCTCTCTCTCTCGTCCCGGATCCGACTCCCCATTCATTTACATAGCCGCGGATTCCGGATCGGATCCGGACTCCGGCGGCAACCCGATCCGGATCCGTCGGACCCGGATTATAGCCGATCCGCTCAACTCTAGTTGTTAGTATTCTGCCCCAGTAACTTATAGACAAATGAACTCAGCGTAATGAAAACTATATATATAGTCCTAAATGTGAGTCTATACTGGATATATACACCATGTGTGTATTGTATGTATATTTTATATACTGTATACACACACATATAAATATATATACAGTGCAGACCAAATGTTTAGACACACCTTCTCATTCAAAGAGTTTCCTTTATTTTCGGAACTGAAAATTGTAGATTCACATTGAAGGCATCAAAACTATGAATTAACACATGTGGAATGAAATACTTAACAAAAAAAGTGTGAAACAACTGAAAATATGTCTTATATTCTAGGTTCTTCAAAGTAGCCACCTTTTGCTTTAATTACTGCTTTGCACACTCTTGGCATTCTCTTGATGAGCTTCAAGAGGTAGTCACTGGAAATGGTTTTCCAACAGTCTTGAAGGAGTTCCTAGAGTTGCTTAGCACTTGTTGGCCCTTTTGCCTTCACTCTGCGGTCCAGCTCACCCCAAACCATCTCGATTGGGTTCAGGTCTGGTGACTGTGGAGGCCAGGTCATCTGGCGTAGCACCCCATCACTCTCCTTCTTAGTCACATAGCCCTTACACAGCCTGGAGGTGTGTTTGGGGTCATTGTCCTGTTGGAAAATAAATGATGGTCCAACTAAACGCAAACCGGATGGAATAGCACGCCGCTGCAAAATGCTGTGGTAGCCATGCTGGTTCAGTATGCCTTCAATTTTGAATAAATCCCCAACAGTGTCACCAGCAAAGCACCGCCACATCATCACACTTCTTCCTCCATGCTTCACGGTGGGAACCAGCCATGTAGAGTCCATCCGTTCACCTTTTCTACAAAGACACGGTGGTTGGATCCAAAGATCTCAAATTTGGACTCATCAGACCAAAGCACAGATTTCCACTGGTCTAATGTCCATTCCTTGTGTTCTTTAGCCCAAACAAGTCTCTTCTGCTTGTTGCCTGTCCTTAGCAGGGGTTTCCTAGCAGCTATTTTACCATGAAGGCTGCTGCACAAAGTCTCCTCTTAACAGTTGTTCTAGAGATGAGACGGTGTGTCCAAACTTTTAGTCTGTACTGTATATATATATATTTTTAATTTTTTTTTAAGCTAATCTGTGCTATATTGTCATTTAAAACATCCCTATATATTTTTTTTCTAACTTTTGTTTCTCTTGAATTATCCCTTTATTCTCTGCAGATAGTTTATTTACCTACCGGTGTCTCAGTTTCCAGTCCCGCTCTCTGCCCGCTCACTGCACACTCATTGGCTGTCGGTATTCTGCCCCAGCATATGATAGATAAATGAACACTATGCAATAATAACTATATATACTGTATATAGCATCTAATGTGAGTCTATAGTGGATATATACACCATGTGTGTGTATGGTATGTATATTTTACATCAGACTGTAGCGTTAATAATCTAGTTGTATAGGAATAGTGCAGCCAAAAAATAGTATAAAGACAGCTGATACTTTCAATAATAGATTCATTTGAATAAAATATAAACATTTGATGTAACAATCGTACAAACATTTCTGTGCTGACACCCTCAGCCTGATTTATTCTCTAAATCTTGGTCTGCTGCAATCTATTTTATGCCTCCAGCATGGACGCTAAATATACAAAGGGATATAACAAGCACCAATATTGACCAAAACTTTGAAAAGAGTATAAGGGAAACCATAAGAGCCTTGAGCATTTGTTAGTCTCGTATTCCCAGCTTTTTCACTATACCGCCTAAGTAAAATGCGAGGTATTGGCACCCTTACAAAAGTATTGGCACCCTTAGCCCAATACTTGGTTCCACAACCTTTAGCCAAAATAACTGCGAACAACCGCTTCCGGTAACCATCAATGAGCTTCTTACAATGCTCTGCTTGAATTTTAGACCATTCTTCTTTGGCAAACTGCTCCAGGCCCCTGAGATGTGAAGGGTGCCTTCTCCAAACTGCCATTTTGAGATCTCTCCACAGGTGTTCTATGGGATTCAGGTCTGGACTCATTGCTGGCCGCTTTAGTAGTCTCCGGTGCTTTCTATCAAACCATTTTCTAGTACTTTTTGAAGTGTGTTTTGGGTCATTGTCCTGCTGGAAGACCCATGACCTCTGAGGGAGACCCAGCTTTCTCACACTGGGTCCTACATTATGCTGCAAAATTTGTTGGTAGTCTTCATACTTCATAATGCCATGCACACGGTCAAGCAGTCCAGTGCCAGAGGCAGCAAAGCAACCCCAAAACATCAGGGAACCTCCGCCATGTTTGACTGTAGGGACCGTGTTCTTTTCTTTGAATGCCTCTTTTTTTTTTCCTGTAAACTCTATGTTGATGGCTTTTCCCAAAAAGCTCTACTTTTTTCTCATCTGACCAGAGAACATTCTTCCAAAACGTTTTAGGCTTTCTCAGGTAAGTTTTGGCAAACTCCAGCCTGGCTTTTTTATGTCTCGGGGTAAGAAGTGGGGTCTTCCTGGGTATCCTACCATACAGTCCCTTTTCATTCAGACGCCGACGGATAGTACGGGTTGACACTGTTGTACCCTCGGACTGCAGGGCAGCTTGAACTTGTTTGGATGTTAGTCGAGGTTCTTTATCCACCATCCGCACAATCTTGCGTTGAAATCTCTCGTCAATTTTTCTTTTCCTTCCACATCTAGGGAGGTTAGCCACAGTGCCATGGGATTTACACTTCTTGATGACACTGCGCTCCGTAGACACAGGAACTTTCAGGTCTTTGGAGATGGACTTGTAGTCTTGAGATTGCTCATGCTTCCTCACAATTTGGATTCTCAAGTCCTCAGACAGTTCTTTGGTCTTCTTTCTTTTCTCCATGCTCAATGTGGTGCACACAAGGACACAGGACAGAGGTTGAGTTAACTTTAATTAATGTCAACTGGCTGCAAGTGTGATTTACTTATTGACAACACCTGTTAGGTGCCACAGGTAAGTTACAGGTGCTGTTATTACACAAATTAGAGAAGCATCACAGGATTTTTCAAACAGTGCCAATACTTTTGTCCACCCCCTTTTTTGTTTGGTGTGGAATTATATCCAATTTGGCTTTATGACTTTTTTTTTTTTTTTTCATTGAAGACAAATTAAATGAAGATAATACCAAAGAATTTGTGATTGCCATCATTTTCAGGAAGAAACTGAGCATTCTCTGACAGAATTTCAGGGGTGCCAATACTTTTGGCCAGCACTGTATATTGTCCTTTATTTTAAATGTGTGTTTGTTGGATCTTTGACAATATCACAGTAGGTTTTTATTCAAATTTATTTAAATGAACATTAAGTTTTAACTATATGCACATTACATCTGTAGCACCCATGGGGCAGGGGGGTGAAAAACTCATCTCCGGGCTGGTGATGTCGGGTGTGGGATGTCACAGGTGGCCCTGCCCGGCTTCATGGCCCCGAGGTGTACACCAAAAACGGGAATTAAGGATGGAATGAGGTTACTGCGAGTAGTAGTTGTCTCATGACACCACCTGCGGTACGCGGCCAGGGATTAGCCTCCACTATGGTCGCTGTACTCTGGGGTAGATGGTGTCGCAGCTAGGATGATTCAGCTTCCCGCAGGTGAAGCTAGGCCCCAGGGATGATGATGGAGGTAGTAGTGGCCATTGGCACCTAAGCTCAGGGCGACGGCATCAGCGATGAAGGGGATGACAGAGTGGTTGCGGGTCAAGGACTTTTACTTACAATTCAGTTGTCACCCTTGGAGTGCTGGTTTGCACCGTGATGGGCCCCAGCCGATCCTGGGTAGCTCAGAAGCCACCACCGGTGTTGTGGAGTGTGGGCCCTTCCTTCTTGCACTTTTTAGTGAGGATTCCCGTAACCTGGAGTGCTTGGGGACCTCGGTTTAGTGTTAAAGGTCCTGTCCCATGTGCAGGCAGCGCAAGCCCTCTTGGGGCCTGACCATGATCACGACTCCGGGCTCTCTGTTGCTACTGTGCTCCGGGATCCCGTGGTGGCCAGAGAAACATAAAATCCCCCTGTCCGGCAGATTCTGGTTGCGCAACCTAAAGTATGCACCTCCCTAGTGCTCTGCACCCTGAATAGGTCCAAAGGAGCAATTAAGCTCTCCCCTCAGCAACTGTGTTTCTCCTCCATCCCACAACTTCCACCGGTGTCTCCTACTGCTTCCAGTATGCCCGGTCCTAACTGTGGAAGCTCTTTAGCACTCTCCACAGAGACCGTGTTGATCTGAGTCTCAGAATATTCTAAGGTAAAAACTATATGCTCTATCACTTCCCCTGTGCTGCCCCCACCTTCCTGATGACTCACTGGTGGCTGGGAGAAACCTGTTGTTATGGTGACCACCTTTAGCCAAGTTCCAGTGGGAAAGCACCTTATTTGTGTGTGTTTTGTAAGTGAAAATCAGCGATTAATCTCTTCCTTACCCGGGATGAGTACTGCACCTTAAATCAGATGCAATACCCTGTGGCGACTGAAGCCTCAGGGGCACCACACATCTATTTCAGTTGAAATTGTCAGAGAAATATTATTCAGTTTAGTCCTGCACATATCTTAAACAATCCTCAGCAGTGAACCAAAAGGGAATATATTAGAAGTTAATGATAAGTTGAAGATATGGGTTAGGGCAGGGATGGTGAGTATGAAGTTTGGTGGTGAGGTTGATGGGATGGGGTCAAGCACACAAGCAATGAGGTGGGATTTGAGGAGGAGATGAGAAATCTCCTTCCATGATGGTGGGGAGAAAGATGAGTGGGAAGGGGCAATGATCTGTTAAACACAAGGGTTGTACAGTAGTTGTTGAGTAGTAAAGATTTGCCTAACTTGATCGATCTTGTTGTTGAAATGTGTGGTAAAATCTTCTGCAGAGATGAGGGAGGTTGGAAGGGGCAGTGGTAGATGGCATGGGGAATTAAAAATGTTAAATAACAGTTTGCGGTTGTGGGATAAAAAGAGGGTTTTGAATTAATCCTGTATAGCAGAGATGAGGGCAGGCTTGAATCTTGCATGTTTGAATTTGGTGAGGTCTCTCTATGAGTGAATTTTGTTCCAATGTCGCTCGGCAACCCTGGACACTCGGCAAAGCTTTTTAGTGAGGTTGGTGTGCCAGGGTTGTCTATTAATTTTTCGCACTCTGCCATGCATGAGAAGGGCAAATGAGTCAATAGCTAATGCAAGTGTGGTGTTGTATAAAACAGTGGCACTGTCTGTGTTGAGGAGTGAAGAAATGGACGACAGCGGTAGAATAGAGTTCGAGAGTGTGCAAGTTTCTAGGTGTGTGAGGTTTCTGTGGGGGTGTGCTAGTTGCTGGACTTGGGGTACAGGTGAGGAGGACAGGCATGAGAATGTTAGTAGATGTTGGTCAGATAGGTAAGGTAGTGAGATTAGATAGGGAGTAGAGGCTGGTGAAGATAAGGTCTATGTATGTCCATCAGTGTGGGTGGCCAAGGAGCTTGAAGGCTGCCAATTGATGGGTGTCTTTGGGGATGTTGAAGTCACTCATAATGATGGTGGGAATGTCGACAGAGAGAAACTGTAGAAACTAGGTCGAGAAGTGGTCAATAAAGCCAGTGGCCAGACCCGGGGGTCAGTAAATGATTGCCACTTGGAGGTTGAAGGTTATAAACCATATAAGGTGTTAACATATAAGGATCTTATATGTTTTATAGTGCCCCCAGAAACTGAAGCAATGTTCTCACCTAGCCTATTGGATGTACAATCTGATGTCAAGTAAAGAGGTGACCATATACGACACTGGCTAAACTTCGAAAGCTGGTCGCTTAAGAATAATTGGATTGTAATGCACGAAGCTGAAATGTTTTCTTGTCTAACTATGACCACTTTTCTCACCCATGCCTTTGCTGTGTCCTTATACAGGCCCCTTAATGTCAATTAGGTTGTCTTTAAACTCTTCTGAAATATCCTTCCCAGGAGGTTTCAGGAGGCTTTGACGATGTCCATAAGATTTACCATTTCTTCTGGGAGTCTCAGATGTTTCTTTTCTTTTTTGGTAGCCTCTTTAATATTCTTGGAGAATTGGCAAGTTTGTCATACCCCAGACTGCAATTTACGAGAATTGCAGAAATGCTAAATTTTCCAGTTAAGGACCAACATAACATCTAAAAAAAATAAGAAGCCAAGATTATGGGTGTCACTATGACCTATATGTGTTGAGCCGCGAGACTGAGACAAAATACAAATGTACTTAATTACATTTCAGGTGAACATTTCCATTCTCTCTTGAATACATTCTCATAGATTTCTGTCCCTCAAGAAGAATGTTAATATGTAGAGATCTGTATTGAGATCTGTGACCTTATATAATGAGGGTCATCTTCCTGCAGGCTAATAAATCCCATAGACAGATATGTGACAGGTGTCTTAACATTTTCACAAGGCAAATTCCTGAAAGATTTTAACATTTCTTTAACCTACATTTACTATATCTCCTGTATAATAACACAAGTCAAAGGGTATTTCCAATGTTTTATTGGGTGAAATATAATAATGATTGGGTTTATAATGATTGGACCCTAGTGTCCTAAACTAAAACAGACCATAGTATATTTTAGTATGTTAAATTGCAAAGAGTTCTTTGTTAGTAATGGACCTTAAGGGTACTTTACACGCTGCAATATCGGTACTGATATCGCTAGCGAGCGTACCTGCTCCTGTCGGTTGTGTGTCACGGGCAAATCGCTGCCTGTGGCGCACAACATCGTTAACACCCGTCACACGGACTTACCTTCCCTGCGATGTCGCTCTGGCCGGCGATCCGCCTCCTTTCTAAGGGGGCGGTTCGTGTGGAGTCACAGCGACGTCACACGGCAGCCATCCAATAGCAGAGGAGGGGCGGAGATGAGCGGCCGGAACATGCCGCCCACCTCCTTCCTTCCTCGTTGCTGGTGGACGCAGGTAAGGAGATGTTCGTCGCTCCTGCGGTGTCACACATAGCGATGTGTGATGCCGCAGGAACGACGAACAACATCGTACCTGCAGCAGCAACGATATTTGGAAAAGGAGCAACGTGTCAACGAGCAACGATTTTTCACGTTTCTGCGCTCGTTGATCATTGCTCTTTGGTGTCACACGCTGCGATGTTGCTAACGGCGCCGGATGTGCATCACTAACGACGTGACCCCGACGATATATCGCGATGTCGCAGTGTGTAAAGCACCCTTTAGTGTCGAGTACGGACCAACGGATGTTCGGCAAACGGTGCAACAGACGCGCACAGACCAACTACTGTCCGGTGCACGACAAAACTCACAAGGGACACTTTAACAGCGGAGGGCCCTGCAGCTCGGGAGAGGGAAGATGGACACTTCCTGCACTCACCTGCAGCTGACCCTGCACTCCCTAGCCAGTCCTATATGGGTTTTTTCACCCAGTCGCCGAGCTCAATACCTAATGATCTCGCAAAGCGCTGAGCTCACCCTTACTAGTGAGATGGCCAGTGCGGAACACTAGTCCCACCACTGTAATAAAATGACAAGAAGTGAAGGAAGACAATCAGGGAAACAAACAAAGGATAAACTCCAATGTCTTGGCTGCAATCAGACACCAGGACTGAAGCCTACACCGCTTCAGTCAGCAAGGGCTCCAGCAGCTCCATCCACCTCAAAGCCAAGTCTTATATTGAAAGTTCAGTATAACCGGCGCCCTCTACAGGGAAATGTGACCGTATATAGGAGATCAGAGTGGTCACAAACCGGATGCACCTGAGGAGAGGAATCAGAAGCTGTTGGCAAGAAAAACAGACATGAACCCTTGATGCACAAAAAGAAAGAAAAACACATTTAATCTCCAGACTCTTACAAGGCAAAGTGACACTCAGTGCCCAAACCTGTCACAAGTCTCCAAACATCGGAAGACATCCATGACACTTAAGGGTACTTTGCATGTTGCGACATCGCTACTGCGATATCGTCGGTGTCAAATCGAAAGTGACGCACATCCGGCGCCGGTAACGATGTCGCAACGTGTAAAGCCTAGGAGAGAAGATGAACGAGCGTGAAACACTCCACACATCGCTGTGTGTAAAGCCGCAGGAGCGACAAATATCTCCTTACCTGCGCCCGCCATCCACCGGCAATGCGGAAGGGAGAAGGTGGGCGGGATGTTCACATCCCGCTCATCTCCGCGCCTCCGCTTCTATTGGCCGGCCTCTTAGTGACGTGGCGGTGACGTCTCTGTGACGCCGAACGCACCGCCTGCTTGAAGGAGGGATTCTTCGGCAGTCACAGCGACGTCGCCGAACAGGTAAGTGCGTGTGAAGCTGCCATAGCGATATGTGCGACGGGGGCGGGTACTATCGCGCTCAGCATCGCTATCATCAGCTAGCGATGTTGCAGCGTGCAAAATACCCCTTAGTCCTTATTTGGCTGAATGTAGTGTAACATACAGGCCTGTTCTCTGTATTTCTACTTCAGTCGTTGGAGGCGCCGCACTTTCAGGTCATTGACATGGCAGTTCTGTTTCACTCCTGGGTCTTTTTGTGCTGCTCAGTCAAGACGTTATGGGGTTAATTCCTGGTTTCTTTCTGTGAGCCCAAAGTGAGGTTGTCAGCAATGTAAACACCTGAACCTCTGCCACTTTCTGCCAGTTAATGTTTTCTTTGGCTTTGGCTAGTGGCATCTGTTCCTGTGGTGCTTGTTATTCCTGTCTTCTCACCACAGCCTGTTTCCTGACCATTCTCTGTCTGTACATTTTGTTTCTTTGCTGCCTTCAGGTTCTGAACTAGCTACCTTGACTTCTTCTTCGACCAGCAGCCTATCTATGGAAACAATGCAGTGGACTCCGTTGAAAAACCAGGGGTTAAAGGATGACAGCCAGGGTTCCTCTTGAATCTGCCAGGCGGAGTTGCTGGCACCAAGTCTGTCCAAGGTAGCCCTTTTTTTAGCCTATAGCCTCTTACAGATGTTGGGTGTAGTCTCTTGTCCTCCCCAAGCTGTGGCTCTCCAACAGATAGATGAAGCTTGTCTGTAAATCATCTGGAGGACAATTGTGTCCATTATGTCTTAAAATCACTATTTACATATTGCATTGTGGCTCTTGATTCTGTCCATCATCATCCATCAAACGAAAGATCCCAATGGACCCCACTCATCCATAATGATGTTTTTAGTGGTTCCATCATTGTTTCGGAACTTTTTATAGAAAGAGAGATGCTGTAGATTCTGCTACTCCTCTCTTAAAATCTAATGGAATTGCCATATATCCTGAATATGAACATGGGTAACATAAACCCAAGATAAATAACCCAATATGCCTCATATGCCTTAATTGGAAATATTAATCAATTAGCGGAGAGGTCGTCCACTTGGTAGTCCTCATTTTGAGCCTCTGATGACAGACACTGCAAAATCTGTCTCTACTTTTGAAGAACCCAGTCAATTTCAATGAGCACCATGACATGCTTTCGTCAGCATCACAGGCACAGCGCTGTACAGTATATATGGACTGTGATTGGTACGGCAAGCTCTTTTGTCATTTACTCGAATAAAAGAGATCTTGTAGCACCATTCATGAGCACAACACAATGTAGTTGTATATGGCGCTTAGCCCTTTTGGTGCACCATGGCACCTTTGAGCAAATGATCATGAAGGTGCTGGGTGTCAGAACCCCACCGATCTGATATTGATGATCTATTTAGGAAAAGCTATCAATATTAAAGACTTGAATAGTTTTGTTTACAATTGACCGCACTTTAACACCTTAACAACTTATTTATTACAAGTTACATATGGGGTATATAGAGCGGATTCAGGAACTAAGGTAGTCGGTACCAGGCATACGATGGTTGTATTTTACAGCCAACATCTGCCTCTAACCGAAATGACCAGAGCTAGCTCTTATCGCTGCTGTTTAACCAATTAAATGCTACGGTCAATCTCTGACAGTGGCATTTAATTGGCCTCCTTGCCGGGGCACTTGGGGACCAACTCCCATCACACCTGTAATGACCATAGGTCCGAAGAGAATCCAGTGGGTCACAAACCGAGACAGAGGCAGAAATAAACAAGGGTTCCTTTACTGGGTTGAGAATTAGAGTATGATTCAGAATAAATATTGATTGACTTAAGAACCCCTCAAAGCACCACAAAAGTGGAATTAACACACTCAGCTTTTAGCCGGAATTAAAGCGCCGATCTCAGAGTTCCCGGGTTATGTATATTACCTCAGGAACCGGGAATAAATTTACCTACTCACCACTTTGAACAAAGAAAAAACAATTAACCATAAAGGCAAGAGGTGTAAATCCATGGGGGGCATCTGAGGGAACCTCTGAGATGACGCACTGAGTATAACTTATCACTACTAATAACAAAGCCTTAAATTTTACCAACGTTGGTTTTACACTGAACAAAGGCATACCCGGGTATCTTAAAACTATGATACTGTTAACTTCAAGGGAAGTTTCACACAGGCCTGTGGTCCGAGTCCGCTGTATATAATTCCAAAGAAGGAAGAAAAAGGAAACACAAAAATCTTCTTCTTGCTCTAAGGATGTCTTCACCCCGGTCCTGCCACGCAGGGACCCCAGACTAAAGCGGGCTTTACACGCTGCGACATCGCTAATGCGGAGTCGTTGGGGTCACGGAATTGGTGACGCACATCCGGCCGCATTAGCGATGCCGTTGCGTGTGACACCGATAAGCGATTTTGCATCGTTGCAAAAACGTGCAAAATCGCTAATCGGCGACATGGGGGTCCATTCTCAAATCTCGTTACTGCAGCAGTAACGAGGTTGTTCCTCGTTCCTGCGGCAGCACACATCGCTGCGTGTGACGCCGCAGGAACGAGGAAGCTCCCCTTACCTGCCTCCCGGCCGCTATGAGGAATGAAGGAGGTGGGCGGGATGTTACGTCCCGCTCAGCTCCGCCCCTCCGCTGCTATTGGGCGGCGGTTCAGTGACGTCGCTGTGATGCCGCACGGGCCGCCCCCTTAGAAAGGAGGCGGTTCGCTCGTCACAGCGACGTCGCCGGACAGGTATGTATGTGTGACGGCTGTTGTGCGACACGGGCAGCGATTTGCCCGTGTCGCGCAACAGATGGGGGCGGGTACCCACACTAGCGATATCAGGACCGATATCGCAGTGTGTAAAGTATCCTTTAGTCGATATTAGCCAATTATTCCACACAGAACATGGTCTCAGGCCCACAGCTCTGTAGTAATCCTCAGACAGAACACAGGCTTCCTCGGTCCAGAGAACTGCCCTCCCCTCAGGAAAGTGGAGCTCCTTTCTCTCACACAACACGGTCCAATATCTTCAGCACCGCTCCAGGTTCCTTTGTGAAGAAAAGATAATGAAAAGGAAAAAAAAATAGTCTCCAACAGTCTCTCTGATCTCTTTCTCTTTTCAGACTGTTTTTAGCCCGCAGTCACACAACTGTCTCTCTCAGGCAGCCCGGCCTCAGCACACTTTCTCTGAGGTAAGGCTACTTTCACACATCAGGTTTTTCCCATCAGACACAAACCGGAAAAAAAACGTTAAAACGGATCCGGAACCGCATCCGTTTTATCCCCATTAATTTGTATTGTCGCCGGATTGTGCCTGATGACCTTGCGTTGCATCCGGCTTTTTTCGGATGCGGCTTAATTAATGAATGCGGTGGCCGCATGGAACGTTTCATGCAACGTTTTTGTCTCATAAAAAAAACGCACAGCGCCGGGTGTGGCGCTGTGCGACATGGTGCATAATGAAAGTCTATGCACGCCGAATCCGGTGGCATGCATCAAACGCCGGAAGCATGTACCGGATTCGGTTTTTACTTCTGAGCATGCCCAGAAGTGATTCTCTGGCCTAAGAAAATCGGTGCGAGTGGAGTGCTATAAAACATCGCATTCCACTCGCACCAATTCTAGCCTGTGTGTCAACACACATGAGAGATTATTTTCTCAGTCCTAATCGGACCGAGAAAACAATCGCAGCATGCTGCAGGTGTAATGCGGGACTCTTTTCTCTCGCACCCATTCAAGTGAATAGGGCGAGAGAAAAATCGCACTGCACTTGTGGTACACCGGTGTACCATGCATGCAGAGCGAGAGTCACAATAGCCGGCTACGGAGGAGAGAGGGTGATAAATCCCACCTTCCCCTCCTCCGTGCCAGCCCGCCCCTCCTGAGAGCCAGGTCGCCCCCCGCAGCTGTGGGCCGCTCGCACGGTCGGACTGTAGACGCAGGGACACTCGCATGACACTCGGCTCCTGCTGTGCTGCCAGTGCGAGCCGAGTGTCATGCCAGCATCGCAGTAGTGCCCTGTGTGGCCCCAGCCTCTCTCTCTCTCTCACACTCTCACTCACTCTCACCCACTTACCGATCACGGGCGCGGTGCTGCACGACTGTCACACTCTGGCCGCTTCTCCTGATTTAAAAATGCCGGCCGCTTATTATTCAATCTCGTATTCCCTGCTTTCCCCGCCCACCGGCGCCTATGATTGGTTGAAGTCGGACACACCCCCACGCTGAGTGACAGCTGTCTCACTGCAACCAATCACACCCGCCAGTGGGCGGCTCTATATCTTGCAGTAAAATAAATAAATAAATAATTAAAAAAAAATGGCGTGTGGTCCCCCCCCCAATTTTGATACCAGCCAGGGTAAAGCCACACGGCTGAAGGCTGGTATTCTCAGGATGGGGAGCTCCACGTTATGGGGAGCCCCCCAGCCTAACAATATCAGCCAGCAGCCATTCGGAATTGCCACATGCATTAGATGCGACAGTCCTGGGACTCTACCTGGCTCATCCCGAATTGCCCTGGTGCGGTGGCAATCGGAGTAATAAGGTGTTAATCATAGTAGGCATCTATGAGACACGCCCAATGATTAACCTGTAAGTAAAAGTAAATAAACACTTACACTCAAAAAAAATACTTTATTTGGAATAAAGGACAAAAAAACACCCTCTTTCACCATTTTATTAAAATCCCCAAATACCCCTCCTGGTCCAACGTAATCCATAGAGGTCTCGCGACTCTTTCAGCTCTGCTACATGAAGCTGACAGGAGCGGCCGTGGAACACCGCCGCTCTCTATCAGCTCCACGCAGTAACTGAGGGAGTCGTGCTGTCAGTCAGCAGTGACGTCACTGAGGTAGTGTCGGGGTTTGCGGTGATGATGCATGCAGGAGTGTCGGGGTGTGTGGGGTGATGGTTGCATGCGGGAGTGTCAGTGTATGTGCGGGGATGATGCGTGCAGGAGTGCCGGTGTATGTGCGGTGATGGTGCATGTGGGAGTGTCGGTGTATGTGCGGTGATGGTGCATGTGGGAGTGCCGGTGTATGTGCGGTGATGGTGCGTGCGGGAGTGCCGGTGTATGTGCGGTGATGATGCGTGCGGGAGTGTCGGGGTGTGTGTGGTGATGATGAGTGCGGGAGTGCCGGGGTGTGTGCGGGGATGATGCGTGCGGGAGTGACGGGGTGTGTGCGGGGATGATGCGTGCAGGAGTGCCTGCGTGTGCAGTGATGACGGGGTCTCTCCCTCTCTCTCAGCGTTAAAAAAAAGAAAAAAAAAACGTATATTTTTTACCGGATTCGTCTAATCAGTTTTTACACACTCTGACACGGATCCATTGCATCAGGCACAAACCGGATTGTGCCTGATTGCAAAAAACTGATGTGTGAAAGTAGCCTAAGGGCGACTTTGTACGTTGCGATATTGCACGTGCGATGTCGGTGGGGTCAAATCGAAAGTGACGCACATCCGGCGTCGCAGTCGATATCTCAACGTGTAAAACCTTTTTGATACGATGAACGAGCGCAAAAGCGTCGTTATCGTATCATCGCTGCAGCCTCCGACATTTCCATAATGCCGGTGCAGCGACAGGTACGATGTTGTTCCTCGCTCCTGCGGCAGCACACATCGCTGTGTGTGAAGCCGCAGGAGCGAGGAACTTCAACTTACCTGCCGCCGGCTGCAATGAGAAGGACGGAGGTGGGCGGGATGTTTACATCCTGCTCATCTCCACCCCTCCGCTTCAATTGGCCGCCTGCCGTGTGACGTCGCTGTGACGCCGCACGACCCGCCCCCTAAGGAAGGAGGCGGGTCGCCGGCCAGAGGGACGTCGCACGGCAGGTATGTGCGTGTAAAGCTGCCGTAGTGATAATAATCGCTACGGCAGCTTTCACTAGATATCGAACGTGCGACGGGGGCGGGACTATCGCTGCAGCATCGGTAACACATTGTTACCGATGTTGCAACGTGCAAAGCCCGCCTTACTCTTGCATCTACAGGGTCTCTGACCCAAAACCCTGCTGATCAGTCCAGGCAGGAAGAACTCACAGGGTCCTGCACTGCTGACACAATCACATTTCAGACTCTCACACACCTCCACATATATGCAATCATGAGAAACCAGTGGGTTACAATGGCAGCTGGAGGTCATGCTGAAGGCCCTCGTACTTGCCATCTTAGTCCTCCTTTGCAGCACAGCCTTAGTTTGGGCTTTGTTTGAAAACATCAATTAAATTATATACTGAAATAAAGAGGTATTTTAGTGTATAATATAAGATATTTCAGGTTCAACTTCCCTAGAAGACTAAAAATAAAATAAAAATATATATTTCAAAAAATATATTTTTATTTTAAATCACACCCCTTTTTCTGGGGGCTGCAGCCTGTAGCCGTATGCTTTAACTGTGCTGGGTATCACAATATGGGGACCCTGACTGCAACCAATCAGAAACTCCAGGACTGCTGGTGGGTGGAGAAGGCAGTGTACAGTCATGGCCAAAAGTTTTGAGAATGCTACAAATATTAATGTTTACAAAGTCTACTGCTTACTTTTTTCTAATGGCAATTTGCATATACTCCAGAATGTCATAAAGAGTGATCAGCTTAACAGCAATTACTTGCAAAGTCAATATTGGCTAAGAAAATGAACTTTAACCCCCAAAACACATTTCTACATCATTGCATTCCTGCCTTAAAAGGAGCAGCTAACATTGTTTTAGTGATTGTTCCATTAACACAGGTGTGGGTGTTGATGAGGACAGGGATGGCGATCAATCAGTCATGATTAAGAAAAAATGACACCACTGGACACTTTAAAAGGAGGCTGGTGCTTGGTATCATTGTTTCTCTTCAGTTAACCATGGTTATCTCTAAAGAAACACGTGCAGCCATCATTGCTCTGCACAAAAATGGCCTAACAGGGAAGTGTATCACAGCTACAAAGATTGCACCTCAGTCAACAATCTATCGCATCATCAAGAACTTCAAGGAGAGAGCTTCCATTGTGGCCAAAAAGGCTCCAGGGCACCCAAGAAGGACCAGCAATCGCCAGGACCATATCTTAAAACTGTTTCAGCTGCGGGATCGGACTACCAGCAGTGCCGAGCTAGCTCAGCAATGGCAGCAGGCTGGTGTGAGTGCTTCTGCACGCACTGTGAGGCGGAGACTGCTTGAGCAAGGCCTGGTTTCAAGGAGGGCAGCAAAGAAGCCACTTCTCTCCAGAAAAAGCATCAGGGATCGACTGATATTCTGCAAAAGGTACAGGGAGTGGACTGCTGAGGACTGGGGTACAGTCATTTTCTCAGATGAATCCCCTTTTCGATCGTTTGGGACATCTGGAAAACAGCTTATTAGGAGAAGAAGAGGTGAGCGCTACCACCAGTCTTGTCTCATGCCAATTGTTAAGCATCCGGAAACCATTCATGTGTGGGGTTGCTTCTCAGCCAAGGGAATCGCACCACTCACAGTCTTGCCTAAAAACACAGCCATGAATAAAGAATGGTACCAGAATGTCCTCCAAGAGCAACTTCTCCCAACTGTCCAAGAGCAGTTTGGCGCCCAACAATGCCTTTTCCAGCATGATGGAGCACCTTGCCATAAAGCAAAGGTGATCACTAAATGGCTCATGGAACAAAACATAGAGATTTTGGGTCCATGGCCTGGAAAATCCCCAGATCTTAACCCCATTGAGAACTTGTGGGCAATCATCAAGAGACGGGTGGACAAACAAAAACCAACAAATTCTGGCAGAATGCAAGCATTGCTTATGCAAGAATGGACAGCGATCAGTCAGGATTTGGTCCAGAAGTTGATTGAGAGCATGCCAGGGAGAATTGCAGAGGTCCTGAAGAAGGGTCAACACTGCAAATATTGACTTGCTGCATTAACTCATTCTAACTGTCAATAGAACCTTTTGGTCTCATAATATGATTGCAATTATATTTCTGTATGTGATGTAAACATCAGACACAATTAAAAACCAGAGGGCAACAGATCATGTGAAAATATCATTTTGGTGTCATTCTCAAAACTTTTGTCCATGACTGTATATGTATGAGGGTCCCGGAAGTAGTGTTACAGCCATGCGGGAGACTCAGTAAGTATAATGCTCCTGCTTTATTCCCTACTTTTTTTTTTCTTTATTTTTTTTTTTTAATTGTATGGGTGGCCGAATCTGAACAGCTACATGGAGTTCCCTGAAAACTCAGTGTTCGGGATTGGTGCACAGATACTAGGTATCCGGTACGGACCCTGAACATTACAGTTCGGATTTGCCCCATCACTAATCTCTATCTTAACAGTAAAATCAAATGCAAATACTCCTGTAATTTTACTCTCCACAGACATGACATCTAACTTCTAATGCTGAATTTTACTCTGGCGCCATATATGACAATCTATTGCCAATGTGGACTATAAATGGAGAAAGGATGAAGATGACAGATAATGCACTCAAATAGTGGACAAATTAACAAAATTCATGTCACGGATTTTACATTGCAGTCCCGAAAGACCAGGCTTAAATACATAATTAATGATAACTAAATATTAAGAATAAGATTCAGAAATGCCAAGAAAATCAAACCCAAGGAAAAGAAAATGCTGAATTAGGCTTCTCTTTCATAGAAATGTTGGAAAACGAGGGGAGGAAAAGCAATAAATCATCCTTTTTTTTTTTTTTTTTAAAGGAAATCATTATGGCTGCATTTTTAGATAAGGAGAAGCTGGCAGCCAATCAAGGTCACCTATGGACAAGCGCCTATTGGGCTGAAAGTATCGCTATACTGTAATTTTTTGTATAATATAAAAGATTTAAGCAGTGGGAAAAAAATGCTGTAGAAAAATGTAAAATTAGAATCAAGAGGCCTTTCTCATCAATGTAATTACCAGCCAGCAATTACAAAAGTGGTGACTGCACTTTCAGACAACTTGTTAATTGATAGACCATGATCTAGCACAAGATAAAGTGTCACAGGTGGGCTAGGATAGTAGGGGGACCTAAACTGGCCCTCAGACTGGAATCCCTGCGCTGACCCTTCTCCCAGAGGTAGGCTTGATGGTAGCAAGGTCTTGGCCCCCACCATGCTCCTGTTTCATCACCTGGCCCTGACCTAGCTTCCCCTCCTGCACCCCTTCCCACCCTGGGGTGTACAGGGCACACCGTAATAAACACCCTCCTCCTAAAAAACACAGACAGGGAGTTGAACAGAAACACACTGCGAACAACCACAAAGGACTGACAATAATCCACAGGGGGAAATAAAATATAAGGGAAGAAAAATGGCACACCAAGGGACACTTCCACAACACACAAGCAGCAGATGGCACGTCAGCAAAGAGGATCACCAAAGACACCGGATATTCGTAAGAGCATAAGCAGATGCTATTTTCGATGATCTCCTAACAAATTCGCCAGCCTTAAGTAGGGAGAGACCAGCTGACTTGTAATCAACAACCTCTCAGAGAAGGATTAACTCCTACATAGCTGGGAGCGATGGACACAAATCAGCCGATGTCCGGCAGATCTGAGCACAAAAGAGAAACCAGATTACCTGTCGGACTCTACAATGTAAACAGGGTCTCCATTGCCATTGCTGTCACCGCGAGTGCGGATCCGGACACCACATGACAATTAAACCAGTGAGCCCAGTTAGGGATATTTTGTGGCCCGCGGAGAAAAGTGACATTCTGGTTCTCATTTTCCTATATTCAATTTCATTTGCTCTGTGACTCACACTATTATGACATTTCAGTGTATAGTGTGCGGGAACAGTGCATTCAGATCACTGCTGTATGGATAATGGCGATCGCCATTTTTTTTTTTTTTTTCCTTGTCTTCCTTCCCTAAGCGCGCGCGTGTAGTGGGGCGGGCCAGCATGTCAGCCAATCCCAGACACACACACAGCTAAGTGGACTTTTAGCCAGAGAAGCAACGGCATGTGTGATAGGATGTCCATGTCACATGTCCCTGCATTATAAAACCGGACATTTTCCTCCAGCACGCCATTATCTGCCTTCTGCGTCCTTGGTGTCAGACATCACTGGCGCAGCTCCGTCCTGAGTCCTATCGCCGATACTGCTGTATACACAGCGCTGGACAGCTTAGGGATAGCACTATCTATAAGTCCTTTTAAGGGCTCATACGGGCAGGGTCAGAGCCATAGGTGAAAGGTCCTGAAAACAGAGACAGCGTCTGTGTAGCTAAGGTCAGGGATTTCCTCGCTGCATTTCCCCATTAGGAGGAAATAGAAAGGCAGGCTTCCATTCCTCTACCCAGAGCCCCCCAACCCTGGCACTGTACCCTCCTGTCCTCTGCACACTCCAACTCATTATAACTAAGCCATTATACTAGCAAACACTCAGTGTACCTAGTGGCATCCTAAACGTGGCTATTGGACTTTTGTCTAGTCACACTAGTGCAAAGACATTTGCAGCACGTCTGCCTGCATTGCACACTCCAACTCATTATAACTAAGCCATTATACTAGCAAACACTCAGTGTACCTAGTGGCATCCTAAACGTGGCTATTGGACTTTGCTATAGTCCCACTAGTGCAAAGACATTTGCAACACCTCTACCTGCATTGCACACTCCAACTCATTATAACTAAGCCATTATACTAGCAAACACTCAGTGTACCTAGTGGCATCCTAAACGTGGCTATTGGACTTTGCTATAGTCCCACTAGTGCAAAGACATTTGCAGCACCTCTACTTGCATTGCACACTCCAACTCATTATAACTAAGCCATTATACTAGCAAACACTCAGTGTACCTAGTGGCATCCTAAACGTGGCTATTGGACTTTGCTATAGTCCCACTAGTGCAAAGACATTTGCAGCACGTCTGCCTGCATTGCACACTCCAACTCATTATAACTAAGCCATTATACTAGCAAACACTCAGTGTACCTAGTGGCATCCTAAACGTGGCTATTGGACTTTTGTCTAGTCCCACTAGTGCAAAGACATTTGCAGCACCTCTACCTGCATTGCACACTCCAACTCATTATAACTAAGCCATTATACTAGCAAACACTCAGTGTACCTAGTGGCATCCTAAACGTGGCTATTGGACTTTGCTATAGTCCCACTAGTGCAAAGACATTTGCAGCACCTCTACCTGCATTGCACACTCCAACTCATTATAACTAAGCCATTATACTAGCAAACACTCAGTGTACCTAGTGGCATCCTAAACGTGGCTATTGGACTTTGCTATAGTCCCACTAGTGCAAAGACATTTGCAGCACCTCTACCTGCATTGCACACTCCAACTCATTATAACTAAGCCATTATACTAGCAAACACTCAGTGTACCTAGTGGCATCCTAAACGTGGCTATTGGACTTTTGTGTAGTCACACTAGTGCAAAGACATTTGCAGCACGTCTGCCTGCATTGCACACTCCAACTCATTATAACTAAGCCATTATACTAGCAAACACTCAGTGTACCTAGTGGCATCCTAAACGTGGCTATTGGACTTTTGTCTAGTCACACTAGTGCAAAGACATTTGCAGCACCTCTACCTGCATTGCACACTCCAACTCATTATAACTAAGCCATTATACTAGCAAACACTCAGTGTACCTAGTGGCATCCTAAACGTGGCTATTGGACTTTGCTATAGTCCCACCAGTGCAAAGATATTTGCAGCACCTCTACCTGCATTGCACACTCCAACTCATTATAACTAAGCCATTATACTAGCAAACACTCAGTGTACCTAGTGGCATCCTAAACGTGGCTATTGGACTTTTGTCTAGTCACACTAGTGCAAAGACATTTGCAGCACCTCTATCTGCATTGCACACTACAACTCATTATAACTAAGCCATTATACTAGCAAACACTCAGTGTACCTAGTGGCATCCTAAACGTGGCTATTGGACTTTTGTCTAGTCACACTAGTGCAAAGACATTTGCAGCACGTCTGCCTGCATTGCACACTCCAACTCATTATAACTAAGCCATTATACTAGCAAACACTCAGTGTACCTAGTGGCATCCTAAACGTGGCTATTGGACTTTGCTATAGTCCCACTAGTGCAAAGACATTTGCAGCACCTCTACCTGCATTGCACACTCCAACTCATTATAACTAAGCCATTATACTAGCAAACACTCAGTGTACCTAGTGGCATCCTAAACGTGGCTATTGGACTTTGCTATAGTCCCACTAGTGCAAAGACATTTGCAGCACCTCTACTTGCATTGCACACTCCAACTCATTATAACTAAGCCATTATACTAGCAAACACTCAGTGTACCTAGTGGCATCCTAAACGTGGCTATTGGACTTTGCTATAGTCCCACTAGTGCAAAGACATTTGCAGCACGTCTGCCTGCATTGCACACTCCAACTCATTATAACTAAGCCATTATACTAGCAAACACTCAGTGTACCTAGTGGCATCCTAAACGTGGCTATTGGACTTTTGTGTAGTCACACTAGTGCAAAGACATTTGCAGCACGTCTGCCTGCATTGCACACTCCAACTCATTATAACTAAGCCATTATACTAGCAAACACTCAGTGTACCTAGTGGCATCCTAAACGTGGCTATTGGACTTCTGTATTGTCCCACTAGTGCAAAGACATTTGCAGCACCTCTACCTGCATTGCAAACTCCAACTCATTATAACTAAGCCATTATACTAGCAATTGATGCTGCCAGTTTAAGGGCCGTAGTTGCATTGTCAGGGATATTTATTCTTTATTATTCTGCTGTTAATAAAGTTAGACCACCGCTGCAATCTACACCACCTCTCAATTTTTACTACCACATTTTCAGTGCACAATCTTGTCGCAATCAACATGAGTGGCAAAATGACAGATGCTGGTGGAAAGGGGAAGAGGCGTGGTGGAAAAGGAAAAAAAGGTTTTGTCCGTGGGGAAGGTGGCAAAGCTCCATTATCATCTGCTGAAGATAGACCATCTACCAGCAAAAGTAAGATGTCTACTACTTACCGTGGACAATCCGATGTGCTCCCTTTTTAACGGACACGAACAACAGGAACAAAGGTAGATGATGGCCAAAAAAGGAAAATGCTTGAATGGATCTCAAGTGGTCCAACAAGTGCCCTCTCAGCCACTTCAAGTACCGCATCCAAAAAACACCAGTCCTCTGAGTTGTCATCCCAATCAAACTTGCTTTCTCCCAGCTCTGAAGTCTCCATCAGCCGTGCACAGTATGGTGGAACTGAGATGGCTGAGTCTGCAGAGCTGTTCAGTCACACTATAGCCTGGGAATCAGAGGTCTGCTCCCAAGCTACAGTGAGTACAGACCAGGAAATGGTCTGCAGTGATGCCCAGAACCTTTGTGACTCTGATTCAGGCCGTGAGGACCAAGTTTCTGAGCATAATGTTGACCCTTTGTCACAAACTGTAACACCTGTGGTTATAGACAATGAGAAACATACTGATGAAGATGAGACGCAGATACCCGATTGGGATGACAACTTAAATATTCGGTCAGGGCAAGAAGAGGCTCGGTCTGAGGGGGAGGGGAGTGCAAACACAACAATTGATGATGAAGTTCTAGATCCCACCTACTGTCAACCCCCAGTCAGGCACTCGAGGAGGTCAACAGAGGCGGTGGAGGAGGATGCAACCGACGACGAAGTTACCTTGCGCCTTCCTGGACAGAGTTGGAGCACTGGTAGCACGTCTACAACTGCATCCTCAGCCACCACTCTGCCTCTGAGCATTATTCGGGGTGGATCAACAGGTCGCATGGCCTCTAAGCCTTGCCTAGCCTGGTCCTTTTTTGACATAGAAAAAGATCGCCCAAATTATGTGATCTGTAAAATTTGTCATGGTTCTCTTAGTAGAGGTCAAAACCTCAGCAGTTTGACAACTTCTTCCATGAATCGTCACATGAATAAATATCATAGGTCCCGGTGGGAAGCTCACTGTGCTGCAATGCGGCCTAGCGGAGCGAACCATCCACGGCCTGCCCCTTCCAGTGCATCCGCGCGCTCTTCATCTTCTAGGACTGTGGGGACAGCTGTCACACCTGTTTTTCCACGCACAACTTCCACCACTGTAACCGCAACAGGCACTTTGCTTGGTAGGTCGTCAGGTGGTTTGGAAGGGGAAACAAGTGAGTGTGTACAGCTCTCTCAGACATCGATAGCACCAACGTTGGATGAAGGCAACATCATGTCTCCGCCTGCACTTTCCTCACAAACCTGCATTTTTCCAGGGACACCCTACTCAACACCGTCTACACACAGCAGCCAGATCTCTGTCCCTCAGATGTGGTCAAATAAAAGGCCACTTCCTGCGACCCATGACAAAGCTAAGAGGTTGTCTCTATCCCTCTGTAAGCTGTTGGCTACCGAAATGCTGCCTTTCCGCCTAGTGGACACACACGATTTTAGAGACCTTATGTCTGTCGCTGTGCCCCAGTACCAGATGCCTAGTCGCCACTACTTCTCTAAGAAAGGTGTGCCCGCGCTACACCAGCATGTCGCACACAACATCACCGCTTCCTTGAGAAACTCTGTGTGTGAACGGGTGCATTTCACCACCGATACTTGGACCAGTAAGCATGGACAGGGACGTTACATGTCGCTGACTGGGCACTGGGTAACTATGGTGATAGATGGGGAAGGGTCTGCTGCACAAGTCTTGCCGTCCCCACGACTTGTGTGTCAATCCTCTGTCTGTCCAAGTTCCGCCACTGCTTCTGCCTCCTCCACCTCATCTGGGTCCTCCACCTCCGCCCCAAGCCTGCCTGGTCAGGCCACCAGCGTTCTCACTGCGCAGAAGGAATCACGCACCCCTCATTACTATGCTGGCAGCAGAGCGCAACGGCATCAGGCGGTCTTTAGCTTGACATGTCTTGGGAATAAGAGTCACACAGCTGAGGAGTTGTGGTCAGCTCTGCGGTCCGAGTTTAATAAATGGTTGTCTCCACTCAACCTGCAGCCTGGTAAGGCCGTGTGCGACAATGCTGCAAACCTGGGTGCGGCCCTTCGCCTGGGCAAGGTGACACACGTACCTTGTATGGCTCACGTGTTGAACCTTGTCGTCCAGCAATTTTTAACACACTATCCCGGCCTAGATGGCCTTCTGAACAGGGCACGAAAACTGTCTGCTCACTTCCGCCGTTCAAGCGCCGCAGCTGAGCGACTTGCATCGCTCCAGAAGTCTTTCGGCCTGCCGGTTCATCGCCTGAAATGCGATGTGGCGACACGCTGGAATTCAACTCTCCACATGTTACAGCGACTGTGGCAGCACCGCCGAGCCCTGGTGCAATACGTCATGACGTATAGCCTGGGCCAACGAGATGCAGAGGTGGGTCAGATCACCCTGATGGAGTGGTCTCAGATCAAGGACCTATGCACCCTTCTGCACAGTTTCGACATGGCGACGAATATGTTTAGCGCTGACAATGCCATTATCAGCATGACGATTCCAGTCATTTACATGCTGGAGCACACGCTAAACACTATTCGGAGTCAGGGGGTGGGACAACAGGAAGGGGAAGAACTACAGGAGGATTCATATGCGCAAGGGACAACAACATCACCAAGGTCCAGACGTTCATCATCACCAACGCAGCAGGCATGGGACCATGGGGGACAGGGATCAACAAGGGCGCATAGTAGCAGGCGAAATGTTGAGCAAGGTGCAGGAGAACATGAAGAAATGGAGGACGAACTGTCCATGGACATGGAAGACTCAGCGGATGAGGGAGACCTTGGTCAAATTTCAGTTGAAAGAGGTTGGGGGGAGATGTCAGAGGAAGAAAGAACGGTTAGCACCTCTATGCCACAAACACAGCGTGGACTTGGTCCGCATGGCCGCGCAAGACACATAAGCGCCTTCTTGCTGCACTACCTCCAACATGACCCTCGTATTGTCAAAATTAGAAGTGATGATGACTACTGGATTGCCACACTATTAGATCCACGGTACAAGTCCAAATTTTGTGACATAATTCCAGCCATAGAAAGGGACGCACGTATGCAGGAGTATCAGCAGAAGCTGTTACACGATCTTAGCTCGGCTTTTCCACCAAACAACCGTGCAGGTGCAGGGAGTGAATCTCCCAGTTGTAACTTGACAAACATGGGACGGTCTCGTCATCTTCAACAGTCTACCCGTACCAGTAGCACCGTATCTGGTGCTGGTAACAGCAATTTTATGGAATCTTTTCATAATTTTTTTAGACCCTCTTTTGCAAGGCCACCAGAGACAACAAGTCTGACACATAGTCAACGGCTGGAGAGGATGATACAGGAGTATCTCCAAATGAACATCGATGCCATGACTTTGCAAATGGAGCCTTGCTCATTTTGGGCTTCAAATCTAGAAAAATGGCCAGAGCTCTCCAGTTACGCCTTGGAGATTTTGTCGTGTCCAGCTGCCAGCGTTGTCTCTGAACGTGTCTTCAGTGCTGCTGGGTGTGTGCTGACAGATAAGCGCACGCGTCTGTCCAGTGACAATGTGGACAGACTGACGTTCATCAAAATGAACAAGTCATGGATCCACAAGGAATTTACTACCCCTGTGTCATCCTGGGGAGAGTAAATGCTTGTGGATTTGGAATGTGCTTGATGCAAATCAAAACATCCTGTTTGCAACTGGGGCACAAGTGCTGCCACTGAAGGGGTGGGTGTGTGTGGGGCACAATTTTTGGAAAAAAGGGAGACTCCGCTTGGAGTAACCCTTGCTTACATTGTTTTTAAAAGAAGCCAAGATGAACAGAGCTGGGATCAGGAAAGACTTTGCTACCTACCCCGGTGTCATCCTGGGGACGGTTAAGAATAGCGTATTTTTGAATGTGCTTGATGCAAATCTAGCTGTGAAGTTTACAACTAGGGCACAAGTGCTGCCACTGAATGGGTGGGTGTGTGTGGGGCACAATTTTTGGAAAAAAGGGAGACTCCGCTTGGAGTAACCCTTGCTTACATTGTTTTTAAAAGAAGCCAAGATGAACAGAGCTGGGATCAGGAAAGACTTTGCTACCTACCCCGGTGTCATCCTGGGGACGGTTAAGTATGGCGTATTTTTGAATGTGCTTGATGCAAATCTAGCTGTGAAGTGTACAACTAGGGCACAAGTGCTGCCACTGAATGGGTGGGTGTGTGTGGGCCCCAATTTTTGGAAAAAAGGGATACTCCGCTTGGAGTCACCTTGCGGTGTTTTACATGATTTTAGAAGGGCGTGCCATGCCTATATCTGTGTGTCCTCCACTTTTTCCTTGTCCTGCTCTTTTGTTTTCGCATGAGTATATGTCCTTGTCACTTTCCCATGTGTTTGTGTTGTGTTGTGAGTTGTTTGTCACCTTCTGGACACCTTTGAGGGTGTTTTCTAGGTGTTTTTATGTGTTTGTGAATGCCTGCCATTGTTTCCTATGCAGTTCGAGTTCGGTTCGTCGAACGTTCGACGAACCGAACTCGAACGGGAGCTCCGTTCGGCGAACCGACCTCGAGCCGAACCGGGACCGGTTCGCTCATCTCTAGGCATGACATCTCATCATGGCATAAGTACTATGACAAAATGGTTGAAGACAATAGAGATGAGAACAACTTCAATCAGAGAAGATATTGTCTATAAGGTTCCTGGATGTAAATCTTTATTTGTGATACTGACAACATCTCATCAGTACTGTGGTCCCTATATAGTGCACAGTCTGATGATGGCTGGTAACAAAAACTCCCAACATGATCTCCTTACCTTTGTTAAAGACATACTGGGAATTATAGGTTCACATGAAACAAGTGTAGTGTATATGGGGCTGAACTGAAGCTGCAATTGATCACTGTATTCCTGTACTGACTGTTATCCTAGTTATGTATTCATGTACTGATGGTGGTTCTGGCACTGCATTCATGTACTGAATACATGTGCTATATTCTGGAGCTGCATTCAAGCACTGACAGTGGTTCTAATCAAGTAGCAATCCCTAACATGCTTCATGGTAACCCTGACAAATTCTCAAAACAGTTTGGAGATTATAAGGAGGATTTGGTTGCGTTTGTGATACAGTTCCAGCACCAAAAACTCACTGTAAGTTTTGGTGTGTTAACACTGATGTTTTTGGAGCAGCAACTGAGCAAAAATTCTAAATCCTTGTCACATATTCAATACTTGGTTCTGGTGATTTATTCCTGTAAGTACTCCATTCAATTTTTTTGTGTGGTCCTTTGGATTGGTTCAATATGATAATGTGGTCCTTAATCCAAAAACGTTGCACACCCATTTGCTAAATAGACATTCTGTGAGTCAATCTATGTAAAAGTTATGCCATTAACCTCTGAAAAATCAATTCAAAAGTGTCAACCACTAGGTTTTCCCCTTTTTTTGTTGCTTGCTGTTCACTGCCTATTGTCCAGTGCAATCCATCTCTAGCAGCTAAGACTGATTACAGGAAGTAAGAGCAAGTCTTCATCTTTTTACAGGAAGTGGGCGAGGGTTTTTTACAGGAAGTAGGAGTAGTTATACCTCTTCTACTGCCCATCTGTGAGTCAAACTGCATACAGGAATATCGGATATATACAATTTCAGTTCAGATAAAAAAAAAGCCATTGGACAATTGTAGGACCAATTAAAGCAACTTCTAGGACTTATAGTTCTGTTAGAATACTGCCCTCTCAAAAATAGTGACTGGAAAAGTTAAATAGCAAAATATTGGGACAGTTTCTGTACATATCAGTCCATCTTGTGGGGTGGACATGGCAGTAAAACTAATCTTTTCTACAGATTTTGTGTGAAAGGACCAATTTGCTTTTTGCCATATCTATACACTGTGTGCAGAATTATTAGGCAAATGAGTATTTTGGTCACAAGATACTTTTTTACACGTTGTCCTATTCCAAGCTGTATAGGCTGAGAACCAACTACCAATTCAGTAAATCAGGTGATGTGCCTCTCTGTAATGAGGAGGGGTGCGGTGTAATGACATCAACACCCTACATAAGGTGTGCTTAATTATTTGGCAACTTCCTTTCCTTTGGCAAAATGGGTCAGAAGAGAGATTTCACAGGCTCTGAAAAGTCCAAAATTGTGAGATGTCTTGCAGAGGGACGCAGCAGTCTTGAAATTGACAAACTTTTGAAGCCTGATCACAATCAAGCGTTTCATGGCTAATGGCCAACAGGGTCGCAAGAAGCATTTTGGGCAAAAAAGGCGCAAAATAACTGCCCATGAATTGAGGAAAATCAATCGTGAAGCTGCCAAGATGCCATTTGCCACCAGTTTGGCCATATTTCAGAGCTGCAACGTTACTGGAGTATCAAAAAGCACAAGGTGTGCCATACTCAGGGACATGGCCAAGGTAAGGAAGGCTGAAAAACCACCACCTCTGAGCAAGAAACATAAGATAAAACGTCAAGACTGGGCCAAGGAATATCTTAAGACTGATTTTTCACAGGTTTTATGGACTGATGAGATGAGAGTGACTCTTGATGGGCAGATGGATGGGCCAGAGGCTGGATCAGTAAAGGGCAGAGAGCTCCACTCCCACTCAGACGCCAGCAAGGTGGAGGTGGGCACTGGTATGGGCTGGTATCATCAAAGATCAACTTGTGGGACCTTTTCGGGTTGAGGATGGAGTGAAGCTCAACTCCCAGACCTACTGCCAGTTTCTGGAAGACAACTTCTTCAAGCAGTGGTACAGGAAGAAGTCGGTATCGTTCAAGAAAAACATGATTTTCATGCAGGACAATGCTCCATCACATGCATCCAACTACTCCACAGCGTGGCTGGCCAGTAAAGGTCTAAAAGATGAAAAAATAATGACATGGCCCCCTTGTTCACCTGATCTGAACCCCATAGAGAACCTGTGGTCCCTCATAAAATGTGAGATCTACAGGGAGGGAAAACAGCCCACCTCTGGGAACAGTGTCTGGAGGCTGTGGTGGCTGCTGCACCCAATGTGGATCGTAAACAGATCAAGCAATGACAGAATCTATGGCTGGTCGGCTGCTGAGTGTCATCAGAAAGAAAGGGGGCTATATTGTTCCCTAACTTTTTTGGGTTTTGTTTTTGCATGTCAGAAATGTTTATTTCTAAATTTTGTGCATTTATATTGGTTTACCTGCTGAAAATAAACAAGTGAGATGGGAATAGATTTGTTTTTTATTAAGTTGCCTAATAATTCTGCACAGTAATAGTCACCTGCACAAACAGATATCCTCCTAAGATAGCCAAATCTAAAAAAAAAAACTCCTCCAACTGCCAAAAATATTCAGCTTTGATATTTATGAGTCTTTTGGGTTGCTTAAGAACATAGTTGTTGATCAATATTAAAAAAAATCCTCTGAAATACAACTTGCCTAATAATTCTGCACACGGTGTACACATTCAGCATTCATCTTAATCTTTCTGCAAATTGTAATGATTTAGATTCAAACAATTTATGCAATACGCTAGCAAAGCACTTTATAAATTGTTTATCCACATACAGACACATGTAGCATAAACATTTCTCAACAGAGTATCACAAAAATAATTTTTCGTTTCGAAGTTGGCCATCTCTCAGCATTCATTTTGGGATACATCAAGAGGAAAGATATAGAAGGACATATCTGCATGAGTGAATACCGTACTTTCGCCATATCACATGACTTTTCATCTACTTACCAAGTTTTAGTCTTTGATTTATCCTTTATACAATCACAGTAGGTCAGGAGGCGAGTTAGTGCCGTGAGCTGGAACTCATCCAGGCCGGATTCTAATTGTGATACGGCCCCCGCCGTCTTATCCGTGGGTGCTCCACAGCGGGTAGAAATTTATATTTGTCTTCCACATTTGGTCTTATGAAGTCTATCGCCATGACTTGTCAAGTACATATCAATTAAAATTATAGTTTTCTCAACTTCTATGACATTGGGTCGAACCGAGAAAAACACTGACAGATCCCCGTAGACATAAAAACCATTGGCATCAAGTACTAAGGAACATCATCTTCACATGTTATTATTTACACCATCGTAAACTCAACCGAAGGGACTGAAATCGCCATCCAAGCTGGAGAAGATCATTATGTAAAGAGAAAAATGTGGAAAGTACACAATTAATATTCATAGCTGCTTCCTATGTAATAAATGTAACAGTCCATTAAGAATTAATAGACAATTCATAGACCTCAATTTCACGGGTCGTTACGATTTCTTTTGAATTACTATCTGGTCATTATCAAAATATATATATAGTTTATATGTATTGGATATTTTGACCCTAATTATGAAATTACGATCCAATGTCAAAAAAGCTGAATATTTTTTTTTTTTTATTTGGGAGAGGGGCAGACATTATAAAAGTTTGTAAAACTTTTTTTTATCTAAATGCAGTTGTGATCACTTTTAACTTTTCTTGAATTTTGTTAAAGGGGGTTGTCCATGTGCTGATTTACCGTATGCTTAATTTTATAAGACGCACCGGATTATAAGACGCACCCCAAATTTAGAGAAAAAAAAGGTAAAAAATATGGGGTCCGTTTTCTAATCTAGTGTTGTTTCATCGGGGAGGGGGGGCGGCAGCGGTGGTCACAGAGGGCAGGGGCGATTCTGGAGTATAGCGATGCTGCGGGCGGTGCAAAGGGTGGCCCAGATGCTCACTGCAGGCTGCAGCGCACTGCTGGGGCAGCAGGCATTACTCTTTCCTCGGGCAGCAGGCGCTGCTTTGTCCTGGGGCAGCAGGTGCTGCTCTGTGCTGGGGCAGCGGGCACTGCTTTCTGCTGGGGCAGCGGGACTGCTCTGTGCTGGGGCAGCGGGCACTGCTTTCTGCTGGGGCAGTGGGGCTGCTCTGTGCTGGGGCAGCGGGCGCTGCTCTGTGCTGGGGAAGCGAGAACTGCTCTGTTCTGGGGCAGTGGGCATTGCTCTGTGCTGGGGCAGTGGGACTGCTCTGTGCTGGGGCAGCGGGCACTGCTTTCTGCTGGGGCAGCGGGGCTGCTCTGTGCTGGGGCAGCGGGCGCTGCTCTGTGCTGGGGAAGCGAGAACTGCTCTGTTCTGGGGCAGTGGGCATTGCTCTGTGCTGGGGAAGCGGGGGCTGCTCTGTGCTGGGGCAGCAGGCATTGATCTGTGCTGGGGCAGCGGGCGTTGCTCTGTGCTGGGGAAGCGGGGGCTGCTCTGTGCTGGGAAAGCGGGGGCTGCTCTGTGCTGGGGAAGCCGGGGCTGCTCTGTGCTGGGCAGCAGACATTGATCTGTGCTGGGGCAGCGGGCACTGCTCTGTGCTGGGGAATCGGGGGCTGCTCTGTCCTGGGGAAGCGGGGGCTGCTCTGTGCTGGGGCAGCAGGCATTGATCTGTGCTGGGGCAGCGGGCGTTGCTCTGTGCTGGGGAAGCGGGGGATGCTCTGTGCTGGGAAAGCGGGGGCTGCTCTGTGCTGAGGAAGCGGGGGCTGCTCTGTGCTGGGCAGCAGACATTGATCTGTGCTGGGGCAGCGGGCACTGCTCTGTGCTGGGGAATCGGGGGCTGCTCTGTGCTGGGGCAGCGGGGCAGCTCTGTGCTGGGGCAGCAGGCATTGATCTGTGCTGGGGCAGCGGGCACTGCTCTGTGCTGGGGAATCGGGGGCTGCTCTGTGCTGGGGAAGCCGGGGCTGCTCTGTGCTGGGCAGCAGACATTGATCTGTGCTGGGGCAGCGGGCACTGCTCTGTGCTGGGGAATCGGGGGCTGCTCTGTCCTGGGGAAGCGGGGGCTGCTCTGTGCTGGGGCAGCAGGCATTGATCTGTGCTGGGGCAGCGGGCGTTGCTCTGTGCTGGGGAAGCGGGGGATGCTCTGTGCTGGGAAAGCGGGGGCTGCTCTGTGCTGAGGAAGCGGGGGCTGCTCTGTGCTGGGCAGCAGACATTGATCTGTGCTGGGGCAGCGGGCACTGCTCTGTGCTGGGGAATCGGGGGCTGCTCTGTGCTGGGGCAGCGGGGCAGCTCTGTGCTGGGGCAGCAGGCATTGATCTGTGCTGGGGCAGCGGGCACTGCTCTGTGCTGGGGAATCGGGGGCTGCTCTGTGCTGGGGAAGCGGGGGCTGCTCTGTGCTGGGGCAGCAGGCATTGATCTGTGCTGGGGCAGCGGGCGTTGCTCTGTGCTGGGGAAGCGGGGGCTGCTCTGTGCTGGGGAAGCGGGGGCTGCTCTGTGCTGGGCAGCAGACATTGATCTGTGCTGGGGCAGCGGGCACTGCTCTGTGCTGGGGAAGCGGGGGCTGCTCTGTGCTGGGCAGCAGACATTGATCTGTGCTGGGGCAGCGGGCACTGCTCTGTGCTGGGGAATCGGGGGCTGCTCTGTACTGGGGCAGCGATGTGAAGCCCCACAGGTGTTGTGTCGGTGCATTACCTTCAGGGACTCCACTCGGCTGGATCTCGTCACAGGTAGGAGATCTTCTTCTTGTCGTGACGCCACTCTCAGAATTGCGGTCAGTGGGGACCGCCACTGCAGATTAGGGGACGCCTGGGGCTGATGGTGAGTGCAGTTAGTTGGAATAGCCTCCTGAGAGTGAGGCAAGCCCCAGGGCCCTGTGTAGGTGCGTAGTACCACAAGGCGCAGAATAACTCCACACAGGCAGAATGTCTTTCAGGGTTTTTACTCACTTCAGGTGGCAGGGTGAGTAACCCGGGCGTAGCTGGGATGAACCAGGCGGGAACCAGGTGTCCTTCAGGCTGACTTGTGAGGGTGACTACTAGCTCGCCTTCCTTAGCCCTTGGTGGTTTGGGGTGACCCCGACTTTGAGTCCCTATGGGGGTCACCCAGGGAAGTTGCTGAAGCCTCACTCCCCTTCGTTTGCCGTGTGCTTGTTGCCTGGGCCAGATCACTCCAGCTTCTTGCCTCCTGTGAGCTATGGGCCCTAACTGTGGCTACGTGGCTGCGGCTTTTGTGGTGTTGTGGCGTGGGCTTTGAGAGCCCCACACCGGCAGGTTTAGCAAAAGAAAGCTGGATCTATCTCCGCTTCGGGATCTGCCGCCCGTTTGGGCCTGGTTCTCTCTAGCAGTCTCCTTACTTCCCACTCCGTGCTCTTCTTTAGCTGAAGATGGATTTCGGGTAGCCCTCCTAGTTGACCGTTCTCCCCCGTCAGTAGCCACTGCGCGGGCGCTGTCAGACTGCACAGCCCCAGGGATCTGCTCCTCACTCGAGCTCCCTGGACTCTACACTGAACCGGCTCACATCTGGGACCTTCACTGCTGCTCCTGTCTGAGCTTCACTTTCCTGCTCCTCACTCCTCCACACTCTGCTGCAGACTCTAGACTGTTTACTCCTCCTTCTCTTTTCCCTTTTGTGCCTGCCTACGCCACCTAGCAACCAGACTCTCTTACCACACCCCTTGAGAGGAGATGGAGGCTTTTGGCCCCCTCCACTATTCCAGTGAAGGTGAAGGCTTTTCCCCCTCCTGGGATCCCCAGGGGTCCTCTCATGGGTACATGTGTGAGACCTGATCACTATGCGCCTGTGTTCCACACCCCGGTCAGCCTTCTGGATTACCTGTATTGTACTGTCCCCAGCATGGGTGCAGTACTCAGTGGTGCCTGACCAGGTCAGGGGCGCCACAGCGGCACTGCTCTGTGCTGGGGCAGCGGGCACTGCTCTGTGCAGGGGAAGCGAGCGCTGCTCTGTCTTGGGGCAGCAGGCACTGCTCTGTTCTGGGGAAGCGGGGGCTGCTCTGTGCTGGGGCAGCGGGCACTGCTTTGTGCTGTGGCAGCGGGGCTATTCTGTGCTGGGGCAGCGGGGGCTGCTCTGTGCTGGGGAAGCGGGGGCTACTCTGTGCTTGGAAAGCGGGCACGGCTTTGTGCTGGGGCACCAGGGGTTGCTCTGTGCTGGGGCAGCTGGCACTGCTCTGTCCTGGGGCAGCGAATGCTGCTCTGTGCTGGGGCAGCGGGCACTGCTCTGTGCTGGGAAAGCTGGCACTGCTCTGTGCTGGGAAAGCTGGCACTGCTCTGTGCTGGTGCTCGCTGCGGGTGGTGAGATATGAGACATTCTGAAGATGTCAGCGGTGCAAGCTACAAAGAAATAGTGGCCGGAGACAGTGTGTGCGCAGATTGAGTTATCAGCTCAATGACAAGCCGAGATCTCATCTGCACATGCGCCACCTCCGGGCGCCATTTTCCTTAGATCCGCTGCTGGGACCAGAGGCGGCGTGTGCACTGATGAGCGCTTGAGCTGAGAGCTCCATCTGTGCACACTCTGACTCTGGGCACCATTATTTGAAGCCCTCACTACCCACCGCATAGAGCAGCACCGCCAACTACACAGAGCCGAACAGAGCAGTGCCACCCACCGCACAGAGCAGTGCCCACAACCCCGGCACAGAGCAGCGCCCACAGCAGAGTGCACAGCATTGCCCCTGCCTCCTGTGACTCCTCTCCACCACCCCCTGGTGAGCTACATTTGGATTTCAAGACGCACTTCTCATTTTCCTCCCAAATATTTGGGAAGAAAAGTGCATCTTATAATCCGAAAAATGCAGTATTTGTCTTTAATGATTGCAGACTATTTTTTATACCTTATTACTATATGTACTTTTTGAGGGAATCATTTTATATTGTAAAATTGTATATATATATTTTTGTGTAATAATCATGGCAGTCATTGGTTGTTGCTATTTATTTTCTTTTTATCATCACAATATGTAAATTCTGTGCATTATGCTGTTGGATCCTCAATTCTTTTCTGTAATTATCTCATTTTTAGTTATTTTTGTGTGTTTTAATAAATGTGTATAATAACATTTTCATTTTTAATTGGATTTTTGTTCCTATTTATTTAGTGAAATTACATATATATTTTTCTAAACAAAAATTTTGATACATTATATTGGTGTGCCTAGTAAAGCTAAGTAGTGAGACACCCTTTTAGCTGATCTCCTCTCTTGTAACCAGGAAGTCTCTCACTCTCCTCAACACTAGCCCCACCCCCCAGTAAGCTGGACCTGGCATTCACTGTTTCTATTACTAACAAAGTCCATCTACATAACATTTCCATACTTTACATGACCTTCTATAAATGACATTCTAAACCTTTACCTCACTTTACATCATACTTAACATTCCCCACTCTGCTGTATCTGTTAAAGTCTATGTCTTAATTTAAAGCTTATCTGACTAATACACATTATTAACACATTTACATAAGCATATGTTTTACATTGCAGGGGGCTCTGCCACCCTCCTACATCGGTGCAGCCACCGGAATGTATGAAGAACTGGCAGTGTCCAGAAAAGCCTAGTGATGCTAAGCCACTACTCCATGAAAGGGGGTCAAAAGCAGCCCATAAATATTGATGTTTGACACTAATTTAGGGTACGTGGACCAGCCATGTGAAGTTCTAGACCTGAGTGATGAGGGTATGTGCAGTAGTTAAGCTGGGATCTAATCACAAGTAGAACGAAGATACTAAAGGCTTTGGCTCTGGATACGGTGATACAGTTAGGTCCAGAAATATTTGGACAGTGACACAAGTTTTGTTATTTTAGCTGTTTACAAAAACATGTTCAGAAATACAATTCTATATATAATATGGGCTGAAAGTGCACACTCCCAGCTGCAATATGAGAGTTTTCACATCCAAATCGGAGAAAGGGTTTAGGAATCATAGCTCTGTAATGCATAGCCTCCTCTTTTTCAAGGGACCAAAAGTAATTGGACAAGGGACTCTAAGGGCTGCAATTAACTCTGAAGGCGTCTCCCTCGTTAACCTGTAATCAATGAAGTAGTTAAAAGGTCTGGGGTTGATTACAGGTGTGTGGTTTTGCATTTGGAAGCTGTTGCTGTGACCAGACAACATGCGGTCTAAGGAGCTCTCAATTGAGGTGAAGCAGAACATCCTGAGGCTGAAAAAAAAGAAAAAATCCATCAGAGAGATAGCAGACATGCTTGGAGTAGCAAAATCAACAGTCGGGTACATTCTGAGAAAAAAGGAATTGACTGGTGAGCTTGGGAACTCAAAAAGGCCTGGGCGTCCACGGATGACAACAGTGGTGGATGATCGCCGCATACTTTCTTTGGTGAAGAAGAACCCATTCACAACATCAACTGAAGTCCAGAACACTCTCAGTGAAGTAGGTCTATCTGTCTCTAAGTCAACAGTAAAGAAAAGACTCCATGAAAGTAAATACAAAGGGTTCACATCTAGATGCAAACCATTCATCAATTCCAAAAATAGACAGGCCAGAGTGAAATTTGCTGAAAAACACCTCATGAAGCCAGCTCAGTTCTGGAAAAGTATTCTATGGACAGATGAGACAAAGATCAACCTGTACCAGAATGATGGGAAGAAAAAAGTTTGGAGAAGAAAGGGAACGGCACATGATCCAAGGCACACCACATCCTCTGTAAAACATGGTGGAGGCAACGTGATGGCATGGGCATGCATGGCTTTCAATGGCACTGGGTCACTTGTGTTTATTGATGACATAACAGCAGACAAGAGTAGCCAGATGAATTCTGAAGTGTACCGGGATATACTTTCAGGCCAGATTCAGCCAAATGCCGCAAAGTTGATCGGACGGCGCTTCATAGTACAGATGGACAATGACCCCAAGCATACAGCCAAAGCTACCCAGGAGTTCATGAGTGCAAAAAAGTGGAACATTCTGCAATGGCCAAGTCAATCACCAGATCTTAACCCAATTGAGCATGCATTTCACTTGCTCAAATCCAGACTTAAGACGGAAAGACCCACAAACAAGCAAGACCTGAAGGCTGCGGCTGTAAAGGCCTGGCAAAGCATTAAGAAGGAGGAAACCCAGCGTTTGGTGATGTCCATGGGTTCCAGACTTAAGGCAGTGATTGCCTCCAAAGGATTCGCAACAAAATATTGAAAATAAAAATATTTTGTTTGGGTTTGGTTTATTTGTCCAATTACTTTTGACCTCCTAAAATGTGGAGTGTTTGTAAAGAAATGTGACAATTCCTACAATTTCTATCAGATATTTTTGTTCAAACCTTCAAATTAAACGTTACAATCTGCACTTGAATTCTGTTGTCGAGATTTCATTTCAAATCCAATGTGGTGGCATGCAGAGCCCAACTCGCGAAAATTGTGTCACTGTCCAAATATTTCTGGACCTAACTGTATGCTTGTATATAAGGGGAAGAAAGAGAGTGAGTGAAGGGGAACCAGTCTATGCTACATATATATAAAAGTCAAAAATAAAACTATATGCTATTATCTTCGTCACCCTCTCTAAATTTTTTAATTTCACAAGTTTATGCAGGGAAATCAGAACTTGGGAAAAAAAAGGAGTTCCGACCACATTACATAATGTGAAACCTTAAAAGGGTTTTTCTGCTTCAGAAAAATCCTGTCCCGCGTGGAAATTTGTTTTTGTGCTTTATTCACACTCCCCAGGTCCAGCGCTGAGTGTCCACCATTGATCCTGGTGTCTGTTATTGCCTGCAGCGCTCACATCATGATAACAGTTCTGCAGCCAATCAGTGAGCTCAGCGGCTCATGTAGCCAACTCGGAAAGAGTTGCTGACCTCATTGATTGGCTGCAGCGTATTAATGTGATGTCAGCGCTGCAGACAATAACATATGGAGACTTGGAACAGGGGTCTTCCAAAACTAAAATACCTTCCCATTTCAATGTATTTTACATATATTATGTAGCCTTATCCTTCAGTACTTTCATCCACCCCCCACTTTTAATTTTTGTACAAGTATAACCTGAAGCTCTTGTACTACTATTTGCCATTAATAATATTGCTGCCCCCTTATGTTGCAGAGTGGATTTTTATCACCTTCATTTACCATTGCCCAGATGTAAACAATAGCTACACCCTTGTGTTCTTAGGATACTAAGTTGAGGGGAGCACGTGAAAGTACACAAAACTGTAGTTAATAAACAGGGAGAAAGGTTTGGATCACAAATATAAAATGGTAGACATTTTTCAATATTGGTGTCCTCTTATGTGGCAGAAGGGCATTTTAATTCCTTAATGGTCCAGATGTGGTCAATAGCTACACCCCTGTGTCCTTAAGTTACTAAGTAAAGGAGACATACTATATTAATTTAGTAATTGTCAATAAACTATTAAGAGAACTGATTCAATTCTTGCTTTATGTGTGGTGAAGCAATTAAAATTTGGTCACAAAACTATAAATTGTAAACTGAAATATTATCTAATTTTGACAATTTAATGCAAAATTAGAGTCGTATTCCTTGAGGCAGATGGTTATTAATGAGAAGTTTGCATTACATTAATATTCTATAATTGAATGTTATAAAGTTATAAGACGTCTTATGAGACACTTGTGAGTCACATGGATTAACTCTCTGCAATATGCAAAATAAACTTCTCATCTGTATCGAAAAGGGCAGAATGTTCTCACAAGTTTTGATTGACTTGTAATAAAGGAAAACACTTTGCAGCGTTACTGCAAAATGCAGCAACTCTAACGGAACAGAAAACGAAATCTTGTACGTCTCAAGGTTGACTCTGAAGGAAACGTCTTTCTTAAAGATTTCTAAGGACAAGGTGGAATTATCTTTTTTTAAAAAAAACCTTATATAAATATTCTACATTAGTTCATATTAATGAAAATGTCTTGAGTTTCTTAGATTTGCAGAGACAAAGGGGGTAAATAGCCAATGGGTGGAATTCATTCAATTCCAGATTCATATATACCGTATATTGCTGATAACTATAGTCAAGTGCAAATAATATTAATTGATAATTATCTGGGATTCCCAGCAATCAGCTGTAATCTGATAATAAATGTTCAATTTCCCCACAGCACCACCACAGGAGAATATAAGTATTACACAATGTTTATTCAAATGTGTAGAGCTAGCGTTTCTGTAGAGACGTCGACCTACTCATCGCTCAAACAGGTTGCATCCTCCCTCACACTCCCCCGGCCATCCACGTGTGCTACTGCCTCCTTCCCCTCCCAAGCCCTGTACTTGCCACATAGGGTTCCCGGGAGTGCACCTAAGACACACGCCACACAACAGCCCTCCTCTTAAGGCCCCGTCACAAGCAATGACGTATCTAACGATATATCGCCGGGGTCACAGATTCCGTGACGCACATCCGGCATCGTTAGCGACGTCGTTGCGTGTGACACCAACGAGCGACCGTTAACGATGAAAAATACTCACCAAATCGTCCATCGTTGACACGTCGTTCATTTTCAAAAAAATCGTTGATTGTTGAGGACGCAGGTAGTTCGCCGTGCCCGAGGCAGCACACGTCGCTACGTGTGGCACCCCGGGAACAACGAACAACAGCTTACGTGCGGCCACCGGCAATGAGGAAGGAAGGAGGTGGGCGGGATGTTACAGCCGCTCATCTCCGCCCCTCCTCTTCTATTGGGTGGCCACTTAGTGACGCCGCTGTGACGCCGCACGAGCTGCCCCCTTAGAAAGGAGGCGGTTCGCCAGCCACAGCACCGTCGCTAGGCTGGTAAGTGCGTGTGACGGCTTTCAACGATATTGTGCAGCGATTTGCCCGTGACGCACAAACGACGGGGGCGGGTACGCTCGCTAGCGATATCGCTAGTGATATTGTTGTGTGTGTCAGGGCCTTTAAAGCGTTGGCGTTCTATTTCCAGGAAATGCCTCTCAGTCTATGGCTGAGAGGCACAGTGTATTTAAGGCATCCTCCCATTAGGGGAGGTGCCTGCGCAATGCCTCTAGTTAGTCTTTCGGTCTCCAGTTTGCTACCTAGCTAGCTGTCAGGTCCTGTGCTCCTGCCCTGTTATTCCTGTGTTCGTCTCCAGTACTTACATTGCCATACCTGTCTATCCCTGCCATGGCCACCATTCCTATTCGTACCCACCTGTCCAGCCTGCCTCAGTCATTCTGCCTGTACCTGAGTCTGTCACCTGTCCTGGGAGTCAGCTGCCAGAGTACCGGTCACTGACGTGGGAGTGGTAACTGGCATCCGCCGTGCGGAGGGCGCTTAGCTAAGCCTCTCCCACTAATGGGTAAGCCCAAGTTCCCCCTGGGCCCAGTGGGTCCACTACTTCCGCTCGCTGCCTCTACACAGGCCATGAGCATTACAAAACACAGGACAAAACAAAGTCCTCCAAAGTAAGAGACGCTCTTTGAAACTGCTTTACACTCTAGTCTATAGATGAGGATTGTGAACAGATGACCATGTAGAATTGGTGCAGGAGTATGGTGTAAACATTTCAGCACCAAATCTGCATGTCTTGGCAAAAAAGGGTGGTTTTCTGCCAGGAGGTGCAGGGTGAGTTCACTGAGTTTAATGAGGTCACGTGAGGTCCTCTGAGGTCAGGTTACCTGCGGTCACAGGTGGAGGAGCGTGGAAACCTCTAGCTGTGACCACAAGTAACCTGAGTGATGTCACTGCTAATTCATTCTGCCTGGCTGGAGCTGACAGAGGGCAGTCATGTTCCATGATTGCGCATTGTCTTTTCAGATGTAGCAAAGCTGGACACATCGTGGGACCTCATGTGGATTACGTTAGACCGGCAGGGATGTTTTCAAGGTTAATAAAGTGGTGAAAGAGAGTGTTTTTTTGTCTTTTATTCAAAATTAAGGATTTTTTTCTGTGTTTTTGTTTATTTCTTTTCACTTACCGATCAGTGATGGGGGCTCTCATAGACCCGCTCCATCACTAATCTAGGCCTTAGTGGCAGCTCTGGGCTCCTATTAACCTCTTATATTACCATGATTGCCACTGCACCAGGTTAATCGGGAAGAGGCGGGTAAAGCATTAGCCTTGTCGCATCTAATGGTTGTCACAATACTGGCTGCTATTTTTAGGCTGCATGGTGGCCCAATAACCATGGGTCTCCCCAGCCTGAGAATACCAGCCCTTAGCTGTTGGGCTTTATTATGGCTGGGTATCAGAACTGAGGGAACCGCACAATTGTGTTAATTATTTATTTAAATATTTTTTTTTTAAAAAAAAGCTGCATGCAGTTCCTCCTATTTTGATACACAGCCAAGATAAGTGCTAGGGGCTCCAGCCTGTAGCCATATGCTTTATCTGTGCTGGGTAGCATAATATAGGGGGATCCTAGACCGAATATTTTATTTATTTATTTTTATACCACGATAGACACACATAGCACCTTTGATTGGAAGCATCAGACACACTGTCAGTCAGGGTGGGGGCACTTCTGACTGCAACCAATCATAGATGCTGGTGGTCAGGGAACGCAGTGCATATGCATGAGCTTAATGCTCAGCCTGGGAAGTGAATGAGCAGCCTGGAAATTGTACTGCTGTGCCGGAGCCTTGGTAAGTTCAGTGTTCTTGCTCCTAACCCCCTATCCCTTCTACCAACTTTTTTAATAACCGGATTCTGGTCCCCATAGACTTATATGATGACCGGAATCTGGGCCGAAACCGGATTTTAAAAACCGGATCACTTGGATAGGCTGGTCCGGTGATCTGCGAGTCCGCTCATCACTAGTCATGAGGGGCCATGTTGAACTTCCTATGACACCAGTGAGGGAAAATGGATAATTGGGCACAATTTGTCAATTTTCACTTAGGGGGTGTACTCACTTTTGTTGACAATAGTTTAGACATTAATGGCTGTGTGTTGAGTTATTTAGAAGGCACCAAATTTACCGTTATAAAAACTTAGCAGGTGATCGCTGGAATCAGGGTCTCTGCCCCTGCATCCCGCTGCTTTCACATGAGGTAGCAAACACCTGCTGACAGATTCCCTTTAACTCTTTAATTTATTATTTTTACCCAAGCAGGTGTCATCCTCAACTCTTTTTTGTAGGCGTCTTCTTGATGCCAGATGACAAAGTCCACTTAAAAAATAAATAAAAACAACAATAATTCTGATAATATCCCTGAAACAGTGAATAATAAAGAAATGATTAGTAATTCAGATGGTTGGCATTGGGTTACGTCTGTGTTTGGTAATTTATTCTTTGTTAGTTGAGTTGATAATTGGCTTTTAAAAGTAATTCATGTAGGAAACTAAAACTAACGACTCGAATTATAAATGTAATATAAAAGTATCACTTGTCAAAACGAAGAGAAGAAATCATCACAATGGGATTATCTCACAGACACCATAGAGAGCGGGGCACACACGGGCGGGGGGGGGGGGGGGGGGGGGGAGTGTGGCCATATAAGTGAAATTCACTGACTGGAGATCTTTACAGTACTTCGGGGCTCAATGGTAAAATAGAATGTAATTTCTTAAAGGGTTTGTACAGGAATGGGAAAAATATGGCTCCTTTCTTCCAAAAACAGCCCTACACTTGCCCACAGATGTATATGGTATTACAGATCGGACTTATTCACTTCTGTAATTCCAGTTAGAACCCATAGGTAGATGTGGCGCCATTTTTGGGATTATAAAAGTAGTTGAAACACTTTTGCACTATACACTCAGCAATTGGGAAGGCAGCATCCTTTATAAACCATTCCTGCCTTCTTCTATTATATGATTGGATGAATGAAGAGCTGATTCTCACACCCTTAAAGGGAAGGTGTTGTCAAAAAAAATTTTTTTCAGTAACTGACAAAATATAAAGTATTAATGTTTTAATGTTATTTTTACATATTATTATTTGTTTTTAATTGAGAAAAATATTAAAAAAAATAAAAGTTTGATATTTTCCACTCTTAAGGGGACTTTACACGCAACTATATGTCGTCGGGGTCACAGAATTCGTGACGCACATCCGGTGTTGTTAGTGATGTCGTTGCATGTGACACCTATGAGGGAGTGTTAACAATCAAAATTACTCACCTAATCGTTGATCATTGACACGTCATTCATTTTCAAAATGTCGTTGCTCGTTGTGGATGCAGGTTGTTCGTCATTCCTAAGGCAGCGCACATCGCTATGTGTGACACCCCTGAAACGACGAACAACAACATACCTGCGTCCTGCCGGCAACAAGGTGAGCGTGTCGTTAATGCTGCTGTTTTCCACCACTCTGCATCTATTGGCGGGCCGCTGTGTGACGTCGCTGTGACGGCGAATGAACCTCCCCCTTAAAAAAGAGGTTTTCGCCGCCCACAGCGACGTCGCTAGGAAGGTAAGTACGTGTGACGTGTATTAGCGATATTGTTCGCCACAGGCAGCGATTTGCCCGTGACGCACAAACGATGGGGGCTAGTGCTTTCACGAGCAACATCGCTAGCGATGTTGTTACATGTAAAGCAGCCTTTAGCTGCTGAAATCCTACTGCAGAGCTACTGTAGAAATATCTCAAATTACAGCTGCAGTAAAGTGGGCAGAATCTGCTCTCCTGTGTGTGATGTCACAGCTCCCCCTCCCAATCTGGGTGTTTCCAAAAGGATAAGTGGAAACATTTCCCAACACGTCAGCTTGCAGTCAGTGAGTGGAAACATTCCCATCATTTTTGCTTGTTGTCAGTGGATAGAAACATTTCCCAACACGTCAGCTTGCTGTCAGTGAGTGGAAACATTCCCCATCATTTGTGCTTGTTGTCAGTGAATAGAAACATTTCCCAACATGTCAGCTTGCTGTCAGTGAGTGGAAACATTCCCCATCATTTGTGCTTGTTGTCAGTGAATAGAAACATTTCCCAACACGTCAGCTTGCTGTCAGTGAGTGGAAACATTCCCCATCATCTGTGCTTGTGAATATAAACATTTCCCACAACCTTTTTCAATTCAGTAGACTTTGCATAGTACAATAGCAGAGGTGAGTATAATAAATTTTGTAATATATCTCATCAGGCAAATATGCTTCTTTCTCCACCCATGAGTCATTTCTCCTACCCTTCACCTCCTGAAATAATTTACTTTGAAAACTGCTAAAAATCCATCTTGACCAACCAAGAAAATGCATAGGATAAATATATTTAGTTCACAAAATGTTTATTAAAGATTAAAAATTAATAAAAAATATCATACAATTAAGATATTAGAATGGAGAGTGTAAACAGGTGAAAAAAATTCCCTGGGTTAACCCATTAAAATTAATTACATTGTTAGCGTAATGAACATAATATAGAGGAAAGAATTAAATCCTAATAATTAGTATAATGTCAAATTCAATCATGTACGGGATCAGGTCTAATTCTTTACAATGATAAAAAAATAAATAAATAAAAAGTTCTATAGTGCTGTAAACTAGTATTATAATACCAGATAGAACCCCACATAAGTTGTATACATTTGTTTAAGAGATTATTCAGATTATAAATAGAAAGGTCTATGTTATGTATTATTATATATAAAAATGGATCTTATCAAAGGAAATATAAATATAAATTCATATATTAGTAAAGTGCAAAGTTCTGATACTCATATGAGACTGCTATGTGAAGATACACATAGAGACCATGCAGAACTAGAAAATACACTGTGTACAATATAACCTAGAGTAATCTGATAACTACTAATTACTTATCACAAAAGATTACCATAAAGTTTTAGTACATACCGGGGACTCCAGGGAAGCTCCCAACGCGCGTTTCGCCATCTTTCTTAAGGAAAAATTTTTCCATTTTTAATCTTTAATAAATATTTTGTGAACTAAATATACTTGTCCTGTGCATTTTCTTGGTTCATTGTGATTGGTTATATGTACCGGATCCTTTACTATGTTATTATTATTATTATTATTATTATTATTATTTATTATTATAGCGCCATTTATTCCATGGCGCTTTACAAGTGAAAGAGGGTATACGTACAACAATCATTAACAGTACAAGACAGACTGGTATAGGAGGAGAGAGGACCCTGCCCGCGAGGGCTCACAGTCTACAGGGAATGGGTGATGGTACAATAGGTGAGGACAGAGCTGGTTGTGCAGTGGTCTACTGGACTGAGGGCTATTGTAGGTTGTAGGCTTGTTGGAAAAGGTGGGTCTTGAGGTTCCTCTTGAAGCTTTCCACGGTAGTGGAGAGTCTGATGTGCTGAGGTAGAGCGTTCCAGAGTATTTTTAGGTATACTAAAATTCATCTTGGTCAAAACAAACACACTGTCAGCTCACTGAGGGATCAGATTACTGCTGCATTTATAAGTCTATGGAGGGAGGATTGGAAGAGGGAAAGAGAAGCAAACTGATAAGCATGGTGAAAAAAAAATCCATGTTACTGCCTTTTAATAAGTGTTTTGTCTTACCCTAGTGTTCGATTTACAGCTACACTGCTTAGTTTTTATGTGTGATGAGCTCCATGCTGCTGCTCCTTCTGAAAATGTGCTACAGAGAGACTGGGGAGCAGGATTTCCCTCATACGTGTGTGTGCTGTGCATGGGGGACATCAGAGAAGCTCACCTCCACCCACCAGCTCAGAGACAGCTGCTGCTGTATAATGTCCTCCATGGTAATTCTTCTGAACATGTGCTACAGAGAGACTGGGGAGCAAGAACTCCCGTGTCTGTGTGTGTGTGTGTGTGTGTGTGTGTGTGTGTGTGCTGTGTATGGGAGACATCATAGCAGCTCATCTCTACCCACTAGCTCAGAGACACTTGAATATTAGAAATAGAGTCTGCAGAGAGGAAACTGGTAATAAATGCAGACTACAAGTCATATAATTGCCAGGAATAGTGTTATTTCACCTGTGGACACACAACAGCTTAAAGGAAACCAGATTTTCCCCATATAAAGTATGGCCATCTCCTTTGAGGCCTCATTTTCAGCAGAGGAGAATGCTTTAAAAAGTCTCCAATCCCCTCTACAGTTCTCAAAAAGACATTACACCCACATATGGCATAGTCCTGTCCGATGGGCATCACTGGTCTTGATCCAGGTTCTTTAATCTTGCAATCGCCGTCCTCCTTCCCTGCTTCATATGGATGATGTAATGAAGAATGACAGCGTCCAGCAAAGGTGAAATATCCAGTATCCTTTATTCATCCATGGTGCATTGTTTCAACCTATATGTGTCCTATGTCATACATACAATATAACCCAGTTATGCTACTGCACAGGTGCATGTCTCAGCTGGGCAGAGCAAAGTACTGTAGTGCACATGCGTCATCTTGACGCATCTATAAGGGATAATCAGGTTATCCTGTAAAACACACCCCCCGTACCATATCTACCTAAATGAAGACGAGAACCACGACTTTATTGCAGGAATGGCCACAGTTTTATTTTACCGTATATATGTATACCAAACTTGTGGCCCAACATGCCACTCAATTGTTAAACTTAACCTTATACATATATACCCGTATAACCAGAAACACCGATAGATCCGTCCGAGAGGCAAACCATCATTCCTAACCCCCCGGCCGTAACCTCCAAACCGGCCCAGAGGACCACCTCGGCCGTGACCACCCGGCCCGAGGTGAGGGGTAACAACGTTCCATCGTTAATTACCCCTACCCAGAACCTGCGGGACCTCCGCCCACAAGTTCCCATCCACTCCGAAGCCACTCCCCTTGAGCGACTTCGTACCAACAAGCCGACTGTCGGTACTCCCAACCTCTCAGACGGACCTATCACCCCGCTGTGACAACAATAAATTAGCAACTCAACCTTGTATTCTCCTTTATTCCTCTTTTTTTTTTTTTTTTTTTAAAGTTCTTTTTTTTTTTTTTTCTTTTTGAAAACCATCACCTTTTCACCTTTTTATTTTGTTTTTTTTTTTTTTTTTTTTTGAACATATACATATAATTATATATCAGGGCGGGCGGGTGGGACACAAAGATCTATCGACGAAAGGGGAGGTAAACAGCACCCCCCCCTCTCTTATACCTCTCCCAACACCCCACCCCTTCCTTGCTCCCCCCCAATCCCCTTACAGCTCCCTACTACCAATCCTGTACTCCCACACATCCCCCATCCCATGCAAACCTATTAACCCTTTCCTAACCTTGCACCCTCCCGATCGTCATGGGGTCCATTCACCCCTATGGGGCTCACTGCCCTTCTTGACGCATCTATAAGGGATAATCAGGTTATCCTGTAAAACACACCCCCCGTACCATATCTACCTAAATGAAGACGAGAACCACGACTTTATTGCAGGAATGGCCACAGTTTTATTTTACCGTATATATGTATACCAAACTTGTGGCCCAACATGCCACTCAATTGTTAAACTTAACCTTATACATATATACCCGTATAACCAGAAACACCGATAGATCCGTCCGAGAGGCAAACCATCATTCCTAACCCCCCGGCCGTAACCTCCAAACCGGCCCAGAGGACCACCTCGGCCGTGACCACCCGGCCCGAGGTGAGGGGTAACAACGTTCCATCGTTAATTACCCCTACCCAGAACCTGCGGGACCTCCGCCCACAAGTTCCCATCCACTCCGAAGCCACTCCCCTTGAGCGACTTCGTACCAACAAGCCGACTGTCGGTACTCCCAACCTCTCAGACGGACCTATCACCCCGCCACAGGCCGGCCAAGTGACACCCTTACTTGGCCCGGGCCCCCCATACCCCCAGTGCTTGCTCTAGGCCATCCCTCAAACCCAACATCCATAAATCCAGACCCACATCAGTCAGGTGAACCCCATCTCTCCTTAGATACTGCTCCGTGGACTCCTCCAATTCTCTATGCCGCACCACCAACCCACCATTTCTCGCCACAAACCTGCCAATAGCCCGGTTCAGCTTGCTCCGAGCCCTATTAATACGGTCCACCGACCTCCCAAAACGCCACTGCGTCCGAGCTATAATGTCCGACCAAACGATAACTATGCCCGGGAACGCCCTCCACAAATGTAACAGGTCCAGCTTTATATCCCTTTTCAATTCCCTCGCCGACCTTACTCCCAAATCGTTCCCTCCCACATGCAAAATTAACACATCAGGGACACGATCCATACGGCTATAATAAGCCACCTCTGGGCGCACTCTACCCCAAGTCATGCCCCGAATTCCGAGCCACTTTACTCGGGCTTCCGACACCGACACTCCGAGCTGCCGACCGTCACGCTGCACATCCGCCCGTAACGCTCCCCAATACACATAGGAGTGCCCGAGGATCCACACAAGGCATGGACCTATAAAATACAAAGACCACGAATAAAAACAGCAACAGCACAAGAAATTGCCCACAAACCGGCATCTAACACCAACCTTGAATCCCCCACCCCTGACCATCACCTGACCAAGTGAGGCCTAATGTACAAACGGAACCTGGAAGACTCCCACCTCCCAATCTGCCGGATACAATCCTCACTCAAACCCCACCTGGCGGCCTCCGTTGCCGCCCCAATCCGGAAGGAGTGAGACCCGTACTCACGTGGCTCCTCCCCCACCCTTGCTAGAGCCATCTTCAGCACCGCATTGAATTGATACCGCGACAAAGCCAATCCGTCCGTATGTCTAAGAAAAACACCAGGGTAACCGCCGCGCACCTTTAAAAACTCTGACACATGTAACACTGGGCACAACTGGTGCCCCGGTAAAGCGTACAACACTACTAAGCGCCCCCGGCCCCTCTGATCCGTCTTAGAAAAACGAAGCCGACATTCCACTCTATCCTCCCCCAGCATCACATCACCCAACAGCAAACCACCCATCGCTTGCTTAGTCGGGCTGACCAATTCGCCAATACGAAAGGCCCCAAAAAACGCCAGTACAAAAGCTACCGAGAACAACACCCGCTCATAAGGAGACGAACACAACTCCCCTAAACACCCCACCAAACGCCCCAACAATGGCAATGACACCGGCCGCCTACAGTCACGCGACTGAGCCCCTTTTCGAAAACCCTTCATCGCCTGTCGCACCAGAAAATCCTTAGTCGCGTCCCGAACCCCTTGCATCTGGAACAAAAAGGCCAACGCCGCCAACTTGCAACCAATCACCGAAACAGACCTGCCTTCCGAAAAATCCCCACTTATTAACATCAGTACCCCCAACACTCGACCCTGGTAACCCGACTCCATGAACTCCCTACTTTCCAACTCTGCCCATTCCTGCCACACCGCCTGATATCGGCACCAAGTAGCCTCAGACACCGATCTCCGAATTCCCTCAAAAGCTACACCGATGCCAGGTCCCACAGCCAGTTCGGGCAAGGTTCCCCCTCCGCGTCCGCTTCCGGCACCAGCTTCCTGAACCTGCAAAACTGAAACCGTGATAGCGCATCAGCCACCTTGTTGCGAATCCCAGGCACATGCCGAGCCACCACGCAAATGTTTAACTCCAAACAACGCAACACTAGATGCCTTAAATACCCCACAACCGGCGGGGATTTTGCCGACAGTGCGTTGATGGAATGCACCACCGCCATGTTGTCACAATGCATGCAAACCCTTCTTCCAGCAAAAACAGGGCCCCACAACTCCACCGCCACAATAATGGGAAACAATTCCAACAGCGCCAAATTCCTCACCAAACCTGCTTCCACCCACCGCCGCGGCCACTTTCCCACACACCAGCGCGTTTGAAAAATTGCTCCAAAACCTGTCGCCCCAGCCGCATCCGTGTACAATTCCAGCTGGCTATTGGACACCGCCTCGCTCATCCAAAGGGTCCGACCGTTGTACCGGTCCAAGAACTCCTCCCACACCAACAAATCCCCTTTCATCATTTCTGTCACTCTGACAAAGTGATTTGGAGCTTTTACCCCTGCAGTTGCGCTCGCCAGTCTACTATTAAATATCCGCCCCATCGGCATAATGCGACAAGCGAAATTCAATTTTCCGAGCACTGACTGCAACTCCCGCAACCGCACCTTCTTGGCCTGAGACAAGAACCGCACCGACGCCTTCAAATCCAACAGCTTTCCCTCCGGCAACCGGCATTCCATTGCCAGTGTATCAATTTCGATACCTAAGAAACATAATACCGTCACCGGCCCTTCTGTTTTGTCTTTTGCCAACGGAATACCCAGGCTCCGCGCGATCCGCTCTAACGTAAACAACAACAAGGAGCAAACCGAAGAGCCCGCCGGACCCACGCAAAAGAAGTCATCCAAATAGTGAATCACCGAATGGACTCCTGCCACCTCCTTGACTACCCATTCCACAAACGTACTGAATGCCTCAAAATAAGCACACGAAATGGAACAGCCCATCGGCAGGCAACGATCCACATAGTATTCACCATCCCACATACACCCTAAGAGATGAAAGCTCTCTGGATGCACCGGGAGTAAACGAAAAGCTGCTTCTACATCCGCCTTTGCCATCAGGGCCCCCCGCCCCGCTACCCTTACCAGCTCCAAGGCCCTATCGAACGATACATAACATACCGCCGACAATTCCGGTGATATCCCATCATTCACCGACAATCCCGCCGGATAAGATAAATGATGAATGAGCCGAAATTTGTTCGGCTCCTTCTTAGGTACCACCCCAAGGGGGGAAATCCGTAAATTAGAGAATGGCGGGTCCTGGAATGGGCCCGCCATCCTCCCCAACTCCACCTCCTTCTGCAGCTTTTCCTTCACCACCGCCGGATGTTCTTTTGCGGACCGCAAGTTTCCCGGGCGAAACACTGGCGCCTCAGATTCAAACGGAATCCGAAAGCCCTCTGTAAAACCACGTTCCAACAACTCCGCCGCCCGCACATCCGGGTATCTACTTAAATAGGGAAGCATCGCCTCTACCCTCACTGGCGTCCTCCCTTTTTCCAGACCCCTCCCCCGCCTTTCCTTTGCCTTTCTTGAAGCACCTGGCCAGAGGGTGGGACCCTCCACATCTGGAACACTCGTGTCTGAACCGACAAGAGGCCCCGAACTTACACTGTCCCTCGTTATACTGCCAACAAGCTCCCTTTTTCTGTCCAGCCGAGGACCCGCCACTCGCACCCGGGCTCCCGGCACCCCCTCGAAAGGGCTGAGCCGGCGCCGTCATTAACCGCATCCACAAAGAAATATCCTTGTGGCCCCACTGGACTCCCGGCCGCAGAGCCTTCCGCTGCCAGAACTGCTCATCATATCTCAACCACCCCAAACCGCCGTATACTCTATACGCTTCCCCTATCGCGTCCATATATCCAAATAGGGCGGAACAATGCTCCGGCTCCTTTTCCCCGATCACACTGGCTAAGATAGCAAAGGCCTGCAACCAATTGGTAAACGTCCTCGGGATCAACCTATACCGCCGTTTTTCCTCATCCTCCTTCTCCTTTTTTGTATCACTAGGTTTCACCTTATCCAAATTAAACTTTTCCAAGGGAAGCAGGGAAAAAATTTCCACATACTCCCCCTTCCAAATCTTTTCCCTCACCTCCTTTTTTAAATGAACCCCTAACTGCCCTTCAAAGCACACATAAATTTCACTCCGTGCCCTATCATCCAAACGCACTACCTCATCCTCCTTTTCTTTTTCCTTTTCCGCCTCCTTACTCGCACCCACGGAAGCCGCCCCACCAGCCTCCTGTCCCGTACCTGCCGCCGAGGTCGTGTCCCCCGCCGCAACATCGCGCACCGGCGCTTCTGTCCGCACCACTTCCGTGGGGCCCACCCACGCCCCCACCGGAGCCCCAGGCCCAGTCCGACTACCCCGTTCCGCAGACAACCCCTGCAACACCCCCAAAAGCTGCCCCCAAAACTCTGGACCCGGTAAACCAGACTGCCCGACCGCACTCGCCCCCAGCGCAACGCGTCCCGCGACGGAACCCCCGCCCTCGCCCGCGCTACCCACAGCATGTAACATTTCTGTTGTCTGCTCACCAGGCTGCCGTTGAGTCGACGCCGGAACAGCCGTGCCACGATCTTCCAGCTGCCGCTCCGTCCGACCTGCCGCTGCTCCTTCTTCCTCGCTGGAGTCCGATGCGCTGCCGAAATCCTCAGGGGGGACCAGCGAGGGGACAGCCCGCACCTGGCGGCCGTCGACCCCCACGGTCACCGCACCCCGCTCGTCCGGGCGACTCCTGCTTGACCTCTTCCTTTTCTCCCGCCGTGGCGCCCTGCCGCCGTCTCTTCCCGCTGTAATCGTGATATCCTGCTGCGCCGCCCCTTCTCCTGTCGTCCTCAGTGGGCTCCCTCCCTGCCGACTGCCGGAAGGCCGTGCCGAGCTTGCTCCTCGCCGGGACCCACCCCCAGCACGCTCCTCGCCGGGGGGACCGTGACTACCGATCTCCTCTGTGCCTGCGGGCCACCGTACCCCTCCTCCGATCTCCTGACCTCGCCGCTCACATCCGATCCCGTCCCCCGTCCTGTTGCTCTCCCCTGCGGCCTGCAGGGAGTCTCCTCCGGCAATCCGGCACGCCGAGCGCCACCCCCAGCCGGCACATCACTGGGGGCTGCCGTCATCCATGCTCCGGTCTGGTGCTGCGCAGGCCGCGGACCGGAAGTGGGCCTCGCAGAGGCTCCGCCCACCCCCGACCCACGGGATCTCCGTCGCGGATTCCTCCCGGTGGCCGGCTGCTCCCCTAGGTTAGTTGGAGGGCTCCGCCGCTGCTCCGGAGGGTCCCCGCAGGGGCTCCTTGATCTGATTCTCCCCCTCCAGCTGGCGGCGCCGCTCCAGCCCCACAGACCGCTGCCAGCTGCTGCCTCAGGGCATCCACTCCCACGACCTCGGATGCCCCCCGCACCATCTCCAGGAGTTCAGCAAGGGCAGCCATGGCAGGAAGCAGCAGCAGCACTACGTCCTGGGACACAAAGATCTATCGACGAAAGGGGAGGTAAACAGCACACCCCCCTCTCTTATACCTCTCCCAACACCCCACCCCTTCCTTGCTCCCCCCCAATCCCCTTACAGCTCCCTACAACCAATCCTGTACTCCCACACATCCCCCATCCCATGCAAACCTATTAACCCTTTCCTAACCTTGCACCCTCCCGATCGTCATGGGGTCCATTCACCCCTATGGGGCTCACTGCCCTTCTTTTCTTTGGGGTCATCGGTGCTCTTTGGCCTTTCCCAGCGCATGCGCACTGCAGTATTTTCCTCTGCCTCCTGTAAGGCAGAAAGACATGCGCCTGCACAGGAGCACGATGGGGGACACTGTGCGGATGACCTAGAACACATCATTCACATGAAGATGAGGAGGAGAACAGCAAATGTAGCAACAGTAGAGGCACCAAATCAAGACCAGAGACACCAATTGGACTGGACCGTGTGTGGGTATAATATAACAATGTTTTAGTGATCTGCGGAGGGGATTTGGGGCTTTTTTACAGCATTCTAGTATGCTGTAAAAGAGGTCTTAATCTTGATGTAGGTACTTTATATGGGAAAATCTGGGTGACAGGTTCCTATAACTTTAAAGGGGTTGTCTACTACTTTAGGATTCATGGTCTATCCTTAGGCGGGCTTTGCACACTACGACATCGCAGGTGCGATGTCGGTGGGGTCAAATTGAAAGTGACGCACATCCGGCATTGCAGGCGACATCGTAGTGTGTAAAGCCTAGATGATACAATCAACGAGCGCAAAAGCGTCGTAATCGTAATATCGGTGTAGCGTCGGCGTAATCCATAATTACGCTGACGTGATGGTCCGATGTTGTTCCTCGCTCCAGCAGCAGCACACATCGCTGTGTGTGAAGCCGCAGGAGCGAGGAACATCTCCTACCGGCGTCACCGCGGCTCCCGTAGGATACGCGGAAGGAAGGAGGTGGGCAGGATGTTTACATCCCGCTCATCTCCGCCCCTCCGCTCCTATTGGCCACCTGCCGTGTGACGTCACAGTGACGCCGCACGACCCGCCCCCTTAATAAGGAGGTGGGCCGCCGGCCAGAGCGACGTCGCAGGGCAGTTAAGTGCATGTGAAGCTGCCGTAGCGATAATGTTCGCTACGGCAGCTATCACAAGGATCTCGCAGCTGCGACGAGGGCGGGGACTATCGCGCTCGGCATCACAGCATCGGCTTGCGATGTCGCAGCATGCAAAGTACCCCTAAGGATAGATCATCAATGTCTGATCAACTGGGGCCCAACACCCGGCATCCCCACTGATCAGCTGTTCTTGATGCCGACAGCAACAGGTGGCCGGAAATGTTCAGTCCTGGAGCTGCCCTGCCTTCTGATAGTGGCCATGGCCGGGTACTGCACATCTGATTCTTATTGATCTGTATGAGATGCGGATGTGCAATGCCCGGCTGCTGCCGCTATCAAAAGAAGGAGCAGCTCTGTAACTGAGCATTTCTGGCTGCCTGCTGCCGGCACTGAGAACAGCTGATCAGCGAAGGTGCCGAGTGTCGGGTCCTGGCCAATCAGACATTGATGACTTATCCTAAGGATAGGCTATCAATGTTAAAGTAGTGGACAAACTCTTTAAGTCACTTAAAGTAACGAGTAAACTGTAAGGGGTACTTTGCACGCTGCAACATCGGCAACAATGTGTTACCGACGCTGCAGCGATAGACCCCGCCCCCGTTGCAGGTGCAATATCTTGTGATTGCTGCCGTAGCGAATATTATCGCTACGGCAGATTCACATGCACTCACCTGCCCTGCGACGTCGCTCTGGCCGGCAACCCGCCTCCTTCCTAAGGGGGCGGGTTGTGCGGCGTCATAGCGACGTCACACGGCAGGCGGCCAATAGAAACGGAGGGGCAGAGATGAGCGGGACGTAAACATCCCGCCCACCTTCGTCCTTCCGCATTGCAGCCGGGATGCAGGTGAGGAGATGTTCTTCGCTCCTACAGCTTCACACACAGCGATGTGTGCTGCCGCAGGAACAAGGAACAAAATCGTACCGTTGCACCATCGTACCGTCGCTGCGTGGAGCTGACAGGAGCGGCGGTGTCTTCAGCAGCTCCTGTCACCTGGATGTGACGCTGGAGGTCCGTGGATTACGCCAGACATGGAGGGGTTTTTCGGGCTTAATAAAGTGTTGAACGAGGGTATTTGTTGGTGTTTTTTATTCCTAATAAAGGATTATTCGGGTGTGTGTGTTTATTTACTGTAACTTACAGGTTAATCATGGAAGGTATCTCGGGGAGACGCCTGACATGATTAATCTAGGACTTATTGGCAGCTATGGGCTGCCATTAACTCCTTATTACTCCGATTGCCAATGCACCAGGGCCAATCGGGAAGAGTCAGGTAGAGTCCCAAAACAGTCGCATCTATTGTATGCGGCCATTCTGGGCGGCTGCTGGCTGATATTGTTAGGCTGGGGGGCTCCCCATAACGTGGAGCTCCCCATCCTGAGAATACCAGCCTTCAGCCGTGTGACTTTACCCTGGCTGGTATCAAAATGGGGGGGGGCCGCACGTGTTATTTTTTTAATTATTTATTTATTTTTTTCACTGAACAGTATAGTCCCGCCCCCCGGAGGCTGTGATTGGTTGCAGTGAGACAGCTGTCAATCAGCGTGGAGTTGTGTATAACTGAAACCAATCATAGGCGCCGGTGGGCGGGGAAAGCAGGGAATACTAGATTGTTTAATGAGGGGCCGGCTTTTTCAAAAGTGGAAAAGCCGCCGGAGTTTAGAGAACAGCCATGCAGCGCCGCGCCGGTGATCGGGGAACGGTGAGTATGAGAGAGGGGTACTCCATTCAGTCACTCTGGGGATTAGCGGTCACCGGTGAATCCTTCAGAGGTGACCGCTAATCAGGATGCGACACAGACAGAGCCGCGGTATGACAATGAAGTCGGGTGAAGTTCACCCGAGTTCATTCTCTACGCGCGACTCTGTCTGCTGTCAGCGGGTATGTATCTACGACATTGTGCAACACACAAACACGCATAAATTCACACGGACAACACATACACATATCAGTTATTTCTCTCACGCATAAACGGACAACCAACACGCACACACGGCTAGCATACGGCATTCACACAGATGGCACACAGACACAAAAAAAGGACACAAAAACGGAAAACGGACCCAAAAAACGGACGTAACACACGTGCGTGTTTTTTCACGGACGTGTGAAGGGGGCCTTAGAAAAAGTTCAGTTTGGACCTGGACTTGACCTGAATCCTAATGGAGGTCACTAACTGGGCAGTTCGGCTCTCTGCCCACATGCAGCCAGCCATAAACAGAACACTTCAAAGGGTCAGTGGGCAGGGTTTTTCCATTATTTTTGCTGTTGTTGTTTGGTGCATGTGAGTGAAATACACTCCTTCTATGCCTTTGGAACTCCAAATTAATAAGATTTGTTTTACAAGTGCTTGGGAAATCAATGCAGCGCACACAGCTTTGTGGTGTACTGAGAGTTTCTGCTTTATTACATCATGTGACCAGTTTATATAGTATCCCAAACAAAAAAATAACTATGCATCAATGAGAGCCGCAGGAGTGTGTGTAGAAATGTGAAACCTCCCCGCCCATCAGTGTTAGCTGAGCCCTATGACATCAATCAGTGATAAGACAGGATGGTTTCTATACAATACAAAATGGCTTGTATTCTCCCACACTATATCCAATCATGCTGTTGTTATCCAAGCATAGCGATACTCGAACAAGTCGTTTGCATATGTAAAGCACCTGAACTCCAAACCCAAACTATTTGTAAAGTCTATATTTGGTGCGAACACCGAGCACCAAACCTCGGGTTCGCTCATCTCTACTTATGGTCCTTCATGTGTGTAGTAGATTTCTGTTTCTTGTGGACTCTGCTACCTATTGAAATGAAACCTTTTAGGATTAATTTGCAATCATAGGTCCCAGGTTGTGTGTCGTCTGTCATGGAGTAGGAGTAAAAGCCCCTTCCAGGCTGGAATTAATGTGTAAAACAATGAAACATAATTGTGACGCCCTGGCAGCACCAGGTAGTCACACATTAGGCCCCCGCATTACACCATCCCTCACCTAGGTTACATACAGCCGATCTGAAACCCTAGTCACCCCCTCAGGGCAAGACAGGCCAACCAGTGGGCGGGACCAGGCGGTTAGGGAACGCCCAAATAGGGGTCTAGACAGCCCGGGGCGGGAAAACAAGTAGTGCAAGTTCAAGTTTAGTAGAAGGAGGGTAGAGTTCAAGTTGAGAGGAGTGGAAGCTGGCGCTTGGTGTAGCTCCAGCGGAGGAGAAGTTCAAGTTGAACGGTGCCAAGGTTGGAGAACTGGTACCTTGGCTAGGTGGCAGACGGTGGTCTCCGTCGGCAGGCGACTGGAAGACGGCAGCCGGAGATCCGAGGTGGACAGGGTTGGAGCCCGCTGGTACCAACACCAGAGACCCGACCCGGAAACCGTGCACAGAGGGAGTACTCGGACCCTGAAGCCAGGACCAGAACCAACGGCCTAGCTAATTAACCAATTGAGGGCAGGATTTTAGGTCCTGTCCCAACAAATGTCCTGAAAAGTAGACAACCAGCCACAGAGAAGGATAAGGCCACCGCCAGGGCATGTAGATCCCTCGGGTCAGCGTAGGACGGGCACGGCTCTTCAGGTACACAAAAAGCCGGGAGCGGACTACCGTGTTCCATACCAGGAAGTCCAGACGAACAACAAAAACTAGTGCAGAGGAAAAGACGGCAAACACCAGCCCGGGTGGGGGACCAGAATACAACCGGCCGCAGCGGCCGGTCACCAGCACCTTGGTTTACCAAAAGACTCGTGTGATTCATTCAATTGTGAGTAACCAAACACCCCCTGTTACATCCGGGCGCGAAGGCCCCTGCCATCGCCATACCCTACACAGAGACACTGGGTCCCGGGGCAACCATCCCTACCCACAGAGGGGTTAACATCCAGTTGCCACTACATCTCACCCAGGTGTCCCACAACAGCAGCGGTGGTGTCCCACTTCACCACATACCGTGGATGACGTCACGAACTGAATACAGCCAAGCCCGTACAAAACGTCTCCCTTTTCATTTGGCATGTCCGCATGACCCCCGGGTCCGGAGGATCCCTTGAGCCACACAGCGGGTCCGAATCCGAGCAACCCGGCTGCTACAGGCGTGGGGGTGGCACATAATGACCCAGAGAGACAGCCCATGTGTAATTCTCAACCCCCGTGGAGCCAGTGAAAAGCATGACATTGCGCGTACTTAGCACCCACAGGGCAAGGGGTTAACATACTCATCGCTGGACCTGGTGTTGTCGGGTCTGGGGATGTCACGGGTGGCCCTGCTTAGCTTCATGGCCCCAAGGCGTACAATAAAAGGGGGAAATTAGGATGATGAGGATGATTTGTCTCGTGACACCACCTGCGGTACACGGCCAGGGATTAGTCGCCGCTGCTGTCGCTGTCCTCTGGGGTGGATGGTTGAGGCAGCAAAGTTGGTTCTGCTCCCCACAGGTGGAGTGGGCCCCGGGGAGAATGATGATGGTTGTGGTGATGGCTGGCGCCGAAGCGCGGGGCGCCAGCAATAAAGGACGGACACTGAAGTTGCGGTACCAGGTCTTTACTCACTATCCTTTGGTTGCCCGGTTGTACCTGTCTCTGCCGTGATGGGCTCCAGCCAATCCCGGCTAAGTTAGAGGTAGCCACCGGTATTTGAAAGTGCCCTCTCTCAAGGGATGTCCCTCCAGAAGTGAGGAACCTGGGCTGAGCTTCCCGCTCCAAGTCGCAGGTTCCATGAAAAAAAAGAAGTAAGGTGGTGTCGTGCTGCCAGAACTGAAGTCCCGACTTGACTGAAGATTGTGTAAAGGTTGCTCCTACTTCTACCCCAAGTGATGCCCGCCCCCCCAAGTGGTTGTCCTAGTAATCGGGAAAGTCCCATGTCTTGTGATGGCCACCCCTGCCTACCCTAGGCAATTCCCCCGTGGGAAGGTACCTAAGCTGCATGTAAGCTTAAATGTGAAAACACCGGTGGTTAACCCTCTCCTTACCCGAGATGAATACTGCACTTTAAGAAAGGTGCAGTACCCTGTGGCGACGGAAGCTGCAGGGGCACCAAACATACATTTTCATGGAGTGTTTCTTTAATTCCTACCTAGCAAATATTATTATCCCGTAATAAATATAGGAAATATGAAAATGCTTTTAATCTGTTCCCACAAATCATAAAAAAACAAAATAAAAAATGTTTAAAAGAAAAAATCCAGCAATGTTCCACAGTAATTACAGTATATAATCTATATATATAATTGCCTTATTCTGTCTGTCTGTCTGTCTGTCTGTCTGTCTATCTGTCTGTCTGTCATGCTCCGAAATTGTGTCCTTACGGTGACACAAAGCTGATTGGCCACTTGGCTCGCCATGGCACCGCCCCCCCACACGGATTGGCCTCTCGCCCCGGCTCTCTGCAGGCCCCGCCCCCCTCACGCAATGCAGGCTCGCTCTGGCCCAACTGACACGGAGCCCCGATTCCCAGGTGAGTACACACACACACATCAGATCACACTCACTCTCACACACACCTCACACATCACAACATGCTGGGATATCACTTGCTTCTACACCGGCTCCGTCAGGATCCCGGCAGCGCCAGACATAACCTTGCGATGCTGGGATCTTCACGGAGGCCGTGAAAGCTGGTAACCATTATACACATCGGGTAACTAAGGTCCCTTGGTTACCCGATATGTATCATAGTTACCAGTGTACACCGGCTCCCACTCACTCTCACACACACCTCACACACATCACATCCACACATCAAGGTCCTGCAGCTGCGGAAAATACAGACACATAACAGCACACACATAACAGCACACACACATACACACACACACACAAATCAGATCACACTCACCCTCACACACACACATCACATCGCATCCACATACTCACAACATCCTGGGATATCGCTTGCTTCTCGGCCGCGATACTGTGCTGTTGTGATCTTCCAGGACCTGCCGGGGGATCACATGGCCAGAAGCATGTGATATCCCCGGATGTTGTGAGTATAAGCGCGTATGTGCGATATCGTCAGTGTCTGTGTGTGTGAGTGTATGCGATCGGGTGTGGGTGAGTGGATGCGATCGGGTGTGTGTGAGTGGATGCGATCGGGTGTGTGTGAGTGGATGCGATCGGGTGTGTGTGAGTGGATGCGATCGGGTGTGTGTGAGTGGATGCGATCGGGTGTATGAGTGTCGGCAGAGGAGCACGGCGTGCTGGAGGAGGCTGGGAGCAGAGAGGCTGATCATGGGGAAGGCTGGGAGGAGAGAGGCTGATGGTGGGGAAGGCTGGGAGGAGAGAGGCTGATGGTGGGGGAGGCTGGGAGGGGGAGGCTGGGACGAGGGAGGCTGATGCTGGTGGAGGCTGATGCTTGGGGAGGCTGGGAGCGGAAGGCTGATGCTGAGGGAGGCTGGGAGAGGGAGGCTGGGAGGAAGGAGGCTGGGAGGAGAGAGGCTGATCCTGGGGAAGGCTGGGAAGGGGAGGCTGATGCTGGGGGAGGCTGGAAGGAGAGAGGCTGATGCTGGTGGAAGCTGATGCATGGGGAGGCTGATGCTGGGGGAGGCTAGAAGGAGAGAGGCTAATGCTGGTGGAGGCTGATGCTTGGGGAGGCTGATGCTGGGGGAGACTGGGAGGGGAAGGCTGATGCTGAGGGAGGCTGGGAGGAAGGAGGCTGGGAGGAGAGAGGCTGATCCTGGGGAAGGCTGGGAACGGGAGGCTGATGCTAAGGGAGGCTGGAAGGAGAGAGGCTGATGCTGGGGGAGGCTGGAAGGAGAGAGGCTGATGCTGGTGGAGGCTGATGCTTGGGGAGGCTGATGCTGGGGGAGACTGGGAGCGGAAGGCTGGGAGAGGGAGGCTGGGAGGAAGGAGGCTGGGAGGAGAGAGGCTGATCCTGGGGAAGGCTGGGAAGGGGAGGCTGATGCTGGGGGAGGCTGGAAGGAGAGAGGCTGGAAGGAGAGAGGCTGATGCTGGTGGAGGCTGATGCATGGGGAGGCTGATGCTGGGGGAGACTGGGAGCAGAAGGCTGATGCTGAGGGAGGCTGGGAGGAAGGAGGCTGGGAGGAAGGAGGCTGGGAGGAGAGAGGCTGATCCTGGGGAAGGCTGGGAAAGGGAGGCTGATGCTGAGGGAAGCTGGAAGGAGAGAGGCTGATGCTGGGGGAGGCTGGAAGGAGAGAGGCTGAGGCTGGGAGGAGAGAGGCTGATGCTGGGGAAGGCTGATGCTGAGGGAGGCCGGGAGGGGAAAGCTGATGCTGGGGAAGGCTGGGAGGACGGAGGCTGGGAGGAGAGAGGCTGATCCTGGGGAAGGCTGGGAGAGGGAGGCTGATGCTGGAGGAGGCTGGAAGGAGAGAGGCTGATGCTGGCGGAGGCTGATGCTGGGGAGGCTGGGAGAGGGAGGCTGATGCTGAGGGAGGCTGGGAGGAGGGAGGTTGGGAGAGGTAGGCTGAGAGAAGAGAGGCTGATGCACACACACACACACACACACACACACACACGCGCGCGCACTGCACAACACACCACACACACACACACACACTGGGAACCACAAACAACTGCCCTACACAGACACCCACACACAGACAACGCTGCACACACACAACACCCAACACACAAACACCGCGGCACACACAAATATACGCACATACCGCACAACACACACATTGCTCAAAACATACCTCCCCCCAAAACACACCACACACACACAAACCGCGCAACACACACACAACGCTACAGACACACAGCGCTCCACAAACAACGCAACACACGCAACACACATACAACACCGCTCTCACCCCCCGCCACACCCAGACAACACCCAGAACATGTACAGCGCCTACACAAACACTTGGTAACTACAGACAACAACATCTCTCTCTATATATATATATATATATATAACAAAAATCATACATGAACTACACAATACGTAAATTCTAGAATACCCGATGCGTAGAATCGGGCCACCTTCTAGTAAGATATAACTATACAGAACATATAATATCGCTGTGCAAGAAAGCGTTAAATCAATGTTATTTCTTGAGTAAATGGTCGGAGTCAATGAAGCAATTCACAGAAATAAATAAACAGAACGAGCGCAGGTTGTAGAGAAATCTCGCTCTGAAGTCCGCGGACTGTTACAGACCCGGGTCAGGGGGTGACTTATGTATTGAATATTTTTTGGATTGCGGTCGTAAGTGAACAGGATTTGTTACAACTTCTGAGATGTGACAGAAGTAATATTCCAGAATAACTTTTACCAATTGCGAACAAACTTTCTACAAATATTCAGGGGTCAGAAGGAGAAGCGATGGCGTAATTTGGAAAAATGCAACTTCAATGGGTTGAAAAAAAAGATCTGCAAAAGCCACCAGCGAAAAATTTGAGGGGGAACTATTTTTCTTTTTGGACACCGGAAGGTAAGAGGGCCCCGACCCAAAGTCTCAAGAATCGATCCGCTCATCTCTACAAGCCACAATAATGCTATTATAAAAGTCTAAGTATACATTCACACATTGGCCATTCCAACACAATAAAAAAAGATATTTAAAAAAAAATGTTTATTATTTAACAGTATTTTCATTATTTTATTTGTTATATTATTCGGAGAATCCTTTTAAATAATAATGCCAAACCGTGCCCTTGTGATATCACCATACAGTGACTATATAATGGTGCCACTACAATGTCCAAATAATCTAATATATAAAGCTGAATGTGTGTGTGTGTGTGTGTGTGTGTGTGTGTGTGTGTGTGTGTGTGTGTGTGTGTGTGTGTGTTTGTGTGTGTGTGTGTGTGTCTGTGTATGTCCGGGATTGGCATCTGCACTGTCGCAGCTACAGCCACAAAATTTTGCACACTCACACTTCTGGACCCCGAGAGCGTCATAGGCTATGTTTTGAGGGGAAATTTTAACCCCGTGCTTTACAGTTATTCACCAAAGAACCCGCCTCCATTAAAGCGAATGGAGTTGGGAGCCACAGTGCAGCCAAAACTTCAGAAGAATGCACAGCCACGCCCTTAAATGGAATGTTGGCATGTCACAATGCAGCCAGGGAAAGAGACAGACACAGACAGGGAAAGAGGCAGACACAGACAGGGTAAGAAACAGACATAGACAGGGTAAGAGACAGACACAAAGAGACAGACACAGACAAAGAGACAGACTGACAGGGAAAGAGACAGACAGGGAAAGAGAGGGAAAGAGAGAGACAGGTTAAGAGACAGACACAGACAGGTAATGAGACAGACACAGACAAAGAGACAGACACAGGGAAACAGAGAGATAGGGAAAGAGAGGGAAAGAGACAGACAGGGTAAGAGACAGACAAAGACAGGTAAAGAGACAGATACAGAGAAAGAGACAGAGGGAAAGAGACAGACAGGGAAAGAGACAGACAGGGAAAGTGATAGATAGACAGACAGGGAAAAAGATTGAGACAGACGGAGAAAGAGACAGACAGTCAGAGACAGACAGGGAAAGAGACAGAGACAGTCAGAGACAGACAGGGAAAGAGACAGACAGACAAAGAGAGAGAGAGACAGAGAGATATATACAGAGGGGGAGACAGACAGAGAATGGGAGAGAAACAGAGAGACAGTTACTATCCCGGGCATTAATACATTCTATTTAAACATTCTATCCCGGGAATGTTAACACATTCTATTTTGTTAACAACAGTTATCAACCCGGGCGAAGCCGGGTAGTACAGCTAGTACATCTATAAAAAATAACAAAATTATTATTGTTAAAACCGACATTGGTTGCTTAAATAACAGTGTCACCTCCATGCCCAAATACACTGCCTAAAGAACGGTCCAATTGGAGCTATATAATGATTTAATAAAAAGGCCTTAGGGCAGGGGTGAGCAATTCATTTTCCTAAAGGGGCCACATATGAGACTGCGCCTGCTGTGGAGGATTGGACCAACTGGACAAACTTAATTCTGCTCATTCCTATTATTATTGTTTTTCATTATTTTTTTATTACCTAATAGAAGAATGAGGGCTGATATCTTGCTGCTTGTGATGATATACTGTATGTTATGATGGGGATTACTGTAACTTGCATTTTTACCTCTAACAGCAAATTATAATAATAATTATTATTATTTTCAATGTATAAAGTTTATAGATCATCCTGCTCCTGTTCAACAGCTCCCAACACAGAATGATGACCCCACAGTCCCCCATATATAGTATGATGTCCCCACATCGCTCCCCATATACCATAGTATGATGTTTCCACACAGCACCTCATATATTATGATGTCCCCATACAACTTCCCATATAATATGGTGACCTCACACAGCTCCACATATAGTTTGATGTCCCCAAACCGCTCCACATATAGTATGATGTCCCCACACAGCTCCTTGTATAATATGGTGACCTCACACAGCTCCACATATAGTTTGATGTCCCCACACAGCTCCTTGTATAATATGGTGACCTCACACAGCTCCACATATAGTTTGATGTCCCCAAACAGTTCCACATATAGTTTGATGTCCCCACACAGCTCCTTGTATAATATGGTGACCTCACACAGCTCCACATATAGTTTGATGTCCCCAAACAGTTCCACATATAGTTTGATGTCCCCACAAAGCTCCTTGTGTAATATGGTGACATCACACAGCTCCCCATATAGTATGATGTCCCCACACAGCTCCCCATATAGTATGATGTCCCCACACAGCTCCCCATATAGTATGATGTCCCCACACAGCTACCCATATAGTATGATGTCCCCACACAGCTCCCCATATTGAATGATGTCCCCACACAGATATCCATATAGTATGTCCCCACAAAGCGTTTCATATAGTATGATGTCTCCACACAGTTTCCCATATAGTATGATGTCCTCAAGCAGATCCATACATAGTATGATGCCCCCGCACAGCTCCATATTTATTATGATGGCCCCACACAGTTTCCCATATAGCATTATGTTCCTACATAGCTCCCCATATAGTGTGATGTCCTCACACACCAACCCATATAGTATGATGTCCTCACACACCAATCCATTTAGTATGATGTCCCTACACATCTCCACATATAGAATGTTGTTCACACACAACCCCACACAGTATGATGTCCGACACAGCTCCCCATATAGCAAGAAAGTCCCCACACACCTCCCTATAAAGTATGATGTCCCCACATAGTATGATGTCACCACACACCTCCCTATAAGGTATGATGTCTCCACAGCTCCCCACATAGTATGATGTCACTACACACCACTCTATAAAGTATGATGTCTCCACAGCTCCCCACATAGTATGATGTCACTACACACCACTCTATAAAGTATGATGTCTCCACAGCTCCCCACATAGTATGATGTCACTACACACGTGGACAAAGCCTGATGACTTAATGTGAACAGTCACCAACCGCCAAAATCCAGACAGATGGAATACATCCCAAATTGGGGTGCATAGCAAGGTGGAGGTCAACCACCGACCAATTCAATGAAGAAAAAACAAAAAGCCAGCACCAAATGTGCACTACAGCACTAAACATTCCAAACTGTACTTATTATAAAAATGTTTGAGATTTTTGGCAAAAAATTGCAATTTCTTGAGCTGCTTCGCCACGTCACGGCAAATCTCATTTGAAGCAGTCCTACACTAAAATATTTTTATAAAATGTGCCATACGGCCTCACATATGAATAGTAGAACTGCTCTTAGCAGCACTCACCTGGTCTATTTCAATCCCGTACCCATGACTGAGTCATGGCTGTGGGCGGGACAGGTCCAAGCAAATGCTGCATGAAGTAAATAGCCTGTGGACAAAGCCTGATGACTTAATGTGAACAGTCACCAACCGCCAAAATCCAGACAGATGGAATACATCCCAAATTGGGGTGCATAGCAAGGTGGAGGTCAACCACCGACCAATTCAATGAAGAAAAAACAAAAAGCCAGCACCAAATGTGCACTACAGCACTAAACATTCCAAACTGTACTTATTATAAAAATGTTTGAGATTTTTGGCAAAAAATTGCAATTTCTTGAGCTGCTTCGCCACGTCACGGCAAATCTCATTTGAAGCAGTCCTACACTAAAATATTTTTATAAAATGTGCCATACGGCCTCACATATGAATAGTAGAACTGCTCTTAGCAGCACTCACCTGGTCTATTTCAATCCCGTACCCATGACTGAGTCATGGCTGTGGGCGGGACAGGTCCAAGCAAATGCTGCATGAAGTAAATAGCCTGTGGACAAAGCCTGATGACTTAATGTGAACAGTCACCAACCGCCAAAATCCAGACAGATGGAATACATCCCAAATTGGGGTGCATAGCAAGGTGGAGGTCAACCACCGACCAATTCAATGAAGAAAAAACAAAAAGCCAGCACCAAATGTGCACTACAGCACTAAACATTCCAAACTGTACTTATTATAAAAATGTTTGAGATTTTTGGCAAAAAATTGCAATTTCTTGAGCTGCTTCGCCACGTCACGGCAAATCTCATTTGAAGCAGTCCTACACTAAAATATTTTTATAAAATGTGCCATACGGCCTCACATATGAATAGTAGAACTGCTCTTAGCAGCACTCACCTGGTCTATTTCAATCCCGTACCCATGACTGAGTCATGGCTGTGGGCGGGACAGGTCCAAGCAAATGCTGCATGAAGTAAATAGCCTGTGGACAAAGCCTGATGACTTAATGTGAACAGTCACCAACCGCCAAAATCCAGACAGATGGAATACATCCCAAATTGGGGTGCATAGCAAGGTGGAGGTCAACCACCGACCAATTCAATGAAGAAAAAACAAAAAGCCAGCACCAAATGTGCACTACAGCACTAAACATTCCAAACTGTACTTATTGTAAAAATGTTTGAGATTTTTGGCAAAAAATTGCAATTTCTTGAGCTGCTTCGCCACGTCACGGCAAATCTCATTTGAAGCAGTCCTACACTAAAATATTTTTATAAAATGTGCCATACGGCCTCACATATGAATAGTAGAACTGCTCTTAGCAGCACTCACCTGGTCTATTTCAATCCCGTACCCATGACTGAGTCATGGCTGTGGGCGGGACAGGTCCAAGCAAATGCTGCATGAAGTAAATAGCCTGTGGACAAAGCCTGATGACTTAATGTGAACAGTCACCAACCGCCAAAATCCAGACAGATGGAATACATCCCAAATTGGGGTGCATAGCATTTTTTTTTTTTTTTACTCTATAAAGTATGATGTCTCCACAGCTCCCCACATAGTATGATGTCACTACACACCTCCCTATAAAGTATGATGTCTCCACAGCTCCCCACATAGTATGATGTCACTACACACCTCCCTATAAAGTATGATGTCTCCACAGCTCCCCACATAGTATGATGTCACTACACACCTCCCTATAAAATATGATGTCTCCACAGCTCCCCACATAGTATGATGTCACTACACACCTCCCTATAAAGTATGATGTCTCCACAGCTCCCCACATAGTATGATGTCACTACACACCTCCCTATAAAGTATGATGTCTCCACAGCTCCCCACATAGTATGATGTCACTACACACCTCCCTATAAAGTATGATGTCTCCACAGCTCCCCACATAGTATGATGTCACTACACACCACTCTATAAAGTATGATGTCTCCACAGCTCCCCACATAGTATGATGTCACTACACACCACTCTATAAAATATGATGTCTCCACAGCTCCCCACATAGTATGATGTCACCACACACCTCCCTATAAAATATGATGTCTCCACAGCTCCCCACATAGTATGATGTCACTACACACCACTCTATAAAGTATGATGTCTCCACAGCTCCCCACATAGTATGATGTCACTACACACCTCCCTATAAAGTATGATGTCTCCACAGCTCCCCACATAGTATGATGTCACTACACACCACTCTATAAAGTATGATGTCTCCACAGCTCCCCACATAGTATGATGTCACTACACACCTCCCTATAAAATATGATGTCTCCACAGCTCCCCACATAGTATGATGTCACTACACACCTCCCTATAAAATATGATGTCTCCACAGCTCCCCACATAGTATGATGTCACTACACACCTCCCTATAAAATATGATGTCTCCACAGCTCCCCACATAGTATGATGTCACTACACACCTCCCTATAAAATATGATGTCTCCACAGCTCCCCACATAGTATGATGTCACTACACACCTCCCTATAAAATATGATGTCTCCACAGCTCCCCACATAGTATGATGTCACTACACACCTCCCTATAAAATATGATGTCTCCACAGCTCCCCACATAGTATGATGTCACTACACACCTCCCTATAAAGTATGATGTCTCCACAGCTCCCCACATAGTATGATGTCACTACACACCTCCCTATAAAGTATGATGTCTCCACAGCTCCCCACATAGTATGATGTCACTACACACCTCCCTATAAAATATGATGTCTCCACAGCTCCCCACATAGTATGATGTCACTACACACCTCCCTATAAAGTATGATGTCTCCACAGCTCCCCACATAGTATGATGTCACTACACACCTCCCTATAAAATATGATGTCTCCACAGCTCCCCACATAGTATGATGTCACTACACACCTCCCTATAAAGTATGATGTCTCCACAGCTCCCCACATAGTATGATGTCACTACACACCTCCCCATAAAATATGATGTCTCCACAGCTCCCCACATAGTATGATGTCACTACACACCACTCTATAAAGTATGATGTCTCCACAGCTCCCCACATAGTATGATGTCACTACACACCACTCTATAAAGTATGATGTCTCCACAGCTCCCCACATAGTATGATGTCACTACACACCTCCCTATAAAATATGATGTCTCCACAGCTCCCCACATAGTATGATGTCACTACATACCACTCTATAAAGTATGATGTCTCCACAGCTCCCCACATAGTATGATGTCACTACACAGCTCCCTATAAAGTATGATGTCTCCACAGCTCCCCACATAGTATGATGTCACTACACACCTCCCTATAAAATATGATGTCTCCACAGCTCCCCACATAGTATGATGTCACTACATACCACTCTATAAAGTATGATGTCTCCACAGCTCCCCACATAGTATGATGTCACTACACACCTCCCTATAAAATATGATGTCTCCACAGCTCCCCACATAGTATGATGTCACTACACACCTCCCTATAAAATATGATGTCTCCACAGCTCCCCACATAGTATGATGTCACTACACACCTCCCTATAAAATATGATGTCTCCACAGCTCCCCACATAGTATGATGTCACTACACACCTCCCTATAAAGTATGATGTCTCCACAGCTCCCCACATAGTATGATGTCACTACACACCTCCCTATAAAATATGATGTCTCCACAGCTCCCCACATAGTATGATGTCACTACACACCTCCCTATAAAGTATGATGTCTCCACAGCTCCCCACATAGTATGATGTCACTACACAGCTCCCTATAAAGTATGATGTCTCCACAGCTCCCCACATAGTATGATGTCACTACACACCTCCCTATAAAATATGATGTCTCCACAGCTCCCCACATAGTATGATGTCACTACACACCTCCCTATAAAGTATGATGTCTCCACAGCTCCCCACATAGTATGATGTCACTACACACCTCCCTATAAAGTATGATGTCTCCACAGCTCCCCACATAGTATGATGTCACTACACACCACTCTATAAAGTATGATGTCTCCACAGCTCCCCACATAGTATGATGTCACTACACACCACTCTATAATGTATGATGTCTCCATAGCTCCCCACATAGTATGATGTCACTACACACCTCCCTATAAAGTATGATGTCCCCACATCTCTCCATATAATATGATTCCGAGTGCCCCACGGCCCTGGTGAGCGTGCCAGATGGATAGAGAGACAGAGAAAGAGACAGACAGATATGTGACGCCCTGGCGCCACCAGGTGGTCACACAGTAGAGGCCCCGCACAACACCTTCCCTCACAGGGTTACATACAGCCGACCTGAAACCCTAGTCACCCCCCTCAGGGTAGGACAGACACACCAGTGGGCGGGACCAGACAGATGGAGAACGCCCACCTAGGGGTCTGGAGAGCCCGGGGTGGGAAAAGAGTCAGTCAAGTTTAGGAATCTAAGTCAGAGAGTCAAGTGGAGGAGTAGCGTGAAGGTGAAGCTCAAGTACTGAGAGCAGAGGCGCCGGGGTTGGAGCCCCAGTGCATTGGCTAGGTGGCAGACAGTGGTCCGTGTCTGACAGGGGATGGGAAGACGGCAGCTGGAGATCCGAGGTGGGCCGGGGCAGGGTTGGAGCCCACCGGTACCGACACCGGAGAGCCGACCCGGAAACCGTGCAAAGAGGGGGTACTTGGACCCTGAAGCCAGGACCAGAACCAACGGCCTAGCTAATTAACCAATTGAGGGCAGGATTATAGGTCCTGTCTCAACCAAAGTCCCAATGCAGACAACCACCCACAGAGAGGGATAGGGCATCCGCCAGGGCCTGGTAGATCCCACAGGTCAGCGTCAACGGGCACGGCTCCCAACAGAAGTACCGAGAGCGGACTCCTGCGTTCCACACCGGGAACTCCACCACATCACAACACAGTGCAGAGTAAAGTGACACAGACCACCAACCAGGGTGGGGGATCAGAGTACACCCGGCCGCAGCGTCCGGCCACCAGCACCTTGGTTAACCACTGGACTTGTCTGATTTATTTAACCGTGAATAAGCTGAGACTCCCTGGTCTGACCAGGCGCGCCGGCCCCTGCCTGTTACGGGGGGCTGTCTGATAATAACTTAAAGGAGTATCAGACAGTCAGGGTCCACCGTGCAAAGACTCTGCTGCAGACTATGGCAGAGTGCAATACCTCTGTTAACTCACAGAAGGATATAATAAGTAAAGCAATTCCTCCCTTACTTGGAGGGTATGTGGAATGATCTCTGTTAATAATCACAGAGATAAAGGCGATGTGTGCGAAATGGCACCTACCTAGGTCCGCTCTTCTAGTGGTGCAAAAGAGACGAACAGCAGCGTAAGCCGCACAAAGCTCCTACCTACGTTCGCTCCACTAGTGTGCGAGGACACGAACCACTAGATATGGCACCTGCCTAGGTCCGCTCTTCTAGTGGTGCAAAAGAGACGAACAGCAGCGTAAGCCGCACAAAGCTCCTACCTCTGTTCGCTCCCCTAGTGTGCGAGGATACGAACAACTGCCAGACGCAGTATAAGGAACGTTACCCTAGCGGCAACGTCCACCTACGAGTCGAATCACAAGGCCCAGCCAGACCATGTGCCTCAGGCACCTGCCTATGTCCGCTCCCCTAAGAGGTAAGGATACGGACAGCAGCCGAAGCTGTAAGGTATAAGAACGCTACCCTGCCGGTAGCGCTCACCTAGCATAGACAGAGGAATGCCTAGAGGAACGTGCACAGGGCGTCTACCCTCATGCATGAACCAAGAGGACTGAGCGCCATGCGGCGTGTGTCAGGGTCTTATATAGACTCTGTGCCTCATCCAAGATGAAGGACACCAGAGCCAATCCGCTGCCAGAACGACAAGAGTGACATCATGCTGGCCTATCACCGAGCAAGGCGTCACAAGCACATGACCAGCGACCAATCGGCATAGAAGGTGTCAGAGACATGTGACCTCGTGTCAGCGATGATGTCACCCGCACATGTGCAATGGCTCCAAGATAGGACTTAGTCTCCAGCGCTCGCACATGTGCAGTAGCAAGAAATCTGGATTTAGTCTCCAGCGCTCGCACATGTGCAGTAGCAAGAAATCTGGACTTAGTCTCCAGCACTCGCAGCAACCGTAACAGTACCTCCCCCTCAAGGGCCCCCCTCCCGGCGACGCAGGTAATCGGCAACTAAGTCGGGAGCATGGACAGCCACCTCAGGCTCCCAAGAGCGATGTTCCGGGCCGTAGCCCTCCCAATCTATCAAGAAGAACCTGCGCCCTCTAACCATCTTAGAACCAACTATGGCTTGTACCTCATAGCTAGAGCGAGAAGAATCAGAAGCAGGAGAGTGCACTTCACGAGCGTGGGGTAAAATTGCCGGCTTTAGCAGTGAAACATGGAATTTGTCATGGATCCTAAGATGGACGGGTAACTTCAATTGGTAGACTACAGGATTTACCTGTCGAAGAACCTCATAAGGACCCAGGAAGCGAGGAGCAAATTTGACAGAGCTCACTCTAAGTTTCACGTTTTTTGCAGAGAGCCACACAAAGTCCCCTGGAGAAAAGACAGGAGCCGGGCGACGAAACCGATCGGACACCGTCTTCATACGGTCCTTAGCTGCTTGGATTGACTCTTGAGTCCGATCCCAAACCTCTCTGGCATTAGTTGCCCAGTCGGCCACAAGAGGAGGAGGTGCAGCAGCGGGAAACGGTACCGGTACCCTAGGGTGTTGCCCATTATTGAGTACGAACGGTGTCTGCCCAGTGGCCTCAGCCAGCGAATTGTTAAGGGCAAATTCTGCCCAGGGTAGGAGGGAGGACCAGTTATCGTGGTTCTCAGCAACAAAGTGTCGAAGGTATATAATCATGGATTGATTGGTACGCTCAACCAAACCATTGGTCTCCGGATGGTATGCCGAAGATAGATTCAACTCAATTTGCAGAAGGCTACAAAGATCTCGCCAGAAACGGGAAGCAAATTGCGGGCCTCTATCACAAATGATACGATCTGGCATCCCGTGAAGCCTAAAGACATGCTTGAGGAATAGTTTGGCTAGTACCCTGGAAGATGGGATTCTCGATAACGGTACGAGATGAACCATCCGGGAGAAATGGTCCGTAATGACCCACACAAATCTATGTCCCTGTGAACATGGAAGATCACCCACAAAGTCCATGCCTACCACCTCCCATGGTCTATCTGGCACTGGTAAAGGATGCAAGAGCCCAGCCGGTCTCTGCCGTAATGGACGGTTGCGAGCACACGAGTAGCAAGAACCGACATATCTCTTGACGTGGCTGGCTAAGTGTGGCCACCAATACCACCTCTCTAGTAACTCTCGTGTCCGCCTAATACCAAAATGCCCACCCACCTTTGAGGTGTGGGCCCATGACAGTATATCATTCTGTCGATCAGGCGGAACAAAGGTCTTGCCCGGTGGGATTTGGTCTAACGTCACAGGGGAGAGCGTATGAAAAATCCTGGAGGGAAGGATAAGACGAGGTTCGTCAATCTCTTCCTGGGTAGAAAGCATAGAGCGAGACAGGGCGTCTGCCTTGTTATTCTTACTCCCAGACAGATAGTTGATGAAGAAGTGAAAGCGGGAGAAAAACAAGGACCAGCGGGCTTGGCGAGGATTCAGACGCTGAGCGGTTTGTAAGTACGTCAGATTCTTATGGTCTGTATAGACCTGGAAAGGATGTTTCGCTCCTTCCAGCAAGTGACGCCACTCCTCCAAGGCTAATCTCAAGGCGAGCAGTTCCCTATCCCCAATGGTATAGTTTCTCTCTGCCGGTGAAAAGGTTTTAGCAAAGAAGAAACACGGCCTTTTTCTACCTGCACTGTTCTTTTGATACAAGACCGCACCAGCACCCACTGAAGAGGCATCAACCTCTAAGAGGAAGGGCTTACTCTCATCGGGTCTTTGAAGAACGGGGGCAGTTGAAAAGTGTCTTTTTACTGCCTCAAAAGCCTGAGATGTCTCAGTAGACCAGGCTTTGGGATTAGCACCTTTCTTAGTCAAGGCCACCAAAGGGGCCACCAAAGTAGAAAAATGGGGTATGAACTGCCTGTAATAATTTATGAATCCTAAGAAGCGTTGCACCGCCTTCAAGGAATGAGGTTCGGACCATTGCAGGACAGCAGAGAGCTTTGCAGGATCCATAGCCAGGCCCTCTTGTGAGATAATGTAACCCAAAAAAGGCAATGAGGACTGCTCGAATACACATTTCTCGAGTTTAGCAAACAATGAGTGCTCCCTTAAACGGGAAAGGACACGAACGACATCCTGACGATGAGTCTCCAGATCAGGAGAAAAAATCAGGATGTCGTCCAGATACACCACTACTGAGGATAACAGTAAATCCCTGAACACATCGTTTACGAAGTCCTGAAATACTGCGGGTGCATTACATAACCCAAAAGGCATGACGAGGTATTCATAGTGACCGTCTCGGGTGTTAAAAGCGGTCTTCCATTCGTCACCCTTTCGAATTCGTACCAAGTTATACGCACCCCGCAGATCCAACTTCGTAAAAACTTGAGCTCCTCTCAGTCTGTCAAAGAGCTCCGAAATTAAAGGTAATGGGTATTTGTTCTTTATTGTGATTGCGTTGAGACCCCTGTAATCTATGCAGGGACGCAAATCACCCTCTTTCTTCCGAACAAAGAAAAACCCAGCTCCCGCGGGAGAGACAGACTTACGAATGAACCCCTTCTCTAAACTCTCTCTTATATAGGTCGACATGGCCTCCGACTCAGGTATCGACAGGGGGTAAACCCTGCCTTTAGGTGGAACCGAACCTGGGATAAGGTCTATGGCACAGTCATATGGCCTATGGGGTGGAAGAACCTCAGCACCCTGTTTGGAGAACACGTCAGCGAAATCCAGATAGGGTGTAGGTATGGGAGAGAGATCAGTAGATGCAACCGCAATGACCTTAGGTGGTAAGGGAAGACATCGGGACTGACATTTCGAACCCCAACTAATAATGCTGTCAGACTCCCAGTCAATGTGAGGAGCATGAGTCCGAAGCCATGGAAGACCCAGAAGAACGTCGTCTATACCCTCAGGCAAAACAAGAAAAGAAATCTCCTCTATGTGACCCTGAGACAGGGAAAGGCGCAAGGGAACTGTCCTCAATGTAATGGAGTCAGACAACATAGTTCCATTAACAACACGGACAGGAATAGGCGCCTCTAACATGATAGAGGGAATATTGTGTCCCTTTACAAATCCTGAGGACACAAAAGTCCCGTCAGCTCCGGAATCCACAAAAGCCATAATAGGCCATGTATTCTCAGATAACGAGAGCTGACCTGGGATACAACACTTAGAGGGTGCAGAAGACGTCTCTAGTAACCCCCCTCTAATGGTTACTAGGCCAGGGAGTTTCCCTGACGACTAGGACACTTGTTGGCATAGTGCCCAGCCTGACGACATACGTAACATATAGGAGGACCAGACTTGCGTAGTCTGGAGGACGTATGACCTAACTCCATAGAAGTGGGAGATGTTTCAGATGCTGAGGAAGATGGTAGTGGACCCTCAACAACTGGAATAGCCCGAGGCTTAGGGCGTGAGGAAGAGACCTCGAGTCTACGTTCCTTATGGCGTACATCGATCCTCGTTGCTACTGTGATCAAGTCCTCCAGAGAAGCAGGGACCTCACGAGTAGCAAGAGCATCCTTGACATAGCCTGCCAACCCTCTCCAGAAGATAGGAATCAACACCTTCTCTGGCCAATCTAGTTCTGCCACTAGAGTTCTAAAAGCAATGGCATAAGAACTAGTGGATAACGAACCCTGAGATAGATCTAACAGTCTCAGGGCCGCATCATGGGTAACCTGCGGACCCATGAATACCGCCTTAAGAGCATCAAGAAAGTCTTGATGTCTCAGAGTAACCACATCAGAGCGCTCCCATAGGGGAGTCGCCCATTCTAAGGCTTTGTCCTGAAGTAAGGAGATGATAAAGCCTACTCTGGACCTCTCCGTAGAGAAGCGAGAAGAGTTGACCTCTAGGTGTATCTGACACTGACTAATGAAACCACGACATGATCTGGCATCGCCAGAATATCTGTTTGGCAGAGCAAGTCGAGGATCATGTGCAGATGTCACCATGGTCTGAGGTTTATCCTCTATACTCTTGAGCCGTGACTCAAGTACTTGTATGTAACGGTGTAACTGCTGATATTCTGCCATAACTGCCAGACCCTTGGCTCAGTCCTAATGTTACGGGGGGCTGTCTGATAATAACTTAAAGGAGTATCAGACAGTCAGGGTCCACCGTGCAAAGACTCTGCTGCAGACTATGGCAGAGTGCAATACCTCTGTTAACTCACAGAAGGATATAATAAGTAAAGCAATTCCTCCCTTACTTGGAGGGTATGTGGAATGATCTCTGTTAATAATCACAGAGATAAAGGCGATGTGTGCGAAATGGCACCTACCTAGGTCCGCTCTTCTAGTGGTGCAAAAGAGACGAACAGCAGCGTAAGCCGCACAAAGCTCCTACCTCTGTTCGCTCCCCTAGTGTGCGAGGATACGAACAACTGCCAGACGCAGTATAAGGAACGTTACCCTAGCGGCAACGTCCACCTACGAGTCGAATCACAAGGCCCAGCCAGACCATGTGCCTCAGGCACCTGCCTATGTCCGCTCCCCTAAGAGGTAAGGATACGGACAGCAGCCGAAGCTGTAAGGTATAAGAACGCTACCCTGCCGGTAGCGCTCACCTAGCATAGACAGAGGAATGCCTAGAGGAACGTGCACAGGGCGTCTACCCTCATGCATGAACCAAGAGGACTGAGCGCCATGCGGCGTGTGTCAGGGTCTTATATAGACTCTGTGCCTCATCCAAGATGAAGGACACCAGAGCCAATCCGCTGCCAGAACGACAAGAGTGACATCATGCTGGCCTATCACCGAGCAAGGCGTCACAAGCACATGACCAGCGACCAATCGGCATAGAAGGTGTCAGAGACATGTGACCTCGTGTCAGCGATGATGTCACCCGCACATGTGCAATGGCTCCAAGATAGGACTTAGTCTCCAGCGCTCGCACATGTGCAGTAGCAAGAAATCTGGATTTAGTCTCCAGCGCTCGCACATGTGCAGTAGCAAGAAATCTGGACTTAGTCTCCAGCACTCGCAGCAACCGTAACACTGCCATTACCGTCCCCTGCACCGAGTCACCAAGCCCCGGGGAGACCATCCCTACCCACGGAAGGGTTAACAACCAGCTGCCATCCCATCGCTCCCAGGTGCCCCACAACAGCAGCGGTGGTGCCACACTTCACCACACACCGTGGGTGGCGTCACAGACTGATTACGGCAAATCCCATACAAATACGTCCCCTTTTATTTGGAGTGTCCGCGTGACCTCCGGGTCCGGAGAATCCCTCGAGCCACACTGCGGATCCGGATCCGAGCAGCCCGGCTGTTACTGACGTGGGGGCGGCACAGATAGAGACAGAGAGAGATGGACAGAGAGGGAGACACTTAGTGACTATCAGGGCAGCGCCAAGTACTACAGGTAGTAATTAGATATTCTTCAAAATGAATTACAAATTCTCAGAACTTTCCTTTATACACTATGGAAGCTTTTCTGACATTGGAGCCAAAGAGTCCCAGAAGAAGTAATTTTCAGAGATTGTGCTGAACCCTATATACCTTGTTTTTCTGAAGCCTATAGGAAAAAAAATACTTGGTTCTCGGAGCTTTTCTCATTACTTAGTGCGGAGGTTTTATGCTACGTCTTGATAGGAAAATAAATCTATCAATCGTAAATGCTTTTAGTCACAAGCGACTAGTGGCATGGAAACACGGTAATATTACATTACCAGGCACAGACCCATTAAAGCAGCGGTGGCCGGACTCTATATTGATGGAAGAGCCATGCTGATTGCTGACTTACACCTGATAATGTGCCGCACTTTAGAACTGATGAATTACCGCCTGCGTTCTTCACTTTCTTTCTCTCCTCATTATATTTTACCTTTGTCGTTTTTATTTTTGACCCTCAGCTTCTTATACATCGCTCCATTCATCATCCTGCGTTCATCATCCTGCGGTAATGTTCACATCACTGTCACTTGCTAATTATGTTTTCATGTCATTGTCTGGAGCAAAAAATACACAGGGCTACCTGTCTAAAAAAAAAATATATATATATCTATATACTTCTGTCTAATTACCCTTATAAAAATAATCTCTGGGGGGGTAATGATAACATTCCTGATCAGATAGTAAAGGATTCCAGGGGATATTCCAGCAATAACAAGTCATCGTCCATACACTGGATGAGAACATCTAAATTGGTAGTAAACCGAATAGGAGGACGCTTGGTTTTTAGTGCTGCATTTAAAGTAGCCAGAAGTTTTGTAGGAGTTGAATCGCGCATGCGTGACCGTAGACATTGCACCATCAAACTGGGAGCACTTACAGTTTCTAACTAAAAAGGTAGCCAAAAGAATATAAAAAAAGTATGAAAACACATTTTTACTATTTAGAATTGTGTTTGTGTGTGGATAATTTAGTCTGAAAAATTAACATAAAAAAAACAATCTGCCTGAAACCTGGCCAAAGATCATCAAAATTACACCCATGGTGATAAAGTATAAGAAAAACATATTAAATAAACTTCAAAAAAGGCAAAACGAAAAAGAAAAATTTGCTTGAAGGGAACCTATCAGGCGTAATATGCACCAAGTACCACGAGTAGTTCTGTGTGTGTGATGCCCTGGCCGGGCCAGGTAGTCACAGATAGGGCCCCACATTACACCAGTCCCCCAACAAGGTGACAGCAGCCAAACATTAAAACCCTAGTCACCTCCCTCAGTGCTGAATGGACACACCAGGGGGCGGAGTCAGGCGGTTGGACACGCCCACCGAGGAGTTCAGAGAGCCTGAGGCAGGAAACACAGTTCAGTTCAGGCTAACAAACAGATCAGTTTGAGAGTTCAGTGGAGGAGTTCAGTCCCGTGTGACAGGCCTGTAGCAGACTGACAGGTGCCAGGGTAGGAGCCCGGGCACCTTTGGCTAGGAGGCAAACGGAGGCCTCTGCCTGCAGGAGCCGGGAAGACGGCTCTGTGGAACCGTGGTGGAATGGGACAGGGTAGTGGCCCGCCGGTACCGACCCGGGGAACCGACTCGGAAACCGGAGCACAAAGGGGGGTACTCAGACCCTGAAGCTAGGTCCAGAAGCTACTGGGGGCTAGCTAATTAACTGATTGCGGCCAGGACTATAGGTCCTGTCCCACCCAAAGTCCCGACTGAAGACAACAGCCCAACGAGGGGGATAGAAAGCCACCGCCACGGCAAAGAGATCCCACGGGCCAGCGTCTGCGGGCAAAGGGCTCTTCCGACATCCACAAGCCGGGGAGTGGACTCCTGACATTACAAGCGCAGGTAGTCCACCATCACAAACAGGTGCAGGAGAAAGGCAGAGACCACAAACCGGGTGGGGGACCAGACTGCAGCCGTCTGCGAGCACTGACCACCATCACCTTGGTTTACCAGAGACTCGTGTGTTTATCAATAGTGAGTACATCAGTGCCCTCCGGACGCCCATCTCCCTGCACCGCCAAACACTCCCAACGGGTCCCGGGGCCACCATCCCTCCCCACGGAGGGGTTAACAACTTGCTGCATAACATCTCCCCCGGGTGCCCAATAACTGCAGCGGTGGTGTCCACCTTCACCACATCCCGTGGTGTCACGAACTCAAACACGGCTCCGGCCGTACATCTACGTCCCCAAACCTCCAAACCCCTTTTGATCGACGTGACTGCAGGACCCCCGGGTCCAGAGACCCTCGAGCCACCCACTGAAGTTTCAGACCCGAGCAGCTCGGCTGCCGCTGAGCACTGGGCGGCACATGTGCATATTTCTAATCCCTCCCTAACCATCCCTGTATACACTAGCATAAATAAAGAGATCTTTAGAAAAAGTATTTCTAAAGATCCTTTATGATATACTAATGAGCGCAGGGACTAGTCACAAGGCCGTTAGTTCCTGCACTCATTCCGCCCTCTTAGCATGTTAGCATAACAACAAAGGCATGCCAACATGCTATTCAATGCCCATTGCTCAGTGTCATCGTCGGCAGTGACGCGTGTACCTGTGTCCATTGCACCACCTCAAACGCCGGGCTTAGGGTCAGTGCGCATGGATCAGAAGTCTCGGCACTTCCGGTCATGCGCAGTAGACCTCTCTGAAGCCAGGACGTGACACCTGGCTTCATACTGCGCATGACCGGAGTGTACGGTGACTTCTGATCATGACACTAGGCATCAGTGGTAATGCTAGGCAGTGGACATTGAAAAGCATGTTAGGACGCCTCTGTGGGTGTGCCATCATCCTAAGAGAGTGGAATGATCGCAGGAATTAACATCCTTGCAACTAATCCCTGCATTCATTAACATTTCATGAAGGATCTTTAGAAATAATTTTTCTAAAGATTTCTTTATCTATGCTAGTGTATATGTGGAACCCAGGGGGGCAGGGGAATTCAGGTGTGGTACGGTACCTGTTACGTGTCACTGGGCCCGTGTGGAGGTCCAGCATGTCGTGGTGGCCTGCCCGGTTTCGTGCGCTGAAGTGTCCACAATAAATGGGGAAGATAGGAGGTGCTGATGGGGGTTGTTGTCGTGATGCCACCTGTGGTACGCGGCCATGGATTAGCCGCTGCTGCTGTCGCTGTCCTCCGGGGCGGATGGTAGTAGCAGCAGAGATGGTGTCGCTCCCCACAGGTGGAGCGGGCCTTGGGGAGGAAGATGAGGGGAGTAGTAGTAGTAGCGGTGGCTGTGGGCGCCGAGGCGCGATGCGACAGCACTAGTAATAAGAGTCCAAGTCGGCTGCTGCGCTTCCAAGTGTCTTTACTCTCAGTTCTTTAAGTAACCCGATCGCTGCCACAGTAGCACTGGTCATCGCTGTGATGGGCCCCATCGACCTCGGATAAGTTGGAAGAAGCCACCGGTGTTTGGAAAATGTTCTTTGTAAGAGTTGTCCCTCCAGTAGTGAGGAATCTGTGCTGAGCGTTCTGCTCCAAGCTTAGGTCTTGTGAAAGAAAATATAAAAGAGAAGATGGTGGTGTCATGTCGCCAGAACTGATGTCCTGGGTGGATTGACTGAATATAGTGTGAGTTTGCTCCTACTTCTACCCCAAGTGGAACCCGCCCCCAGCTGGTTGTCCTAGTGACCAGGAAATTCCCAAAATGCATAAGGCGTAACTACACATGTATCCATGTTTTAAATTGTTGGAATAAACAAGTATTTTTTACTTCAGTGCTGGATTTTTCCTCCCTTTTCCCTCTTCCTTGGATTGGATTTGCACCTGTGGATGCCAAACCATTGAATCCGAGCACTGGACTAGGAGCTGCTGATCAATACATGGAGTGGTGAGCTGAAAAATTACTTTATTACTATTAGCAATATACACCCAGAACTGCTTGTGGTCCTGGGTGTATATTGCACCTGACAGGTTCCCTTTAAAAAAAAAAGAGAAAAAAACCCAAAACTCCAGCAAAAACAGCCACAAATACAATAATGAATTGCACCCTATGTGCCACCAGAAAGGTTCCCCGTACACAACTCGGAACTTGAAATATTGGCTTATGGATAGAGTTGAGCGGACTGGGAATAATCCGGGTCCGGCGGATCTGTGGCGGGTTGATAAAGAAGTCCAGATCCGATCCGGAATTCGGCACCATATATGTCAATGGGGAGTGGAATCCGGGACGAGAGAGAGACAGAAAAAAAAACAAATAAAACCCCGGATCCGGATCGTGCACCCGGAATCCCGCGTCCGGGTCGGACTTGGATCTGCTGCTCAAACCGTGCGGATCCGGATTTTGTCGATCCAGGTCCGCTCAACACTACTTATGGATCCATACAGATGTGTCTTTGCTCTTGGTTTATCATTTCCCAGGAAGTGTGGCAGAAGATAACCAACTTTATAAACAAATCTATGATTTTGTGATACTCAGCCGGGAGAGACTTATGTTATTTGTGTCTCTAGTGTGGCCACCCAGTGGTTGTGATGTGGTTTTCGACTTTTTTAGGGTTTTGCTAGCAGATCATGATATTATTATGAGTACTGTAAAACTGTTCTGAGCTTAGTTGTTATGAACGTAGACTAACTATAGGGAGAGGGCGCACTCAACTTGTCCCTGTTGACACTACAAAAAAACTGTACTAGAAAGACAATAGTCAAACAACTCAAAACACCAGCTTGGACTTGACTCATAAAAGGCCATCAAGGAGTCTCTCGTACTTCCTGAAAGACCAGAACACACTGCTGAAACACGCTGCCAAGAAGTCCAGAGGAAGGTGTGCAGGAAGATACAAAAACCCAGAGGGAGAAAAAGTAAAACACTTTCATATAAGGTAGAAAAGGAAAGTTAAAGATGGTTACAAATAAGTGGATCAAGTAAAACTCAAAAAACCTAAAAGATGTGAAAGAAAAAGGTGATGGAAAGGTAAAGAAACTGACACACTGCCGGAATTAAACTGGTGTTTACCCAATAACGTAAATCCCTAAGCTGAAGAGCTGGAACTCAGTTAAACACAAGTCTACCTAGAGGTATAGCCAGCAAGATAGTACAGTGAAAGGTGAACAGATAAAACCCAACCCAGAATATGAGGGGTAGACCAAAAAGGGGAAAATGAGAAACCCCTTTAGATGAGTGAACTAAGAAGGGAGATGAAAGACAATTGGAATCATCAGCATTTGGACAGTGAAGAAAAGGCAATAGTCCAACAGACAGAGGAACCGACCATGCAACAACATGTCACTGGATCGAATCCCCATACTGAGCCTCGACACTTCTACTCAGTTCTGATAATGCGTTTGCCTCACTTGGGCCATTAGTGTTCTATAGTATATCCAGCTGTCAATACCTAGCCATATATCGAGGGGGACAAAAGGCCACATCTGACTCTTTAGTCACTTATTGGAAAACACTAACCCAGAGAGTAGATACTTTATCACAAGTACAGACGAACCACTCTTCCAAAATTTGTTTTGGGTAGAATCGCTTGCAAATTTGATTTGGTCCAATTAAAATCTTTCCAAATCATAAGTGCATCGATTGCTGTAGAAAGAATTGTATTATTCTCTGAGGTTATTCGAGACCCCAAAACATAGTGAATGGAGGAGAGGGAAGGGATTAAAATAATACAATATCTTATGAAGATCTAAGGTTGTGGGCTGTATTAACCACCTAGGCAATTAATTTTATTTACAATAGTCCTTATGCTCCACCAGACAATGGGTATCAGCAATAGTCCTTAGGATACTTCCGCAAATCCAAATGATGGATATCAACAATAGTCCCAAGGATAGTTCCTCAAATCCAAACGATTGATATCAACAATAGTCAGAAGGATAGTTCCTCAAATCCAGATGATGGATAACAACAATAGTCCATAGGATAGTTCCGCAAATCCAGACGACAGATGTCAGCAATAGTCCCAAGAACAGTTCCTCAAATCCAAATGATGGATATCAACAATAGTCCCAAAGATAGTTTGTCAAATCCAAATGATGGATATCAACAATAGTCAGAAGGATAGTTCCTCAAATCCAGACGATGGATATCAACAATAATCCTTAGGATAGTTCCTCAAATCCAGACGACAGATATCAACAATAGTCTTTAGGATTGTTCCTCAAATCCAAACAATGGATATCAACAATAGTCCTTAGGATAGTTCCTCAAATCCAGAAGACGAATATCTACAATAAACCTTAGGATAGTTCCTCAAATCCAAACGATGGATATCAACAATAGTCCCTAGGATAGTTCCTCAAATCCAAACGATGGATATCAACAATAGTCCCTAGGATAGTTCCTCAAATCCAAACGATGGATATCAACAATAGTCACAAGGATAGTTCCTCAAATCCAAACGATGGATAACAAAAATAGTCAGAAGGATAGTTCCTCAAATCCAGACGACAGATATCAACAATAGTCCTTCCTCAAATCCAGATAACGGATATCAATAATAGTCTTTAGGATAGTTCCTCAAATCCAAATGATGGATATTAACAATAGTCCCAAGGATAGTTCCTTAAATCCAGATGACGGATATCAACAATAATCCTTAGGCTAGTTCCTCAAATCCAAATGATAGATAGCAACAATAGTCCTTAAGATAGTTCCTCAAATCCAGATAATGAATATCATGACTGAAGCAAACATATCCAGCTTCAATCTCCATTCATGGGCAATAGGACCTGGTGGCAGCAACAGATCTACTTCCTCCACGTTGCAGCAACAACTGTTTCCAAACATGTGTCTCCTTTATTTTCTACCTCTTGTGGGATCAGCCCCCTATATGAGGAGAGGTGATTGCGTCCCACCCTCTTAAACATTTGTTTCATGTAACTCCAAGTATGAAGGAGGGCAGTCTCCAGACAGTCTGCAGAATTGTGTATCAGGAGGCCCCCTGCAGAGGGGAACAATAGATGCACAATCCCCCACCAGGTGCAGAACAATGAATCCAACTGCAGGCCTGATTAGATTAGAGTTCCTGGAGGCCATCTAAGATACACACAATTACAACCCCTTCCCCCTTCAAATTGTGTATATTTAACTGACAAGCAATCAATCTCTAATAAAATACAACAATAAGATTGATGTAACCAGTGCTCCATGCTGTAAAAAGTCCGAATCCCTTAGAGCCATGGGTTCCACTCTACGTCAATGGGTCCAATAGTCTGTAGGCCACAGCCAGCTCCTCACAGTTCTTACCTATTTTTACGCTGTTTCCATTACCAGTGCTCCTCTCCATTCTTCTTTGATTATTTCATTTACTACTGCCATTGATTAGTTTCATGCAGTAGTGGGGGGAAACTAAAGCCATTAATTAGGCACATTCCCACCCTTCTTGCACCCATATGATACCAATCACTGGCCTTAGTGTCAAAAGGGCGCAGCGGAAGAACCAAAGAACAGCGCAGAAAATGGAGAGCTGTGATGGAAAATGGAGAGCTGTGATCGAAAAAAGGACAAGTGAAGACCTTGGGCGGGTAAGTACAATATACTTTATTATTTTAACTCCTTGCCCGCTGGATTAATGCACATGAAATCCCCAAAATGCAGATTCACTAGAATTTGAAATATTTGGGAAATTCATAACAAATTTGATTTGTTGCGGAGCAATTATTTCTCTAATCACAAATCATTTTATGGCATAAAACTTTTTTTATATGACCCACATTCATAAATTCCAATATTTATTTTTTCATTTATTTTTATATATTTTTTTTTAAATTAGCAGAATGGACAAAACGTATTAGCAAATAAAAATAAAATAAAATACCTGCAATTTTTTTTTCACATATTCATTTTAAAACAAATTGAGCTGTTCCCAGAATCTGGCTGTAATTAGCGGCTAATTGTTTCCATGCCGTATATCTTGTCTCCAGTGAACGTCTCTCTCCAGAAAAGCAGCCTGCGGGAAATCCTTACCATCTTACTATAAAATCAAAGTAATTAGCCACAGTCATTTTTAATAGGTAATCACTGCCAAATATAGATCTGAAGGCACACCTGGAAGTGTTTTAGTCATTAGGTGATGACTGACGGTCCCGGGAGGAGTTAAGGACGCACTAATGCTGCGTCTGCGGAGACAGATTGTGCTCGGACACCAGCCAAGTGGAATTGGTTCAAAAGTAAAATCCTCCTATAGAGGAGCAATGGGCAAAATACCTATTTATTACCAATCTACAGTTACTTTACACCTTACATTTTATTGAATATTCTATAATTTTACTCTATGGGCAGGTGATTTGGATCTCAGTGTCAAGAAAAAAAGCTATATTACTTAACCTGTACTGATCCTGTGTTACCTCCTGTATTATACTCCAGAGCTGCACTCACTATTCTGCTGGTAAAGTCACTGTGTGCATACATTACATTACTGATCCTGTACTGATCCTGTGTTACCTCCTGTATTATACTCCAGAGCTGCACTCACTATTCTGCTGGTGCAGTCACTGTGTACGTACATTACATTACTGATCCTGTACTGATCCTGAGTTACCTCCTGTATTATACTCCAGAGCTGCACTCACTATTCTGCTGGTGCAGTCACTGTGTGCATACATTACATTACTGATCCTGTACTGATCCTGAGTTACCTCCTGTATTATACTCCAGAGCTGCACTCACTATTCTGCTGGTGCAGTCACTATGTACATACATTACATTACTGATCCTGTACTGATCCTGAGTTACCTCCTGTATTATACTCCAGAGCTGCACTCACGATTCTGCTGGTGCAGTCACTGTGTACGTACATTACATTACTGATCCTTTACTGATCCTGAGTTATCTCCTGTATCATACTCCAGAGCTGCACTCACTATTCTGCTGATACAGTCACAGTGTACATACATTGCATTACTGATCCAGAGTTACATCCTGTATTTTACTCCAGAGCTGCATTCGCTATTCTGCTAGTGCAGTCACTGTGTATATATATATTACATTATTGATCCTGTACTGATCCTGAGTTACCTCCAGTATTATACTCCAGAGCTGCACTCACTATTCTGCTGGTGCAGTCACTGTGTACATACATTACATTACTGATCCTGTACTGATCCTGGGTTACCGCCTGTATTATACTCCAGAGCTGCACTCACTATTCTGCTGGTGCAGTCACTGTGTACATACATTACATTACTGAAACTACATTGTTTTCTTAATTATTAGGCAGTGAGTATTTTGACGATATCCTTTTTATGCAGATTTCCCTCCTTTGAGTAATATAATCTTGAATTGTTATTGGATGAAGAAGATCAGAGGATGTGTATTGTGCGGCCAAAGGATAATTCACCGTTTATCAGGATGTGCAGAATTATTACGCAGCTTATTTTCCTCAGGCATAATGGAGAAAAAACGTGATTGAAATAACTTTGAAAAGTTAAAAATTGTTACGTCTTACGGAGAATGCAGCTCCTGATATTGCTCAGATATTGGGGCGAAGTTTATACATACCGTGTTTCCAGGAGGATCACTCTGCAGTCAGACTCTTTTCCAGGCCCGCTAATTAAGGTTCATCAATATTCACCACTTCCCCCGCTCACCCTCTGTGCCAGTGTCTGTGATTGGTTGCAGACTGCTATACACGCCCCCCTCCCTCTGTGCCAGTGTCTATGATTGGTTGCAGACTGCTATACACACCTCCCACCCTGTGCTCTCATCTGTTATTGGTTGCAGTCAGTTTGCTGTATGATCGTGTAAAAAGAAAGAAAAAATAATTTAACATAAGGATGCAGGTTATCACCATATTTTTATAGCCAGCGTGGGTAAAACAACAGCTTCAGGCTGCAGCCCCCACCTGTGAGCTTTACCATTGCTGGATACCAAAGTAGAGGGGATCTTAAGGCTTTTTTTTTTTTTTTTTTTAATAATTTTAATTAAATTATTTTTAAAAATGGCATATAGTTCCCCCATTTTTTATATCCAGCTACGATAAAGCAGACAGATGAGGATTGGAATAATGAAGATGGGAGGGGCCCACCCAGCCTAAAAATATGGGAGGGGCCCACCCAGCCTAAAAATATCAGCCCAGAATTGGCACACCACATTAGATGTGCCACTCCTGATGCTTTATCGAGGCTCATCCCGATTGCCCTTGTGTGGTGGCAATCAGGGTAATATAAAGGGCTAATGACAGCTGTGATTTGTCAAAAAATGACAGCTGCTATTAAACCCTGGATTAGTAATGGGAGGCATCTATGAGGCACCCCCATTACTAGTCCTGTAAATGAAAACAAATAAAACACAAACATCAAAAAATGCTTTAATTGAAATAAAAAACACACCCCTTCTATACAAAGACCCATGATGATCCTCAGTTCTGCTACATCTAGAGGCTGCAGAGACAGAAAACGTGCCGTCTATCTGCAGACTACAGGAATCACTGACAGCTGACGGGGACTGGGCTGTGAGCAGGTGATGTCACTCAGTTCACTGGAGGTCACAGCCGGGTTCCCATGGTGTGACCTTCGGTGAAATTCGTATGGATTACATCAGATCTGCAAACATGTTTTTGGAGTTAATGAAGGGGTGAAAGAAGTTGTGTGTAGTGTGCTGCGGCATCCAGAGTAAATCCCTCGCCCACGAATACCACTCTGCGCCATTCTACACTTCAATGGGCTGGAAATATTACAGAGGAGGTAGTTGAACCATTTTGGGTTGAACATGTAGTCAAAATCAACTTCCAACCCTGCTGAAAGTGTTTAGAAGACACTTTTTTTCAAGCTCTGGTCCAGTCTTCATCTCCCAAGAAAATCCTGATTTTTCTGCAGGACAATGGTCCATTGCAGTACCGAAGTCTGCACTACTCAGCTGCCAGTAATGGCCTTAAAGATGAAGAAGAAATGACCCAGCCCTTTCCTCACCGGACCTAAACCCTAAGGAGAACTGGTGGCCCTTCTTAAATGAGAGATTTATGGTGAAGGAAAACTGTCACCTCTCTTTGCAGTAGAAGGCATAAGGAGGGCTCTCAATGGTCGTAGTGTTAATGCTCAGTGGTAGAAAATACAAAGTTTTTTGAAAAAGTACCATTGCACTAAATTCATGCAAAGTTAAAATGCTTTAATGGTGCAGTGGCAAAATACGGTGAAAGAAATGGCCTACGTTTTGGTCATCCGACTTTCTTCATGGCCAACAATAATACAGAGATGTATTTAAATGCAATAGCTTCCTTTATTTGGTCTAAAAATTATCCATTGTGTAGGAGCAGCTCCAGCTCTGTTATATTTACCCTGTACAATTTTCAGCAGCTGAAGCATAGTATGGAACATGATGGACAGGCAGAAGATGTGTGTCTGTCAAAGCTGGGTGGACCCGGACTGTAAAAGTCTGGATCCGCGCGGTTTCAAAGTTTCCCGGGTGTCGGGCCTGGTCCCGGAATGCCGGATGATTGATCTAGATCCAGCACTCGAGAAGTTAAAAAAAATAAAGAAAATAAGTATAAAGCGAGTGCTTCAGACTTACGGAGGCTCCGACCGGCTGTAAACTGCTCCCGCGCGGCGGTACACTGCTCCAGCGTGGCTGTACTCTGCTCCTGCAGCCTCCGCTAATCATTGCTTGTCTATTGTCACAAATGGTACAGGACCCCACAAGAGGGGCAGCACTACTAGACCTTGTACTAACCAATAGGCCAGACCGCATATCAAATATACAAGTTGGGGGTTACTTGGGGAATAGTGATCATAAAATAATAAGTTTTCATATATTCTTTAGTAAGATGTGTAGTAGAGGGGCTACAAGGACACTAAACTTCAGGAAAGCAAATTTTAAACGGTTGAGAGATGATCTTAGTGCAATAAACTGGGATGATGTACTAAGTAATAAAAGTACACAAAGCAAATGGGAGACTTTTATGAGCATCCTGAATAGGGCTTGTGCAGAAAATATACCCTATGGGAACAAACATGCTAGAAATAGGAGGAAACCCCTATGGCTAAATAGAGCTGTAAGGGAAGCAATAAAAGAAAAACAGAAAGCCTTAAAAGAATTAAAGAGGGTAGGTAGTGATGAGGCATTATATAATTATAGAAAATTAAATAAAATAAGTAAAAAGCAAATTAAGTTATCTAAGTTTGAGACAGAGAGACTCATTGCAAGAGAAAGTAAAAATTATCCTAAAATATTCTTTAACTACATAAACAGTAAAAAACTGAATAGTGATAGTGTTGGCCCCCTTGAAAATAGTCTTGGTGAAATGGTGGAAGGGGATGAGGGTAAAGCCAACCTGCTGAATGACTTTTTTTCTACGGTTTTCATACAAGAAAATGCCATGGCAGATGACATGACCAGTGATACCATAAATTCACCCTTGAATATTACCTGCTTAACCCAGCAGGAAGTACGCCGCCGCCTCGAAATCACTAAGGTTGACAAATCTCCGGGCCCGGATGGCATACACCCCAGAGTACTACAGGAATTGAGTTCTGTGATAGATAGACCATTATTTTTAATCTTCTCAGATTCCTTAATAACAGGGTCGGTACCGCAGGACTGGCGCATAGCAAATGTGGTGCCAATATTCAAAAAGGGGACAAAAACTGAGACGGGAAATTATAGGCCGGTAAGTTTAACCTCTACGGTTGGTAAAATCCTTGAGGGTTTCTTGAGAGATGCTATACTGGAGTATCTCAAGAAAAATAACCTTATGACAGAGTATCAACATGGGTTTATGAGGGATCGATCCTGTCAAACTAATTTGATCAGCTTCTATGAAGAGGTAAGTTCAAGCCTGGACCAGGGAATTGCAATGGATGTTGTGTATATGGACTTTTCAAAAGCTTTTGATACGGTGCCACACAAAAGGTTGGTACATAAAATGAGAATAATGGGGATAGGGGAAAATATGTGTAACTGCGTTAAAAACTGGCTCAGTGATAGGAAACAAAGGGTGGTTATTAATGGTACGTACTCGGACTGGGTCTCAGTTCATAGTGGGGTACCACAGGGGTCAGTATTGGGCCCGCTTCTTTTCAACATATTTATAAATGACCTTGTTGGGGGCATGCGGAGTAGAATTTCAATATTTGCAGATGATACTAAACTCTGCAGGGTAATCAATACAGAGGAGGATAATTTTATATTACAGGGAGATTTATGTAAATTGGAGGATTGGGCTGAGAAGTGGCAATTGAAGTTTAATGTAGATAAATGTAAGGTCATGCACTTGGGTAGAGGAAATAAAATGTATAATTATGTACTTAATTGTAGAACACTGGGTAAAACAGACACAGAAAAAGACTTGGGTGTATGGGTGGATGGTAAACGTTACTTTAGTGGACAGTGTCAGGCAGCTGCTGCCAGGGCTAATAAAATAATGGGATGTATTAAAAGAGGTAGAAGTGTTCATGAAAAAAATATAGTTCTGCCTCTGTACAAGTCACTAGTGCGACCGCACTTATATACTGTGTACAATTCTGGTCACCGATATATAAGAAGGACATAGCTGAACTGGAGAGGGTGCAGAGAAGAGCCACCAAGATTATTAGAGGAATGGGGGGGCTGCAATACCAAGACAGGTTATTAAACTTGGGGTTATTTAGTTTGGAAAAACGAAGGCTTAGGGGAGATCTAATCACAATGTATAAATATATGAGGGGACAGTACAGAGACCTTTCCAAAGATCTTTTTACACCTAGGCCTGCGACTGGAACACGGGGGCATCCGCTACGTCTTGAGGAAAGAAGGTTTAATTATAATCACAGACGAGGATTCTTTACTGTACGAGCAGTGAGACTATGGAACTCTCTGCCGCATGATGTTGTAATGAGTGATTCACTACTAACATTTAAGCAGAGCCTGGACGCCTTTCTTGAAAAATGTAATGTTACCAGTTATGTATATTAGATTTTATGACAGGGTATTGATCCAGGGAACTAGTCTGATTGCCGGATGTGGAGTCAGGAAGGATTTTTTTTCCCCATTGGAGCTTGTTTGCCACATTGTTTTTTTTTTTACCTTCCTCTGGATCAACGTTAGGCTACGGGTTGAACTAGATGGACTTAGAGTCTCCCTTCAACCCTAAAAGCTATGATACTATGATACTATGATATGCACTCAGCATTGCCTGGCCTCTGTGATTGGTTGCAGTCAGACGCGCCCCCAGCTTGTGTGACGGTGTCTGCCTGCAGTCATCGCTCATCGCGGCTCATTGATTCTCTGGAGCGCACAGCGAACAGTCATGCTCTATGGCCGCTTGCTGTGACAGAGATGTAGCAGAGCTGGAATTGCCGTGTGATCTTGTGTGGATTACGTCGAATTTGCAGGGATGGGGGGGTTAATAAAGTGGAGAAACAGGCTGCTTTTTTGTATTTTATTCCAAATAAAAGATTTTTTCGGTGTCTTTATTTACTGTCACTTACAAATTAGTGATGGGGTGTCATAGACACTGCCTTTACTGATCCAGAACTTAGTGGCTGCTGTGGGCTGCCATTAACACCTTATTACCCCGATTGCCACCGTACCAGGGCAATCGGGAAGAGCGAGGTAAAGCTCTGGGATTGTCACATCTAACGGATGCGACAATTCCGGGCAGCTGGAGGCTGATATTTTTAGGATGGACCTCCCCAGCCTGAGAATACCAGCCCCCAGCTGTCAGGCTTTATCTTGGCTGGGTATCAAAATAATAATAATAATAATAATAATAATAATATAATTAATTATGGAAACATAAAGCAAAAATAGTAGATATGTAAAAGATTAGGGAAAAATGAGGAGGGAAGCAGAAAGTAGATGGAACAGCAGAGATAAAGACTGAATTAAGGTGATGCACTGGTAAAACAAAGAAAACAAAATATAAAATAAAGCAATGTCAAAGAAAAAATAAATGGAAAAAGGAGAAGTTTTAAAAAAATATAAAGAAATTGTTAACATGGAAAAAATGGAAAATGTATGAAAGTTTTTGTATTTTTTATTTTCTCTATTTTTCCAGTACATACATATTTGTTGATCATCAACAGATGACTAAACTGACGACTCCATGGATGCAGCTTATTAATAAGAAGGTCATCTATATTAAAAATTTATATATATTCATACATACATATAGCTCTGGAAAAATTAGGAGACCACTTCCAAATTGTAAATTTTTCTGATTTCTCGCTTTTTCGGTATATTTTATTGTTCTTTTATTCTATAAACTACTGACGATGTCTCCAAATTTCCAAGCAAAAAAATTTGTATTTATTTTCTGAAAATGAGAAATGGTGAAAATATCAGAACAATGCATTGCATTCACACCTCAAATAATGCCAAGAAAACAAGTTCATCATCATTTAGAAACAACAATACTAATAATGTTTTACCTCAGGAAGATTCAGAAATCAATATTTTGTGGAGTAACCATGATTTTTAATCCCAGCTTTCATGCATCTTGGCATGCTTTCCACCAGTCTTTCAGACTGCTTTTGGGTGACCTTATGCCACTCCTGATGCAAAAATGTAAGCAGTTCTTCTATGTTTGATGGTTTGTAACTATCCATCTTTCTCTTGATTAAATTCCAGAGGTTTTTAATGGGGTTCAGGTCTGGAGATTGGGCTGGCCATGACAAGGTTTTGATGTGGTGGTCCTTCATCCACACATTGATTGACCTAGCTGTGTGACATGGTGCATTGTCCTGCTGGAAAAACCAGTCCTCAGAGTTGGGGAACATTGCCTGAGCAGAAGGAAGCAACTGTTTTTCCAGGATAACCTCGTATGCGGCTTGATTCATACGTCCTTCGCAAAGATGTTTGTTGAATTTACTTTACCTAATTTTCAGTTTTGCCCAACACCTGGTCGTCTAATGGTTAGATGGAGACCTGGAGAGGCGTACAAGCCACAGTGTCTTTCACCCACCGTGAAATTAGGTGGAGGATCGGTGATGATCTGGGGATGCTTCAGCAAGGCTGGAATTGGGCAGATTAAACTTTGCGAAGGACATATGAATGAATCAAGCCGCATACAAGGTTATCCTAGAAAAAAGTTGCTTCCTTCTGCTCAGGGAACTTTCCCCAACTCTGAGGACTGGTTTTTCCAGCAGGACAATGCACCATGCCACACAGCTAGGTCAATCAATGTGTGGATGAAGGACCACAACGTCAAAACCCTGTCATGGCCAGCCCAATATCCAGACCTGAACCTCATTGAAAACCTCTGGAATGTAATCAAGAGGAAGATGGATAATCACAAGCCATCAAACAAAAAACAATTGCTTACATTTTTGCGACAGGAGTGGCATAAGGTCACCCAAAAGCAGTGTGACAGACTGGAGGAAAGCAGCCAAGACGCATGAAAGCTGGGATTAAAAATCATGGTTACTCCACAAAATATTGATTTCTGAATCTTCCTGAGGTAAAATATTATTAGTATTGTTGTTTCTAAATGATTAGGAACTTGTTTTCTTTGCATTATTTGTGCATTGTTTTGTTATTTTGATCATTTCTCATTTTCAGAAAATAAATCCAAAATTTATTGTTTGGAAATTCGGAGACGACGTCAGGAGTTTATAGAATAAAAGAACAATTTACATTTTACTCAAAAATATAAAGAGAAAAATCAGAAAAAGCTTTTTAGTTATTTTTCTCCCTCTGGTCCGTGCCTCTCCGGATGAGCCCGGTAGCGGGTTTACTGTATGGCTGTGGGGATGACAGCTGCGTGTTAGCGGAGTGACCCTCCACGGTGACATTACCTGCGGTTAGTCGTTCCTTTCTATATGGCAATAATGGCATTAAGTGCAGGTTTAATCTCTAAACAATGACGAATAATCACAGAAAAGGGAGGGAAAAAAATGAAATGGCTGCAGCCGCCCGGGAACAATGACTTTTTATGGCCTTAGTAGATGCAATTTCTAATTCTTTCACAAATGTCAATGCTATTCCTAGTGAGAAACAAAAGGCCGGATAATTATCCACAAACTTGGAGGTGACAAAAGATGATGTATGTAACAACAGTGAAGAAAAAGATTTCCGAGACAGGCGCAGCGTGAGCCGCATTTGTGGTGCGTAATAACTGGCAGACTCTCCGCTTCCCATGTGCCCGGATTACTTCCTGCTAATTTGGCACAGCTGTTCTCTTCATTGGTGCTATATAAAGCAATGAGGGATCCAGAAAAATCATTTAAGAGGAAAATATGAAAAACATGTTGTAACAACTTAACCAGATACAAAGATGTCGGAAGGATCTGAATAAAGAGGGAAGAAGTTATGGATGTGGGGCACGAATTAACTCATTTATCTGCTTGACCTGAGGAGCAGCATTCATCACGAAGACAGGTGTCAACGCAGTTATGGGAAACTCAAAAGATGGTGCTGGAGGATATAGAGCCTTACATTTAAAGGGATGTTCTAATAGGGTTTATAGTTAAAGCCTATAGTTGAGACAAGAAGTTTACATACGCTAGCTAAAAAGACACATCTGCAGGTTCTCCCCTCCACTCTCTACAAAGACACATCTGCAGGTTTTTCCCTCCGCTCTCTATACAGACACATCTGCAGGTTTTTCCCTCCGCTCTCTACAAAGACACATCTACAGGTTTTTCCCTCCATTCTCTATAAAGAAACATCTGCAGGTTTTTCTCTCCGCTCTCTACAAAGACCCATCTGCAGGTTTTTCCCTCCACTCTCTATAAAGACACTTCTGCAGGTTTTTCCCTCCGCTCTCTATAAAGAAACATCTGCGGGTTTTTCCCTCAGCTCTCTACAAAGAGCCATCTGCAGGTTTTTCCCTCCACTCTCTATAAAGACACATCTGCAGGTATTTCCCTCCGCTCTCTATACAGACACATCTGCAGGTTTTTCCCTCTGCTCTCTACAGTATAAAGACACATCTGCAGGTATTTCCCTCCGCTCTCTATAAAGACACATCTGTAGGTATTTCCCTCCGCTCTCTATATCTCTATAAAGACATATCTGCAGGTGTTTCCCTCTGCTCTCTATAAAGACACATCTGCAGGTGTTTCCCTCTGCTCTCAATAAAGACACATCTGCAGATGTTTCCCTCCGCTCTCTATAATGACACATCTGCAGGTTTTTCCCTCTTCTCTCTATACAGACACATCTGCAAGTTTTTACCTCTTCTCTCTATACAGATACATCTGCAAGTTTTTACCTCTTCTCTCTATACAGACACATCTGCAAGTTTTTACCTCTTCTCTCTATACAGACACATCTGCAAGTTTTTCCCTCTGCTCTCTACAGTATAAAGACACATCTGCAGGTATTTCCCTCCGCTCTCTATAAAGACACATCTGCAGGTGTTTCCCTCTGTTCTCTATGAAGCACATCTGCAGGTGTTTCCCTCCGCTCTCTATAAAGACACATCTGTAGGTATTTCCCTCCGCTCTCTATATCTCTATAAAGACATATCTGCAGGTGTTTCCCTCTGCTCTCTATAAAGACACATCTGCAGGTGTTTCCCTCTGCTCTCAATAAAGACACATCTGCAGATGTTTCCCTCCGCTCTCTATAATGACACATCTGCAGGTTTTTCCCTCTTCTCTCTATACAGACACATCTGCAAGTTTTTACCTCCATTCTATACAGATACATCTGCAAGTTTTTACCTCTTTTCTCTATACAGACACATCTGCAAGTTTTTACCTCTTCTCTCTATACAGACACATCTGCAAGTGTTTACCTCTTCTCTCTTTACAGACACATCTGCAAGTTTTTATATCTTCTCTCTATACAGATACATCTGCAAGTTTGTGCCTCTTCTCTCTATATAGATACATCTGCAAGTTTTTACCTCTTCTCTCTATACAGACACATCTGCAAGTTTTTACCTCTTCTCTCTATACAGACACATCTGCAAGTTTTTACCTCTTCTCTCTATATAGATACATCTGCAAGTTTTTACCTCTTCTCTCTATACAGACACATCTGCAAGTTTTTACCACCGCTCTCTATGCAGATATATGTCACGGGGTTCTTCTCCGATATCACACAATCAACAGAGCAAGAGATGGGTGAACAATTCAATGGCCCTTTATTTCAAGCAAATCAGAAGATCGATAAAATAATCCACCATACAGAGGGTAAAAATAGTCCAGAAACATGAATATAGTCCAGGAAGCGCATAAATATTCTGGGGATCAGTCACACTCCTCCAGCAGTCCTTCTCCAGGGAAATTGGGGTTTCTCACAGTCTCTCTGGGGTGCTGCCCACAGCCTCAGCAATTCCCTCAGAGGTGCTTTTTCACTCTTATAAGTCTCACCCAGAATGACAATTCCTCCGGTAAGCAGAGAGTTTAGGTGGATCTCAGGCACCCCTCCCCCAGACCTAGGGACAGAAGCACTACAGGGGGTGATTACCTACACACAATACAATGTACACACAAGGAATACAAATAATGGACAGTGAACCACGCCTAAAATAGGAACCTACACAACATGATAAACAACCCCCCATATTCCACCATCACAACACATCTGCAGGTTTTTCCCTCTGCTCTCTATAAAGACACATCTACAGCTTTTTCCCTCCACTCTCTATAAAGACACATCTGCAGGTTTTTCCCTCCACTCTCTATAAAGACACATCTTCAGGTATTTCCCTCCACTCTCTTTAAAGACACATCTTCAGGTTTTTCCCTCCGCTCTCTATACAGACACATCAGCAGGTTTTTCCCTCCGCTCTCTATACAGACACAATTGCAGGTTTTTCTCACTATCTGACATGAAATCAGAATAAACCTTTCCCGTTTTAGGTCAGTTAGGAACCAAAATTATTTATATTTGCCAAATGCCAGAATAATGAGACAGAGAGAATGTTTTCAGGCATTTTTATTACTTTCTGCAAAGTCAGAAGTTTCCATACACTAAGGGCGGCTTTGCATGTTGCAACATCGCACGTGCGATGTCGGTGGGGTCAAATCGACATCGCAGTGTGTAAATCCTAGATGATACGATTAACGAGCGCAAAAGCATGGTTATCGTATCATTGATGTAGGCTCAGACTTTTTTCAAAATTACGCTGCCGCGACAGGTACGATGTTGTTCCTCGTTCCTGCGGCAGCACACATCGCTGTGTATGAAGCTGCAGGAGCGAGGGACATCACCTTACCTGCCGCCGGCAGCTATACGGAAGGAAGGAGGTGGGCGGGATGTTTACATCCTGCTCATCTCCGCCCCTCCGCTTTGATTGGCCGCCTGCTGTATGACGTCGCTCTGACGTTGTACGACCCGCCCCCTTAGGAAGGAGGCAGGACGCCGGCCAGAGCGACGTAGCAGGACAGGTGAGTGCATGTGAAGCTGGCGTAGCGATAATGTTCGTTACGCCAGGAATCACAAGATATCGCTGCTGCGACGGGGGCGGGGACTATCACATGCGACATCGCAGCATCGGCTTGCGATGTCGCAACATGCAAAGCCCGCCTAAAGGGCCAGTTATACGCTGCGACATCGCTAACGATATATCGTGGGGGTCACGGTGTTAGTGACGCACATCCGGTGTCCTTAGCGACATCGCAGCGTGTGACACCTAGGAGCGACGTTAAATGATCGCAAAAGAGACAAAAATTGTTGGTATATGAGAGGTCGTTCATTTACCAAAAATCATTGTCTCGTACGTAGCGAGGTTGTTCGTCGTTCCTGCGGCATCATACATCGCTATGTGTGACACCGCAGGAACGACGAACATCTCCTTACCTGCGTCCACCGGCAATCACCGCTCTGCTCTTTCCAGCCTTAGTTTTTCTCACCTGCCTTCTGTAGCCTTTCCAACTCTGCTGCATCCTCCTGTTGCTGGTGAGTGCCACCTGGCTATAGGGCGGTGAGGCCATATTCTTCAGGAATTTAACCCCACTGTGTCTGGCAGAATTATTATTTCCCAAATGCCAGAATAATGAGAGATAGAGAGAGAGTTATTATGTTTTAAGACATTTTTATTACTTTCTGCAAAGTCAAAAGTTTACCTACCCTATTAGTACTATGCCTTTAAATAATATGGGACAGCCCATATGATGATATCATGTCTTTTGAAGCTGAATCTGAGTTAATTAGAGACACCTGTGGATGTATTTTAATGCACACCTGAAACACACGGCTTCTTTGTGTAGCATCATGGGAAAGTCCAAAGAAATCAGCCAAGATTTCAGGAAGAGAATTGTGGACTTGCACAAGTCTGGTTCATCCTTGGGTGCAATTTCCAGATACCTGAAGATCCCTCGTTCATCTGTACAAACAATTATATGCAAGTACAAACAAGATGGGAGTGTCCAGCCATCATACTGCTCAGGAAGGAGATGGGATCTGTGTACTAGAGATGAACGTGCTTTGGTCAGACATGTGCGTATCAACCCAAGAACAAAAGAAAAAATCCTTGTGAAGATGCTGGCGGAAGCTGGTAAGATTGTGTCATTATCCACAGTGAAACGATTACTGTATGAACACAAAAGCCACTCTGCCAGGAAGAAGCCATTACTCCAAAAGAAAAATAAAAAGGCAAATTAATGTTTGTAAATGCCCACAGGAGCAACGATCTTAATTTTTGGAGACATGTCCTGTGATCTGACGAAAATAAAATTGAACTGTTTGTTCATAATGACCATCGTTAGCTTTGGAGGAAAAAGGGAGAAACCTAAGAACACCATCCCCACTGTGAAACACGGGGGTGGCAGCATCATGTTGTGGGGTTGTTTTGCTACAGGAGGGACCGGTGCACTTCACAAAATAGATGGCATCATGAGGAAAGAAAATCTCTCATTATTCTCTATATATAATAATAATAATAATCTTTATTTCTATAGCGCCAACATATTCCGCAGCGCTTTACAATTCAGGAGGAACATATACATATCATATACATAAACATATACAAACAAGTAACAATTATAGAGGATACAATATTTAAAAGGAAAAATGGCAACCCTGCTCGTGAGAGCTTACAATCTACAATGAGATGGGGGGAGGGGCAAGGTACAAGTGTTTATTTAAAATGACAATCCAGCCAGCTCATGGGGGATAGATGATGGCTTCCTGGACCAGTTGGCCAGAGCCTTGAGATGCATTTGGGTGCCATGGAGTTTGACGTGGGGTTATGTTCTGAGAAGTTGTAGAGGGATTAGGTGAAATTAGTTTGGCTAGGGAGTGTGATAGGCCACCCTAAAAAGAGGGTCTAGGGAGCGTCTGAAGCTGAGTTAGTTGTGATTTGTCCTAACTTCTTGGGGTAGAGCGTTCCAGAGGTTTAGTGCAGCTCGGAAGAAGTCTTGGATTCGGGAGTGGGAGGTTCGAATTAGTGTGGATGTTAGTCGAAAGTCATTTGCAGAGCGTAGAGAACGGGTGGGATGATAGACAGAGAGGAGGGTGGAGATGTAGGGGGGTGCTGCACTGTGGAGAGCTTTGTGGGTGAGAACAAGCAGTTTGAATTGGATCCTGTGATATATGGGCAGCCAGTGCAATGACTGGCACAGAGCAGAGGCATCCGAGTAGCGGTTAGCCAGATAGGTGACCCTAGCTGCTGCATTAAGGATGGACTCTAGAGGGGAGAGTCTAGTTAGGGGGAGACCAATTAATAGAGAGTTACAGTAGTCAAGGCGAGAGTGGATCAGGGCCACGGTGAGGGTTTTTGTCGTTTCCATTGTGAGAAAGGGGCGTATTCTAGCGATGTTCTTGAGGTGCAAGCGGCAGGTGCGGGCAAGAGATTGTATGTGGGAGGTGAAGGAGAGATCAGTGTCAAGTATAACCCCCAGGCAGCGGGCTTGCGGCCTAGGACTTATCGTTGTGCCACACACAGAGAGGGAGATGTCAAGGTTAGGAAGGTTGGGAGATGGAGGGAAAAGCAGAAGTTCAGTTTTGGAAAGGTTAAGTTTCAGACAGAGAGCAGACATGACATTGCAAACTGCAGTCAGGCAGTCACTGGTGTTCTGTAGTACAGCGGGGGTGAGCTCCGGGGATGAGGTGTATAGCTGTGTGTCATCAGCATAAAGATGGTACTGGAAGCCAAATCTGCTGATGGTCATTCCAATTGGGGCAGTGTAGGCATTGTGGGGCATTCTCTCTCATTATAAATATTTTTTTTTTTTAACAATTAATTTTTTATTAATTTTCAAAAGAGTTTTTTACAAACATATTGGAACGGATATACAAAAACTGGTGGTGGTACCACTGTAATTTGTCTTATGTTGTCAAGAAATACTATAACATAAAGCTAGGAAACAACCATTTTTTTATTTTTTTTTAAGCTGTCTGCTCTATCACCATATACTGCGTTACTGGTCGTATCGGTGTCTATGGCCTAAAGGCCGGAGAAGTAGGTAAGCAAAAATGAACATGTTCCAGGACAAATTCTGATTTGCCCTAACCTTAGTCCTTCAACATGGGGGACTGTCAACTACAACCTAAGGAAAGAAAACACGGATGAAGGGACGAAAGATAGAAAGCGAGCTATAAAGTACGAAAAAAGTTGTAGAAGAAAGGGTCTATGGCATTGCACTTCACTTCAGGATCTGCCGATGCATGGGTGATTCTAAGAACGCCTCCCAGTGAAACCAAGTTTTGGCAACTGTGTCCCTTTCACGGTTGGAACCCGCTATCAGAGACTCCATACGGTGTATCAGATTCACCTCTGTAAACCACTCCTCCAAAGACGGGGGGTCCATAGATCTCCAATGCCTGGGGATAACTGTTTTTGCAGCCTGCAGTAGGTGTCTGAGAAGTGATTTTTTGAATCTAGATTTAGACATAGGGAACATGTAGAGCAGTATTGCTTCTGGAGATTGTGGGACTGCGATCTCCGTCACCTCCAACACCGTTTTGAGGACTCCGTTCCAGAAAGCGTTCAGAGTCGGGCAGGAGCACCAAATATGAGACATCGTTCCCAACTCCGTTCCGCATCGCCAACATGTATCCGGTACCCCAGGGAACCATTTATTTAATGTGGCTGGGACCCTATACCATCTCAATATTATTTTATAACTCGTTTCTTGTGATTTGGCTGCTATAATTGATTTATGAGAAAGGGAAAAGCATTTATCCCATTGGGTTTTTGTGAACGTTTTATTAAGTTCCACCTCCCAGGCCTTACAATAAGGAGGAAGGGAAAGTAAATCTTTTTCCGAGAGCAATTTGTAGATGACTGATGTTGCATGTGGTATAGCCAATTTTTCGAGACATAACAACTCGAAGGTTGACAAGGGGCGTGTCAGTGTGTCTTTTTCCGGAATTGTTGAGTAAAAGTGTTGGAGTTGAGTGTACTCAAATACTTGGCGCGGGGTAGGCAATGTCTCTCCCAGGATTGTGTTAAGTGGCAACAATAACCCATTAGGGGCCACCTGATGAAAACGTAGTGGGCGGGATTTAGGACAACCTAGAAATGTCGAGGCAGTGCACCCCAGTTTAAACAGAGGGTTTCCCGTAATGGGAAATAAGGGGCCTTGTCCGTCTACCAGCCTCTTTTTCAGGGAAGGGACGTTCAGGGCGTTCAGCGTATTAGCTGTTGTATAGGATATATCTAAAGTGTTTGGAAATAGGAAGGATCGTAGCCAAGGCTTAGAACCGACCGGGATTGGACATACATCTGTTGCTATGCGTACCCAGAGTTTCGTCGAGTAGCTATGTGTTTAGTCTAGTACACGCGCATGTGCTGCTGCTGCATAACATCGACGACAGTCCGGCAAACCCGTCCCACCCGCTTCCTTAGGACGAACCAGGGTTTCCCAGCGTAGCCTCGGGTGTTTTGATGCCCAGACGAAATTCTTAAATTGACGCCTGATCCTGTCCCAATATGAAGCTGGGATATATGTAGGGATTGTGTGTATTAGGTACAACAACCTGGGGAGGACAGTCATCTTTAATATGTTAATACGTCCAAACCAATAAAAACTTGTCCGCTCCCACGCGGCCAGGTCATTCTCCAATCTGGAGAGGAATGGCTGAAAGTTCAGCGGGAACAATCTGGACAGCTCCAACGGAAGACGAATACCCAAATAGGTTATGACATTGCCTGAAGGCCACCTAAATGGGTAGTGTGTCTTCAGTTCCTGCACCAACTCGTTAGAGAGAGAAACATTAAGGGCCTCGGACTTGTCCATATTGATCTTGAAATTGGACCATTTACCGAATTTTTCCAGTAGGTCTAACAAGTAAGGTAGGGAAGTCGCTGGATTGGTTATGTAGATTAATACATCATCAGCAAACGCGGAGCATTTATATTCTTTACCTGCTAATTTAATTCCTCGACTCTCAGGGGTGTTGCGGATGGCGGTCAAAAGGTGTTCCATGATAAGTATGTAGAGAAGGGGAGAAAGTGGGCAGCCTTGTCGGGTACCATTATGGATGGTAAAGGGGTTTGAGATTGAGCCGTTTATTTTCAGTCTAGCTACTGGTGATTTATATAGAGCGAGTATCTTGGCACGGAAGGAAGGGCCTAAACCAATATGCGTGAGGGTTTGTGCAAGAGAAGACCACGAAATTCTATCGAATGCCTTCTCCGCATCAAGGGACAAGATCATCATCGGTATTTTATGGGTCTTAGCATAGTGTATGATATCTATCATTTTTAGGGTGTTGTCCCGTGCTTCCCTGCCCGGGACAAAGCCTACTTGGTCAGGGTGAACCAGCGAGGGGAGCAGGGGGCTCAGCCTATTTGCCATTAATTTTGCGAAAATTTTTAGATCAGTATTCAACAGAGAGATTGGGCGGTAACTTTTGCAGGCGTGCGGGTCTTTTCCTGGTTTAGGTATTATGGTGACGTACGCAGCAGTGGAATGGGCAGGGAAAGGGCAGGACTCAGAGATAGAATTGAAAGCTTTCAGAAGCAAAGGGGATAAACGGTCTGCTAATATTTTATAAAATTTTCCAGGGAAGCCATCTGGGCCCGGGCTTTTGTTACTTGGTAGGTTTTTAATAACATCCTGTAGTTCCTTGTGGTTGAAGGGGTTATCTAGTTCGGTTATCACTTCCGGATTCGGGATGCTGACAGGGGAAGCGATAGGGTGTGGGGCGTTCACCGGGCAAGGGAGATTGTATAAATTTGAGTAGTATGAGCGGAAAATTTCTGAAATCTCCGCCGTTGTGTGGACCATGGAGTCGTTAGGTCCCTTAATACAAGGGATAACATTTTGGGTGCACTGTGAGCGTAAAGCCTTTGCGAGCATCCTCCCAGGTTTGTTACCAAATTCATAAAAACGACTACGTCCGATTTGGATGCATCATTTATATGAGTTATCTAGTAGCTGTTTTACTTCCTGTCTTGCTTTAAGAAGATTTCTTAATGTCTCTGTCGAGAGCGCATTTTTGTGGGCTAATTCTAATTTGGTGACGGATTGAAGGGCGGAGCTCAGGGCTTGAGCTCTGGCTTTTTTCAATCGCGAGCCGTGTTTAATTAGAATCCCTCTCAATACACATTTGAGAGCTTCCCATTGAAAAATAGGGGCCGTCGTGTCAGCTGTGTGATCTGAAAGAAAGTGTCCTATGGATTCCTGAATGTTTGATAAACACACCGGGTCCGTGAGCAGGCTCTCATTCAGGCGCCAAGGGTGTATTGTTTTGGAGAGGGAAGGGATCTCCAATGAGCAGTAGATTGGGGCGTGGTCAGACCACAGTATGTTTCCGATTGTAGTAGAGGATGCCCAAGGGAGAGCCGAGTGCTGGATCAGGATATAGTCTATCCTACTGTAGGAGTCGTGTGGTGTAGAATAGAAGGTGTAGTCCCTAACCTCAGAATGCTGTAGTCTCCAAACATCACATAGCTGTAACCCAAGGAGAGTTTTCTTGATATGTTTAGTGGCTTTGTAGGATAGGTGTGATTTTTTTCTTGGAATTATCCAAGACCGGGTCTAATGTAAAGTTAAGATCAGCACAGAGAATGACCGTCCCCTGAATCAAAGGGGAGGAAAAGTCCGCCAGGTTTGAAATGAAGCTAACTTGGTCCTGGTTTGGGGCATATACATTTAGTATGGTTAATGTGTGGCCTTCAATTTTTAAAGTAAGAATGATGTATCTAGCTTCTCTATCTGCTGTGCAACTGACAATTTGGTGTGGGAGGGATTTGTGGATAGCAATGGCTACTCCTTTAGATTTGTTGCTATGGTTATTGGCAAAGTGCCAACTGGTGTAATGTTTGTTTTATGTTAGGTGTATGGTTCTCCTTGAAATGTGTTTCTTGTAGACAGATTATCTGTACCTTTTGCTTGTGGAAATGTTGCAGAATTTGAGCCCGTTTTTCCAGCGTGTTTAGGCCTTTGGCATTGAAGGAGGCAATTTTCACTTCCGTCATTCCTGTCGAGCGGTGGGCTGATCCTGACGGTTGGGGAGTTTCGTGCAATGCCAAGAGAAAAGTAAAAATAGAAAATTTAGAGCGTAGAAAGAAGACAAGAGAGAAAGTCTACAGAGAGCTACAGAAGTCAGAGGTAAAGCCTCTGTACAAAGAAAGGGAAAACCAACTATTTAGGTACTAACGTAGTACAGGAGCTTGTGCGTCCCTGAAAGGCGAGACAGAGGCTCTTACCCTATGTGGGGCAAAGTCTAGTCCAGCAGGTGACAGGGTGGCACAGGAGCCTGCTAAACACCATATATACGTTAATATTCTAACTTGGTATAGCTGCATATCTACCGGCTAATTAATAAAGCATACTATCTATGGGCATTAAAGGTCTTGTGACCGTAATCACTCAAACCTCCGCTGTCATCGTTCTATCAGATCTCCCCCCACCCCTCCCACTCAAGCCTCCTCTTAATTCTGCACAGGAGGACGAAAGTCAGTTGTGCACTGATCTCCCAGCCAGGGTCATGCCATTCTCTGTAAGTGCCACCCATTCGGGTAGAGTGACATTGGGTAGGCCCAACCCGGCCAGGAATCCCCGCAAGTCTCCGGGTGCTCGGATCGTGAAGGTCCGGGGGCCTTTCCATACCGATAAAGAGAAGGGGAACCCCCATCTAAAGGGGATCCCCTTATCCTGTAGAAGGGCGAGCAGAGGCTTGAAGGTCGCTCTTTGGGTCAATGTGTATCTGGACAAGTCTGGCATCACTCGAATAGGCTTGCCTTGGTAGGAGAGTGTTTGTTTCTGGCGGGCTGCCTGTAAGATTAGTTCTTTGAGCTGGAAAAAGTGGATCCGACAGATTATGTCCCTTGGTTGGGGATTATTCGGGTCTGGAGGTCATAGGGCTCTGTGGGCCCTGTCAAATTCTATAAAAGTGTCAGGGGGGCGACGTAGTAACCTGTTGAATATGGAAGTCAGTGTGGCTGGAATATCAGCAGTGGAAATGGATTCCGGGAGGCCTCTAATTCGTAAATTATTCCTCCTGTTTCTATTTTCTAGATCGTCCAGAGTAGATTGGAGGTTTTGTATTTGGAAGGAGTGACGTTTAACAGTATCCGTCAGCACTTGTATAGCTTTTGAGGTGGAGTCACGAGACTGAGTTAGGGAATTCACTTGTGATGATAGGTCTGTTAGCTCAGAGCGAAATTTGGCAAATTCTTGTTTACATTCAGTAACAATCTGAGATGTTAAGGTAGCTATATCTTGTTTGGTAGGCATGGATTCAAATAATGAGCGCAAGTCCACCAGGGTCGCTGGCCTATTCTCTTCTGATGGCGTATGTTTATTCGGCTTCTTGTACCCGGGGGTTCGCTGTTCATGGTTACTGGGGGAAGAGATCCCATCTGTCAATCCAGTAGAGCCCCCATTGTGGTGTAATGGGATCAACAATTCAGACTGCATCATCAATGTAGAAAGGGATTTGAACATTGCTTCAGCACTTGCCCACAAGGGGGCAGTGTCAGACTGTGCAATCACAGACACAGAGGTGGGAAATCCCCTACAGCTCGTGTGTTCTAACCAGGAAGAAAAAGAGCGGCAAAAGAGTACAGACCCGGAGGTCAGCCAGGACAGAGCTACTTGTAGTCTCCCTGAACAGAGGGCTCTTTTGCAACCGGATTCTTGGAAGAATCACCCTGTGGAAGTGGGTTCTGTCATCCCCGGTCTGCAGGACTTTGTTTTCACCGAGGATCTAACCGGACTGCAGAGCATCGCGCCCGGAGTGCATATCCAGGGGCTGTGACAACTTGACTGCAGAGCATCGCACCCTGAGTGCAAGTGCAGGGGCCGTTACCGACACAAGGGAGCCATCCGTGCAACCGCGACCTCCCTTTTTCTGCTCGGTGTGCCCCGGGACTAAGAGACTGACTAGAATCCGTTACCAGCGGGAGAAGATCAAAGGAGAAGACCGAGGAGCTGCATCCCTTCAGCGCTGCACCGGGACCCATCATCGTGAGACTCCAGGCCTGCGACGTGGAAGCGGCATCTTCTTCTGGGATAGACTGCTATGTGATTGTAGGGAAAGTTAGGGAAAGTTGCCGCCATTTCTTTGTTTTTTTTTCTCTTTTCTTTTTCTCTTTGCTGCGTACCCGGAAGGAGTGAAGATCCGGGGACTCCACCATACACATGTGCGCAGATAGTTCGGTTGACTGTGTTATAAATATGTTTCATAGTAAAGAAATGTTACTACCGGTAAAATCTGAGTATGGGGATTTTGTTGGAATAGAGCATACACACACACCCGCGGCCCTACCACCGGTCGCTTCATGTGGCGTAGTCGGCAGGATGTGTGACCAACAAAATCATCCCCCGGTAGTAACTTATAACCGGACAGCTCCCCCGGCGTCTATTGTCAATCAGGTGAGAAAGTTTAACGGACGGAACTATCCTGTAACTGAATGGACTGAACAACTTAAGATAGTGGGGGAAATGTATAACACTGATCCTAAGACCTTAGCAGAAATGGCCATGCTAACATTAGAGGGGGAAGCGTGGACGACAGTCAGGCTGGAGACGGTTAGGGGCCAGCGTACGTTGGATGACTTGGTGCGGGTGCTGGAGAACACCTATGGGCCGACCACATATGCGGGAACATTGCGCTATATGTTCTTCCGGCGTACTCAGCTCGAGTCGGAGAACATTCCTCAATATGCCAATCCATTTCAAGTGCTGCTAGAACAAGCCTGTAGAAAAGAAGAACAGATAGCTAGTACGGGTGCCCGTGACCTGGTGTTGAGAGATCAGTTCGTGACCGGATTGAGAGACCCGTACCTTAACCGCTCATTGCAAGATCTACTCCGGATAAATCCGGCCTTTACGTTCGCTGAGGTCAAACAAGAAGCTATAGAACGTTCGAGGGGACCTGTCGTGGAGACACAGACATATACCGCGGCCTGCAGGTCCATATCTGGTATCGGGACTCCGAACAGCGACACGGAAGAACTGAAGCAGATGGTGGCAGAGTTGCAGAAACAGGTGTTACAGCTCACCCTAGACCAACAGGCGGGCCGGCAAGCGAGACAACAACCCAGCCGGCCGATGGGAAGATGCTGGACATGCGGCGACCCCCGCCATAGAGCAAACCGTTGCCCCCAGAACTTTCAAGTTCATCCACGGTCCAATCTACCAGAAGCAGCAAGTCATGTCCCACAACAGCTGCCGCCTTTAAACTAGACGCCCCTGCCAAAGAGGCTCACTCGGCAGGGGAGGCCAAAGAGATGGGTGTAGGAAAACAGAGCCAGCCACGGAGCAAACTTGCATCAAATAGCCCCATCCTGGAAGTATTACTGGAAGGGATCGCCGTACAAGGGTTAATGGATACTGGGTCTCAGGTATCCACCATCTCCGAGCAGTTCTACGAAGAATGTCTAAAGCCGCGGGTTGCCTATGACCCTGATACCGCCATCAAGATCAAAGCAGCCAATAATCTACCCATTCCGGTGACGGGAGTTGCCTGGATGAACACCGAAATCTGTGGCCAAGATCTCGGGAAGAGAGGGATAATCGTGGTCAGGGAAGGCTTTGGATCAGAAACGCCCATGATTATTGGGATGAACATCTTGAAAGACCTGAATCTGGTGTTGTTTACCAAGAGGGGGCCCAAGTACTGGCAAGAAGTGACCGCACATAGGGCCACCCGCTGTGCCTTTCAGCAAGTGGTCCGGACCTGCAACCTCCAGCGAATGACCGAAGAACAACTGCCGCTGGCCACGATCACCGTACCCCGCCATACTAGGATCACCTTACTGGCTGGGAAAGAGACAGTTATCTCACTACCCCTTAGCACCACGAGACAGCTTGAAGGCGTGGAGGTGCTGATTGAGCCGCACACCCCGAAGGAAGGGAAGCTGAATCCACTAGTCGCTCGAACTCTAGCAGTAGTGAGAAAGGGAAGAATTCCTGTCAGGCTGGGCAACACGGCTAACGTGAGCGTTGACCTAGAAGCCGGGACACAGCTCGCCCGAGTCTACGCTCTAACTGAAGAGGTGAACCCTATGAGCCCCCTCCAGTTTGTACCGTCTACAGAGGGAGAATGGACAGTGACGGTCTCTGCCATGGCCGCTGACGCGGGTGACACCAACGCGGGGCGAGAACTACGAGAGAAGTGTCAGTTGGACGTATCCCAATACTCCAAACGGGAGGTGTCCCAGGTGGAAGAGCTACTTCAAGAGCATCAGGCGTCCTTTGCCCGGCATGACACCGACTTTGGGTTCACCACCAGTATCAAGCACGAAATCCCCATCGGTGACACTGCTCCTATCCGTGAAAGGTACCGCCAAATACCTCCCCAGCAATACCAAGAAGTGAAAAATCTCCTGAATTCCATGCTACACGCTGGAGTGGTACGAGAAAGCCAGAGCCCCTGGGCTGCACCGGTGGTGATAGTCAAGAAGGACGGGTCCCTGAGGTTCTGTGTGGACTACCACCGTTTGAATGCTTGCACCACCCGGGACTCATACCCTTTGCCAAGGATCGAAGAATCCCTGACAGCCCTGAAGAAAGCCAAATACTTCTCTTCATTGGATCTGGCCAGCGGATATTGGCAGGTACCCATGCACGAGAAAGATAGAGAGAAGACTGCTTTCATCCTACCCATGGGCCTGTATGAGTTCGACCGGATGCCCTTTGGTCTGAACAACGCGCCGGGGACTTTCCAGCGGCTGATGGAGCGCTGCTTGGGAGACTTCAACTTCGACTTCACACTCATCTACCTGGACGACATTGTAGTCTATTCGGCCACATTTGAAGAACACCTGTAGCAGCTGGGCCGTGTGTTCAGTAGGTTGAGAGAACATGGCCTGAAGTTGAAACTCAGCAAGTGCCGTCTTCTGCAGCCCGAGATCAATTACCTGGGCCACCGGATCTCAGCCGAAGGTGTTCAGCCGTCTTCAGAGAAGATAGCCGCCGTACGGGATTGGCCGCAGCCCACAAACGTCAAGGAGGTCAGGGCTTTCCTGGGGTTGGCCGGCTACTACCGCCGGTTCGTCAAAAACTTCGCCCGGCTTGCTGCACCCTTGCATGACCTGTTTCGAGGGACCACCAACAGCCCCAGAGGACGACCCATCAGCTGGGGACCCAGCCAGGAAGAGTCCTTCCAAGCCCTAAAGGGTGCCTTAACGTCTCCCCCCATCCTGGCATATGCGGACTACAACCTGCCCTTCCAACTAAACACCGATGCCAGTCTACAGGGTCTAGGGGCAGTACTTTCACAGGTACAAGAAGGCAAGGAACGGGTCATAGCCTATGCCAGTCGGTCCCTACATGAGGGCGAGAAGAACCCCACCAATTATAGCTCGTTCCGGCTGGAGCTGTTGGCCCTAACGTGGGCTATGGCGGAGAAATTTGCAGGGTACCTCACGGGGACCGAAGTACTAGTCCTGACCGATAACAACCCGTTGGCCCACTTAGAAAATGCGAAGCTCGGAGTCATGGAGCAGCGTTGGATGGCTCGGCTCTCCAAGTTCAATTACAAGATCAAATATAGGGCTGGAGCTGAGAATCAAAATGCGGACAGCCTGTCTAGAGTGTCATACCCCTTACTCAACTGAGACCGGGATGAAGAATTAGAAGGGGACGAGACGCCTGACTTTGCAAAGCTCGCCCAACAGATGATGGATTACCGCCAGTTCGTTGTGGGCGAAGCTGGAACTCCAGTGGGGGTCGCCTTGCCACCCCAGGAGTGGTGCAGGCTCCAGGACCAGAACCCTGAATGGGCTCTACTCAAACAATGGGTGAAGCGGCAGCAGAAGCCTCCCACCGATATACGGGCACGACTGTCTACCGGGACCTTGACCCTGCTCAGTCAGTGGGACCGGCTGATTCTGAGAGAAGGAGTGCTATACCGGAAGGTTCTCTTGTCGCATATGCTGGAGGAATGCACACAAGTTGTGGTGCCTGATCAATTGGCCCGTGAGATGGTGGCCAAAGCCCACAAAAGGAATGGACACTTCGGAATAGACAAGACCTTTCGGTGGATTCAACAGTCCATCTATTGTCCGGGGCTCCGCAAGCTGGTTGAAGACGTCTGCCAAACCTGTCGCACATGTGAACTACACAAGTCCCCTGAACAGCGTGCACCTGTCCAGACAATGAAAACATCCAGGCCCCTTGAGCTGTTGATGGTGGACTATCTGCTGATTGGGACGGCGAGCAGTGGCTATCAGTGCTGCCTAGTCATGGTGGATCACTTCACAAAATTCGCTGTCGCTGTTGCTACCAAAGACCAGATGGCTGAATTGGCTGCACGGGCCATCTGTCGACAGTTCATCCACGTCTATGGGTGTCCGGAGAGGTTGCACTCTGACCAGGGGGCTTGTTTCGAAGGCCGAGTCATCGAAGAGCTGCATCGGATGTATGGGATCCAGAAGTCGAGGACCACTCCTTACCACCCACAAGGGAACGGTGCATGTGAACGCTTCAACCGGACTCTACTCCAGCTGATCCGCACCTTGGCCGATGATAAGAAAGACCAATGGCCCCAATTCCTTCCCGATCTAGTATGGGCCTACAACAACCAGGTCCACTCCGTGACTGGTTACACCCCACACACCCTTCTCTTTGGCCGCCCCGGAAAAGGGGTCCATGACCTGAACCTATTCCGCCCCGGAGATGATGTCTGCCATAACTACCCCTCCTGGCTAAATACTCACCGACAGAAGATGGAGACTGTACACCGGCTGGTGAGCCAACAAATCCGAGGCCAGATACATGCTGACCCACTCCCCGTGCAAGAGCAACCCTTGAAGTTGGGACAGCTAGTCCTGCTCCGTATCAAGAAGCCACAAGGGAAACTTCGAGCCAAGTGGGAGACTGAGGTCTACCAGGTAATCGAACGCCCCTACCCCAACGGGCATGTATACCGAGTGCGGGGTGAAGACAGTCGCAGCATCCGCACTGTGCACCGAAATATGTTGCGTCCCTGCCGATCCCAGCCTGACTCCCCTACCACAGTACCCGGAGGGGGTGACGCTGCCGACACGACTGACGTCACGGACGTTTCCCAGCATAGTAATCACGTCGACTCCAAGACCGGTGACCCACCTACACAACCCAGTTCTTCCCCCGGAGTGCTGACTGAAGTGGGGCGTAAAGACAGTGACGGGGAGGGGAACAACCGACCCTTGAGACGCACTGACCGCACCACTGCTGGGATCCCGCCCTGGCGGTCTTACAGGGACCAGTATGTATGGCCCGCTTCTCAACCAACCCCTATGACATCTGCAGTCATCACTGCCTGGGAACCGACGGTAGTTGACAGGGACTGCCAACCTTTAAGTGGGGGGGTATGTAATGGGATCAACAATTCAGACTGCATCATCAATGTAGAAAGGGATTTGAACATTGCTTCAGCACTTGCCCACAAGGGGGCAGTGTCAGACTGTGCAATCACAGACACAGAGGTGGGAAATCCCCTACAGCTCGTGTGTTCTAACCAGGAAGAAAAAGAGCGGCAAAAGAGTACAGACCCGGAGGTCAGCCAGGACAGAGCTACTTGTGGTCTCCCTGAACAGAGGGCTCTTTTGCAACCGGATTCTTGGAAGAATCACCCTGTGGAAGTGGGTTCTGTCATCCCCGGTCTGCAGGACTTTGTTTTCACCGAGGATCTAACCGGACTGCAGAGCATCGCGCCCGGAGTGCATATCCAGGGGCTGTGACAACTTGACTGCAGAGCATCGCACCCTGAGTGCAAGTGCAGGGGCCGTTACCGACACAAGGGAGCCATCCGTGCAACCGCGACCTCCCTTTTTCTGCTCGGTGTGCCCCGGGACTAAGAGACTGACTAGAATCCATTACCAGCGGGAGAAGATCAAAGGAGAAGACCGAGGAGCTGCATCCCTTCAGCACTGCACCGGGACCCATCATCGTGAGACTCCAGGCCTGCGACCTGGGGTCATTGTAGTTAATTGTGTTCCTTGCTGAGAGAGGAGTGTTTGTGATTCGGCCCCAGGCCCCCCATCATCTCTTGGGGAGACAGAGAGCCATGGAGATCCCGTCGACCGCCGAGCTGATGATTCAGTGGAGAGTGGGGGGAGGGGGGGTTCAGTCCACTGCCCCCTCTCTCCGTTAGTTTGTGGGGTCGCCTCTGTTATCACATTGCCCATAGAGGGCATTTGTAGGCTCTGTGTTGGTGCTTTGAGGGGTGAGCACGGGGTGCCCAGAGACAGCAATCTCCCTCCAGGTCCCTTTCCTGCCTGCTTTTCCTTCTCCTGCACACCAGGCACAGGGTGCAAGTCTGGTGACACGGGGGCATTCTCATCCCAGACCTCCTATCCTCCGTCTGCCACAGTTTTGGTGTATGGGCTGGGGAGGATTGTGCTGCTCCTTCATTTCCAGCAGCATAGCTGGAGGAAGCTCCCTTGTCCTCCCTCCCATCCTGTCTCACCTCCTCTGCAGATGTTATATTCTGCCTGCCTTCCCTGCCGGTCAGCTCGTCCCTGGTGTCTGGCGCTTCACGGGGATTCCCCTCCAGCTCTCCTCCCTCCTGTGCACTCTGGGGACGCGCGGGCTTCCCTTTATTCCTGCCGGCGACTCCACGTGGGGAGCCGCCATTCTGCCCCGCGGTATCTCCTCTCCCCTCCCGCTGTGTGGTCTCTCTGTGCGGGGTCTCGCTGTCAGTGGAGGTGAATTTTGCTCGGGTTGCTGGGGGCTGCAGGGGGGTCTGTTGGACGGTCCCAGGGATTGCAGGCTCACCCGTATTCAGGTCTCGCGGAGGTTCTCTGCACAGCTCCGTCGGTTGGGGGGGCCGGTTCTCTCGGTGGGGGGTCCCAGCCCGAGTAAGGAGCGAGGCAATGTCTCTCTTTGTGGTCGGGGGTTGCGAGGAGGCCCGGGTCCTGGCTTTCCTAGCCGTTTTGCCCTTGCTGAGTTCTGTTATGCCGGGATATTAGAAGTGGTGCAGCAGGAGCTCCAAGACGTGCGTCCTTACACCACCATAGTTAGCCACGCCCTCCATTATAAATAATTTTGGTTCCTAATTGACCTAAAAGGGGAAAGGTTTATTTTGATTTCATGTCAGAAGGGGAAAAACATGCAGATGTGTCTTTTTTAGACAGTGTATGTAAACGTCTGGTTTCAACTGTATATTTTTTAGACTGAGTTGAGTTCCTCTCTCCTTCTCCCATTCCCATAACATTGAATCAGCATCTGCCGTTTGGGTTCTTGTAGTGGCTATGAGTCATCAATTACCTTCATGATTGGAGGTGCTATAGGGTGTGGTGCCAATGCATTTTGTGGGTGTCCACTGGGCTGCCCCCAAGGTCATGTTATCCTTTTAATCTTTCCTATTCAGTCTGTAACATGATGGTCAATATTTTATGCTATTCATCTTAAAGATATCAATTTTTTTCCAATTATGCAAAATGGAATGAATTAGAAAAAAAATTCTGCCAAAATCTTTCGGTTCAGAATCAAATTGCTCACTAATACACATAATAAGCTGTGGTAGAGGATTGCTCATGGTGACGTTTTCTTTGTGGTCCCTAAGCACTCATTTACAGTACCATTGAGTGAGTGTGTGATCTGCGGACTGGTTGGTGACCCCTGGTATTGCCACAAGTGGTTTGATGACAAGGGGACCTTGAAAACATGCAAGAAATCAGGAGAACTAGAGTTCTTCTATACACAATGCCATCAGTATGTTTTGCAAGAATAAGGTTGCAGAAATCTTGAGATAGCTCACTGGTTTTAACCATCATGAGATGTTTCTTGTGTGGCAACTTGGTAATGAGATACCTTTTAAAGGCCGTCAGTTGAACCAGCTGATATCATTTTTTTCCCTAAGAGACTGGATTGATTTCTATTTATTGGTAGATTTCAACTGGTGTCATGATTTCCCAAGGATTTTTGCCCCTCTACAGTCATGGCCAAAGGTTTTGAGAATGACACCAAAATTATATTTTCACATGATCTGTTGCCCTCTGGTTTTTAATTGTGTTTGTCTGATATTTACATCACATACAGAAATATAATTGCAATCATTTTATGAGTACCAAAAGGTTATATTGACAGTTAGAATGAGTTACTGCAGCAAGTCAATATTTGCAGTGTTGACCCTTCTTCTTCAGGACCTCTGCAATTCTCCCTGGCATGCTCTCAATCATCTTCTGGAGCAAATCCTGACTGATAGCTGTCCATTCTTGCATAAGCAATGCTTGCATTTTGCCAGAATTTGTTGGTTTTTGTTTGTCCACCCGTCTCTTGATGATTGCCCACAAGTTCTCAATGGGATTAAGATCTGGGGAGTTTCCAGGCCATGGACCCAAAATCTCTATGTTTTGTTCCATGAGCCATTTAGTGATCACCTTTGCTTTATGGCAAGGTGCTCCATCATGCTGGAAAAGGCATTGTTGGGCGCCAAACTGCTCTTGGACAGTTGGGAGAAGTTGCTCTTGGAGGACATTCTGGTACCATTCTTTATTCATGGCTGTGTTTTTAGGCAAGACTGTGAGTGAGCCGATTCCCTTGGCTGAGATGCAACCCCACACATGAATGGTTTCCGGATGCCTAACAGTTGGCATGAGACAAGACTGGTGGTAGCGCTCACCTCGTCTTCTCCTAATAAGCTGTTTTCCAGATGTCCCAAACAATCGAAAAGGGGATTCATCTGAGAAAATCACTTTACCCCGGTCCTCAGCAGTCCACTCCCTGTACCTTTTGCAGAATATCAGTCGGTCCCTGATGTTTTTTCTGGAGAGAAGTGGCTTCTTTGCTGCCCTCCTTGAAACCAGGCCTTGCTCAAAGAGTCTCCGCCTCACAGTGCGTGCAGAAGCACTCACACCAGCCTGCTGCCATTGCTGAGCTAACTTGGCACTGCTGGTAGTCCGATCCTGCAGCTGAAACAGTTTTAAGATACGGTCCTGGCGTTTGCTGGTCCTTCTTGGGCCCCCTGGAGCCTTTTTGGCAACAATGGAAGCTCTCTCCTTGATGTTCTTGATGATGCGATAGATTGGTGACTGAGGTGCAATCTTTGTAGCTGCGATACTCTTCCCTGTTAGGCCATTTTTGTGCAGAGCAATGATGGCTGCACGTGTTTCTTTAGAGATAACCATGGTTAACTGAAGAGAAACAATGATACCAAGCACCAGCCTCCTTTTAAAGTGTCCAGTGGTGTCATTCTTACTTAATCATGACTGATTGATCGCCAGCCCTGTCCTCATCAACACCCACACCTGTGTTAATGGAACAATCACTAAAACAATTTTAGCTGCTCCTTTTAAGGCAGGAATGCAATGATGTTGAAATGTGTTTTGGGGGTTAAAGTTCATTTTCTTAGCCAATATTGACTCACAAGTAATTGCTGTTAAGCTGATCACTCTTTATGACATTCTGGAGTATATGCAAATTGCCATTAGAAAAACGTAAGCAGTAGACTTTGCAAAAATTTAATATTTGTAGCATTCTCAAAACTTTTGGCCATGACTGTACTTCTTTATGTGTTCAATAATTTTCCCTGTGTTATTTCTAATTCTTACACAGAATTTCTGGAGATCTATTGTTTGATTTATTTGCCTGTGTGGATTGAATGGATTGTTACCGACATTTGGTGAGAAAATTATGTAAATTGCACCTTTAGAAATATATTTACTTAGAAAATTGGTTATGTATACAATGCTTATTTCACCATCTGTATGCACAAGAGGGTAAATGGAAAGGGACTGGGGATATGAGATGGTTAGGCGATAACTAGAGATGAGCAAATTGCTTCACATAACCCAGGTCCACAGTGCAGATCTGTGCATTGTGGCCGTGGACTGAAACTGCTTGTATTTCCTGAGCTACCAGTATTTGATTCTGTGACACCCTGGCAAAACCAGGTAGTCACAAATACTTTACATCCTCCTTGCTACCACCAGAAACCCACACTTAGACAACACACAGCCATTAAATCCTAGCCACCCCCTCATGATAATAGGGACACACCAGTGGGCGGGATCAGGCGGATGTGAGCGCCCACCTAGGGGTCCTGAGGTGTCGGAGGAGGGAACACATCAGTCGAGTTGGAGTCTAGTTTTGGAGTTGAGGAGTTAAAGTGTAGTGGAGGTCAAGTGCAGACTGTGCAGCGTAGTCAGGGGTAGGAGCCCTTGGATTACCCGGCTAGGTGGCAGACAGTGAACAGGGCCACAGGCGACGGAGATCCGGTCGCGGGAAACCTGAAGTGGACCGGGGCAGCGTTGTAGCCCGCCGGTGCTGACAGCGGGAATCCGGTCCTGAGGCCGAGCACAGTCGGGGTGCCTGGACCCTAGGGCGAGGAAGGTTGCAAGCCCCCTCTCCAATTGACTAGCCGGGGACAAGGTTTCAGGCCTTGTTCCAGTAACTGCCCAGATAGAGCAAAACGGAAGCCCAACGCGGGGGATAGGGTGTCCGTCCAAAAACCCACTGAGATCCCAAGGGTCAGCTTTCGCGGGCCACAGCTCCCAACACATACAGAACCGGGAGTGGACTTCTCCATTCCACACAAAGTCATCCAAAGAGAAAGACAAACACAAAGTGCAGGAGAAAGGGATTCTTGTTCACCGACCTGGCTGCGGGACCCGAATGCAACCACCTATGGCAGCCGGCCACTGGCATCTTGGTTTACTACTGAACTTGTGTGAAATTACTGAACTGTGAGTACACCATTGTCCCCCGGACCAACCTGACGTGCCACCTCCAGCAGCCATCACTCCCGTGTTCTGACCGTGGGCCCCGGGACTACACCTCCCCTACCCGTGGAGGGGATTCCATCTTGCTGCCCCGCTGCATCAGCCCCGCGCACCCCTTCACCAGGCAGCGGCGGTGCCACCATCCCTCATCGCAACCCACGGGTGGCATCACAGACACAACACCTCCCCTGTAAATATTCCCTTTTTCGATGGTTGTGAGGACAGGCGGTCGTGCGAGTCCGGGTCCAGTCACCACTCGAGCCGCAGCAGCGAACCCGGATCCGAGCAGCCCCCCGAGAAGAAGCGGCAGCATCCCCCGCCCGCAACAATTCCATACCAGTTTGATGACATGGGGACCTTGAAAACATGCAACAAACCAGGCAAACCAGAGTACATCTGTAACCAATGCCATCAATATGTTTTGCAACAATAAGGTTGTGAAAATCTTGAGACATGGTGTCATGGTGATATCTGGCGCTGTTCACACCACAGACTCTGCCACTCCACACTGGTTTCTCTGGGGCTTCTGAATTGCACAGGCAGGCAATGACGGCGACCAGCTGCATGTTCATTAGTGATTGGGCTGGCAGGGATTAATCTCTCCAAGGTTGCTGGTTACCTCTAGGGTCACATGTTATGAGAAACCTGTCTCTGTTTCTCCCCGCTTTTTTAAGATGGTGGAAACTGACTTCCTGTGCCGATTATAGCTTTAAGCGATACCGGTCCATGTACTGTTGTGATCCAGTTGCTGGTGAACTACTTAGTGCTCTTTGGGGTGTTGTGGGAATGCTCTTGTTGTCTGTTTTTTCCCTCCCTGCTCTTTATTTTTTTCTAATCACATATTGTCTAATACATCTGTGTGTGATTGCTGGGAGTAACAGTTTTGTTTTCCCCGATTTGTCTATTTGTGTGGGTTTAACCACTCCTGTAACGGCCCTCCCCTGGGGTGAGGGAGAGGGATTATTAGAGGAGAGCTGGCCACAAGCAGGGCTTGGTTGGTGGTCCAGACCTCTTCACCATCAGAAGTACCTCTAGGATAAGGGACAGCTAAGGCCCCCTAGACTGAGGGCCAGTCTAGGAGCATTGGTCCCCAGTAATCTCTTTATACTTCATAACAGGATTGTTTCCGACATCTAGTGAGAAATTCAAGTCAATAGTACCTTTACAAATATTATTATTTACTTAGAAAATTAATGACGTGTTCAATACTTTTTTCACCCTTTGTATGCACAAGAAGGGTAAATGAAAAGTGACTGATGGTATAAAATGGTTAGGCAATAATTAAACATGAGCAGATTGCTTCACGTAACCCAGGTCCACAGTCCAGATCTGTAATGTCTGGCCGTGGACAGGCACTGCTTGAAGTTGCTGGGCTTCCAGTGTTTGATTTCCCAGCCTGGCATGACACCGGGGTGGCGAGATATTACCTGTGAAGGACCGGCCGGGGGCTCTGTCGAGGCTGGTGGTTGTAGTAGTCGTGGTACCCCCGACTGGCTCACTTCATGAAAAAGGGATGAGGGTTGCAGGGGCGGCAGGAGGATGCCAGCCCCCAGGGGTGCTGAGGAGTTTTCTCCTGGATTAGTAGAGGCAGATTCCGAATCCTCATTCAACATCTTCGCTTTATTTAGTAGGCAGACATCTTCTTCCTCTGAGACAGGGCACTTCTTCTTTCCCAGACATATCCATTTCCTTGCTATCCTCACTATCCCGGCTGTCAGAGTTTTCCATCGGCCTCCTGGTTTACCGGTCCCTTTCCCTGCGAATACGGGTGCTCTGGCCATGCTGACCTCCCTCTTCCCGGGAAACCTCAGAAACATCCTTTCCTGCCAGTCCTCAAACAACAGGGCGACCTTCTTTGCTTTAGGATCCGACTCCCCTCCACTCCGTGTTACTCTGCAGCCTCCTTCTTCCTTGTCGGCCACACTACTCTCCTGAAAAAACTACATCCTTCCCTTTTCTCACTTGTGCCCCTCCCCTGTCTCATCTGATCTAATCCCTTCCCCCCCGAACTCAACTATGGGGACATTGTGCCCTCTAGTGGTGAACTATGGAACTCCAACCCCAACCCGCCTTCCTACCAGAAAATGAAGCCAGGTCGTCAGGGAGGTTTTGGGGCTACTGCCAGCCCCTTACACCTGCACACTGCACGCCACACAGATGACGTCATACCAAGTCGGCAAGTTAAACTCCGGAAGCTCCGAGCTCCTCTTCATGGCCAGAGAACGCAGGCATTGACCATGGACAAGGGTTGCACAAAACGATCCACTCATCCCTAGTGCTAACTCTACAAAACTGAAATACCCCTTTAAGTTTCGCAGGCTTTCTACATTATAAAGATGTTTTTCCCTTAATGTTTACATCAGTATTTCTATTACAAATCCGGTTGAAGATTTTTTTCGCTATGATTTTGCTACTTAGTCTGAGAAATGCATTGACCCACAAATGCGCTCGGTGGAATTGTCGCGGGCGGGGAGGAGGGTGTCAGCACACCGCGCTCACCCCTTCTGCTCGGGTCCGGCAGTTGCTCCTGGTGGCTCGAGCTGCGGGCCGGATCCCGGGGTGTCTCGAGCGACACTCCTCGCCCGTGAGTGAAGGGGGGGGTGTTTGTTGGGATATAGTTCGTGACGCCACCCACGGTTGTGGTGATGGCACCACCGCTGCTCAGTGTGGGGGTCCCGGGGATGGTGATGGGAGCAGCCAGGTGTTGTGTTGCCCCTCCGTGGGTAGGGGTTGGTGATCCCGGGGCCCGGTGAAGAGATGTGAAGTGTAGGGCCTGGAGGGCGCAGGGACGCGGGGGCAGCGCTATGCCTTGCGGCACTGTGGTACTCACTCAGCCTGAGACACGGACACAGTTTGTACGGTAAACCAACGGCTGGTAGGACGGTCCCACAGACGGTTGCACCTGCACTCCCGGTAGGTGACGGTGACGTCTCTCTTCCTTGCACCTGTTTGACTGATGGTAGCGGTGGATTCCCTCCGGTTACCCGCTCCCCGACTGCAATCTGGGCCGGAGGAGCTCTACACTTTGCCCGCAGGCGCTGGCCCTGGGGAAACTGGTGCCTTGGCGGTGGCGGTGTCTCCCCGGTAATGGTCGGGCTGTTGCCGTCAATCGGGACTTTGTTGCTGGGGGATCTGCGTCCCCTTCACTGACGGATTCGGCAAATTGGGCGACTCCTAGCCTTGCCGGGGTCCGAGAGGCCCCTGCCCTGGTGCTGACTGTCCTTCGGAACACTGCTCCAGACCACCGGGCACACAGCCAACGGGGTCCTTCCAGGAACTTCCAAACGGTCCCCCTCCGGACAGTCACCGCCGTCGCTGACCTTGCTGTTCTAGCCCTACACACAGCTGGGCTCTCAGGCTTCTCCTTCTCTCTGCTCTGTCACCACTTCTTGCTTTCCTCCTTTTCCACTTTCCTTTCCTTCACTTTCACTTCTGGTTGTTTCCTCTAGCCCCTGCCTGGGCTACTCTGCTGTTCACTCAAGCTCCTCCTGAGCTAAACTGCTTCTTTACTCAAGCCCTGCCTGGGCTAAACTGCCTGGTAACTTCCTGCCTCCAGAGTTGTGAGCTCCTTGGTGGGCGGAGCCAACCGCCTGGCCCACCCCCTGGTGTGCATCACAGACTCCTGGAGGAGGCAACAAGGATTTCTGGTTAGCAGGTGTGCCTACCTGGAGTGTGGGGTGTAGTGGTGTTGTTATCTGTGTCCCCTGGCTTGCCCAGGGCGACACAGAATCAGGTGGCAATATTTGCATAATTCACAGCATCGGGAGCAAAATAGATGTTCAGACGAGCTTAATTATACATCCCTGATGTCTTCGGAGCGGTGTACAACTCTTGCTCTTTCTGACACCAACACAGCTACGGATCCGGCGTACATTTTTTTTACGAATCTATTACCTTGTCTGTAAATGCACTGAATATGTATATACTGCAGACGGAGACTTCATCTATAGACTGTTATTCCTTATAATTCCTCACATTTGTCGAGTTTCTGGTGCCAATTGTGTGTGTCCTGATTTACATACATCTGAATAAGTCAACAAAGACCTGCACATGGTGCATAGAATACCGCGGAAATGTAACGCTCCGTAGGAAATAGCCGGAATCTAATGTACAAAGGCGTTTACCGTAGTAGTCACCAGTGAAGACGGTAACACAAAAAGTAATTATATTTTAATCTAAAAAGTTTTTATTGTGCAAAAGTAAAAAAAAAAAAAATAAAAAAAAATGGTATACTGAATATAAATTTTATATTACCAACTCCTATAATCTGTAATGTCTATGTTTACACTCATTTTTTATTGAAAAATGTTTGTCATTTTTGTTCGTTATATACAGTTGAAACCCTTAGGCTATGTTCGCACGTTGCGTTTTTTACCGCGTTTCTGCAGCGTTTTTGGCAGCAGCGTTTTTGGGCAAAAACGCATGCGTTTTTGATTTCCAGCAAAGTCTATGGGAAAAGCAGAAATCCTGTCTGCACTTTGCTTTTTTTTTTGCAGCGTTTAATTTGCATATTTGTGGTCAAAAACCATGCTGAAAAAGAAGCAGCATGTCAGTTGTTTTTGCCATTTCTGCAGCGTTTCCTTAACATTGGAGTCAATGAGAAATGGCAAAACGCAACCAAAATCACAATTCCTGCGTTTTTCATGCTTTTTACCTGCTTTTCAACTGCGTTTTTGGCTCCAAAAACGCATGCTTTTCTGGGCAAAAATTAATGGATTCTAATGTTCCTTTACACACACACAATAACCGAAAATTTAAATGTAAAAAATTAATAAACTTTAGCTATTTTTCTGTTAAAATGTGCATAACCACTATTATTACATTAAAAATGATAATTTCCCATATAATTTTATTAAAAGTTAATTTTATACTTTTTTTATCTTTTTTCATTCTTTTTGACTAATTCAACTTTATTTCTCAGTGTCTTGATCTCAAAAACGCATCTGCAGAAACGCAGGTGAAAACGCAGGTAAAAAGCGCTAAAAACGCACTAAAAACGCGGTAAAAACGCATGCGTTTTTAGCGCTAAAAAATGGTCAAAAGCCATTTGGTCAAAAACCAAGGGAAGGAAAACGTGCAGAATAAACTGCAGGTACACCGACGCAACGTGCGGACATAGCCTTAGTTTCCCTCCGCTCTGTATAAAGACACATCTGCAGGTTTTTCCCTCCGCTCTCTATAAAGACACATCTGCAGTTTTTTCCCTCCTCTCTATAAAGACACATCTGCAGGTTTTTCCCTCTGCCCCCTATACAGACACATCTGCAGGTTTTTCCCTCCGCTCTCTATAAAGACACATCTGCATGTTTTTCCCTCCGCTCTCTATACAGACACATCTGCAGGTTTTTCCCTCCGCTCTCTATAAAGACACATCTGCAGGTTTTTCCCTCCTCTCTATAAAGACACATCTGCAGGTTTTTCCCTCTGCTCTCTATACAGACACATCTGCAGGTTTTTCCCTCTGCTCTCTATACAGACACATCTGCAGGTTTTTCTCACTATCTGACATGAAGTCAGAATAAACCTTTCCGGTTTACGGTCAACTAGGAACCAAAATGATTTCTATTTGCCAAATGCAAGAATAATGAGAGAGAGAGAGAGATAATGTTTTAAGACATTTTTATTAATTTCTACAAAGTCAAAAGTTTCCCTCCATGTCATTAGTATTTGGTGGCATTGCCCTTACACTGTATGACTAAAGCGGGCTTTACACGCAACGACATATCTAACGATATGTCGTCGGGGTCACCGAATTCGGTACACACATCTGGCCTCGTTAGCGACGTTGTTGTGTGTAACAGCTCCAAGCGACTGTTAACGATCAAAAATGCTCACCTTATCGTTGATCGTTGACACGTTGTTCATTTTCAAAATGTCGTTGGGCATTCTGGACGCAGGTTGTTCATCATTCCTGCGGCAGCACACATCGCTACGTGTGACACCTTGGCAACGACGAACTGCAGCTTACCTGCGGCCGCCGGCAATGCACAAGGAAGAAGGTGGGCGGGATGTTACGTCCCGCTCATCTCCGCCCTTCCGCTTCTATTGGACGGCTGCCGTGTGACACACAAACCACCCCCTTAGTAAGAAGGTGGTTCGCTGGACACAGCGACGTTGCTAGGCAGGTAAGTAGTGTGACGGCTGCAAATGATATTGTCCGCCACGGGCAGCGATTTGCCCGTGACGCACAAATGACGGGGGCGGGTGCTTTCACCAACGATATCGCTAGCGATATCGTTGTGTGTAAAGCAGCCTTTAGGTTAAATGTTTTGGATCTCTTTCCACAAGCTTCTCACAATAGTTGGTAGGAATTTGGGCTGATTTCTCCTGACAGAACTGGTGTATCTGAGCCATGTTAGGAGGTCGCCGCTCGCACCAGCCTTTTCAGCCTTGCCCATAAATTTTCAATAGGATTGCAATCAGGGCGTTCTGATGGCCACTCCAAAACATTGACTTTGGTATCCTTAAGCCATTTTGTAACCAGTTTGGCAGTAGCTTCAGGTCATTGACCATTTGGAAGATTCATTGCCACCCAAGCTTTAAGTTCCTGGCTGATGTCTTGAGATGTTGCTTCGGTATTGCCACATAATCTTCTTTCCTCATGAAGTGCACCCGTCCCTCCTGCAGCTAAACAACCCCAAAAAATGATGCTGCCACCCCCGTGTTTTACAATTGGGATGGTGTACTTAGGCTTCAAAGCTTCTCCCTTTTTCCTCCAAATCTAACTATAGTCATTATGAACAAATAGTTCAATTTTATTTTCGGCAGACCACAGGACATGTCTCAAAAAATTAAGGTGCATTTGCAAACATTAATCTGGGTTTTTTATGTTTCTTTTTGAATATTGGCTTCTTCCTGGCAAAGTGTTTTTTTTAACCCATGTTGATACAGTAATTGTATCACTGTGGATAATGACATAATCTTACCAGCTTCCGCCAGCATCTTCACAAGGTCTTTTGCTTTTGTTCTTTGCTTGTCTGACCAAAGCACGTTCATCTGTGGTACACACAACCCATCTCCTTCCGGAGCGGATTGATGGCTGGATATTCCCATCTTGTTTGTACTTGCACATAATTGTTTGTACAGATGAGCGAGGCAGCTTCAGGTATCTGGAAATTGCACCAAAGAATGAACCAGATTTGTGCAAGTCCACAATTCTCTTAATGAGATCTTGGCTGATTTCTTTTGACTTTCCCATGATGCTACACAAAGAAGCTGTGTGTTTCAGGTGTGCATTATATACATCCACAGTTGTGTCTCTAAATAACTCAGATGTTGCCAATAAACCTATCAGAAGCTTACAAAGACATGACATCATCATATGGGCTGTCCCATATTATTTAAAGGCATAGTACTAATAGGGTATGTAAACTTTTGACTTTGCAGAAAGTAGTAAAAATGTCTTAAAACATAATCACTCTCTCTCTTTCTCTCTCTGGCTCTCTCTCTCTCTCTCTCATTATTCTGGCATTTGGGAAATAATAATTCTGCCAGACACAGTGGGGTTAAATTCCTGAAGAATATGGCCTCACCGCCCTATAGCCAGGTGGCACTCACCAGCAACAGGAGGATGCAGCAGAGTTGGAAAGGCTACAGAAGGCAGCTGAGAAAAACTGAGGCTGGAAAGAGCAGAGCGGTGACCGCAGTGAGTAGGACAGCGCTTACCACCTGTACGAGCTGCAGGCATGACATCTATTACTGCCTTACTTAGCTAATTGCAAACCTCTTTTCACTTCATAAAGAGGCATAATTGTCACACACAACCTTGTAAAAATGCCACAGCTACTTCTGTTTCACCATCCGTCTGTACACAACAACAATGAATGCATTTGCCCTTACAACAGGGATAATTTTTAGACCGTTTATGCAATTTAGTTAGCTCAAAAAGTCTGATAATACAGTGTTGATAACTTCTGGTTGCCATCACCCTTTTCTCCAATACAGATACATGGAAGTCATTTGGACATTAAAAAAATCTGTGCTTGCATTACGAAGCTCAAAGCATGTTCAATTGACTCACATTCTACTGCACCTATTTTAAAGGCATTTAGAGGTTTTTTAGTAGGGCAATGTGTGCAGATTTATTCCATGTGAACTGCATTATGGGGAAGAATTCGGCTAAGCTGGCAAATCTGACCTTAACAAAATTTGCTCATCTCTAGTAATATCTCTGTATGCAGTGGCCAACACAGGAGACATTAGTCCCCATTTAGTAAAGGTGATGGACACAACTCACCCCAGGTGAAAACTATGCCACTAAATTTGCATAACTTTTCATAATTTTGACAGACAGGGTTGGCCACTCCCTTCCTGCCCTTGATTTGATCATGCTCTGCCTAGGACACGGACTGTTGTGTACATGCCAAAGGCACAACTTCTAAGTTGCAAAAAAGTTTTGTAAATTACTAAGCTGTTTTACCCCAGTCTTCTCGTGAAGATTTCTTTATGAATTGGGGGTTAGGTTTGTGTTTTGGGGGAGTTATTAATAATATATGTATATACATGTGACTACCTAGTCGTTGAGATGTGAATTGCAGGTTGCAGAGGACTTTTATAGGATGATGCAAAATTGTATTGAATTTAAAATCCATAATTGATCCATGTACATTTAGACAGACCGACGATTCTATAAATCACTTTATATGGGCCTTCGTCTCTTTACAGGAAGTGGTGGGCGGGTCTTTGTCTCTTTACAGGAAGTGGTGGGTGGGTCTTTGTCTCTCTACAGGAAGTGGCGGATTGTTTTTTGTCTCTCTACAGGAAGTGGTGGGTTGTCTTTGTCTCTCTACAGGAAGTGGTGGCTTGGTCTTTGTCTCTCTACAGGAAGTGGTGGTTGGTCTTTGTCTCTCTACAGGAAGTGGTGGGTTGGTCTTTGTCTCTCTACAGTAGTACATTTCTCTTTGTCTCTCTATAGGAAGTGGTGGTTGGTCTTTGTCTCTCTACAGGAAGTGGTGGCTTGGTCTTTGTCTCTCTACAGGAAGTGGTGGTTGGTCTTTGTCTCTCTACAGGAAGTGGTGGGTTGGTCTTTGTCTCTCTACAGGAAGTGGTGGTTGGTCTTTGTCTCTCTACAGGAAGTGGTGGGTTGGTCTTTGTCTCTCTACAGTAGTGCATTTCTCTTTGTCTCTCTATAGGAAGTGGTGGTTGGTCTTTGTCTCTCTACAGGAAGTGGTGGGTTGGTCTTTGTCTCTCTACAGTAGTGTATTTCTCTTTGTCTCTCTATAGGAAGTGGTGGTTGGTCTTTGTCTCTCTACAGGAAGTGGTGGCTTGGTCTTTGTCTCTCTACAGTAGTGCATTTCTCTTTGTCTCTCTATAGGAAGTTGTGGGTTGATCTTTGTCTCTCTACAGGAAGTGGTGCATTTATTTCTCTACAGCAAGTAGTGCATTTCTGTTTGCCTCTCAACAGGAAGGAGGGTGGGTCTTTGTCTCACTACAGGAAGTTATAAATAGGTCTTTCTTTGTCTCTCTACAGGAAGTCAGGGTGGGTCTTTGTCTCCCTATATGATGTAAGGGCAGATCTTTGTCTCTTGGCAGGAAGTGGGGGTGGGTCTTTGTTTTACTTTTCCTGCTTTCCTGTTTGTCATAGTGAATATAGGAATAACAGGTAGGGAATTTGGATCAGGGCCAACAAACTATTGTACAATGGCAAAAGTAATACATGATGGAAAGTTAGACAGGAGGTTCCAAGGCTTATAGTGCTATTAGAATGTTGACGAAGAAAAATCGTCCACTGACGAAGAGTGTATGGCAATTTATAGGGAATAAAAATAGGGACAGTTCCTGACTGATTTGTGTTTGTGATTTGAAAGCCATGGTTTTCTGCAGGTTTTATGTAAAAGAGCAGCATTTACAAAATTCATCAAAAAAGGAGTGCATAAATATATATGTTGGATCTCCCAATGTGGAATGCTGACTAGTCAATTCTATAGTAATATGAAATGGTCGATTTAGCAGTCCAACACAGAAATGAAAATAATGTAGCGTGAACCATGATATCCCACTGTAGCATCACTGTGTGTCCAAGGGACAAAGGTCTCCATAATCTCAACCTCCCCTACAACCCAACAGTATTACACTGGCCACCATTTTTATGGATTCTGAAGATGGTGATAGGATTTTCAAAAACAGAAAACTTATTGTATTCTCCTGTGTTTGTCCATCTGATGTCATGGGTGGGCTAAGCTCACGAGTGAGACCTGAACTGGTCCTGTGACTGAGATCCCTGCTCTGTCCCTCAACACAGAAGTACACTTAAGGGTAGTGAGGTCTGGGCCCCCAGCATGTCCCTTTCTCCTATTCAGGCCCTGACCTAATCCCCCCTCCGACACCCCTTCAGACTCTGGGGTGGCCAGGGCACACCGTAATAACCCTCCTAATCAAAAGACATGGACTGGGGGAAGACCTGAAACTCACTCACCCTGCAAACAACCACAAAGGAAAGACAAATAAAGGCACAGGAGGGAATAAAATTTAAGGGAGGAAATAAGGCACACCAAAGGACTCTTCTACTCCACACAAGCAACAGATAACCGGTCACCAAAAGAGGATCGCCAAGGACACTGGATTATCGCAAGAGCAGATGCAATCTTTGGTGATCTCCTAACAAACGACCCAGCCTTAAATAGGGAGGAACCAGTTATGGTTGGTAATCAGCAACCAGACTCTAAGAACAGTCACACACTGCTCCAAAAGGATTAAGTCCTGCATGGCTGGGAGCAGTGGAAACAACTCAGCCGATGCCTGGCAGAGCTGAGCACCTAAGAGAAATCATGCTGCTTGTCAGAGTCTGCAATTTGAACAGGGTCCGATGCCATTGCTGTGATCTGGACAGCACATGACATCTGAATACATATCCAATGTCTCCTCTTTCTTTTTCCAATCATTGGTTATTCATTCTTCTTTGTCTGGTCTTCCTTCACTCTAGGCTTCTGATGACACTTCCTTGACGTTCATTGCTCACAACATGACCACTGGGGTTTAGTTATTGGGTACAACGCTTGTCAAGCTGCCACCAGGGGGAGCCGGAGCGCTGCAGCAGAAGACACTACACGGAGCAACAAGAACCAGGAAGTGGATACACAGTGTGTGCTCGTACACTGCCTCACAGCACAGCTGGGGAGCCAAGCAGTGGGACGTGCGAGGAATGGTCAGGCAGGCCGGGTCAAGCACAGTACGGGCAGAAGGAGGACTGGAGGAAAGAGCAGAAATGGGGTTGAGGTCAGGCCGAGGTCAGTACCAGAGGAAGCAACCGAGTGGGGAGGCAGGAGAGGGGACAGATGAATGGAGGGACGACTAGGGGACGGAACACAGACAGGGCACGGGGGCACAGGAGCAGACGGATCAGAATAACACTTACAGGACCAGAAATCACAGGCAAAGCAGCGCTAAGCTTATAGCCGGCGCTGGTTCACTGGAGATATCAGTTTTTAAAGCATCCAAGCTCCAGAAGTGAGGCCCGGGAGAAGGCTCCGGCCCCTAGCCATGTGGACGGTGAGGCGAAACCGTGACAGCGCTCACTTATTTTTAAACCCTTCTCATCAAGTTTGATTATCAAAAAATGTATTTTATGCAAATCATATCTTCCCCAAAAAACTCTGCACAAATCAATTTTTTGGTAGATTTGTTCAAATCTGGTACCCCAAAACTGGGCAATTTATGGAGGAAATCATTTGGGTAATTTTCTTTTTCTGACGTGTTTCAAGTATTTTTGAATATAAATTCCACACTAATGTATGAATAATGTGCTCACATTACCATCATCATCATCTACTATGTAAAAATTTCAATAAGAAAAGGATTTTCTTCCAGGGGTGGGTGGGAAGGGTGACGGCATATTTAGATTCCTGCCCTTTCATTTAATTGTTTATCTTAAAGTAAATGGCATTGTCCTTAAGCATTCTTCCATCATAAATGTTAATTAATCCCTAACATTTCTCCAAAGTACATTCTATGCGGAGCAAATTAATGAGTAATATATTCCTATTTAGCATTAATAACAACAATTGCGCCGACTTCTTTGTAAACTCCGTTTCATTTGCATCAGTAATTTGTTCTGAACCTTTAAACGTGAATCCATTGCTTTTGTCTCATTATAATCACGCTCTCGGAGACGGAGTCGGTGCGTTCTTCACATTCCTGATGCTCGGTCGACGAGCTATTACCTAATGGTTTGACTTAAAGGTCAATGAGTAAGGACCAGGGAAAGTTAATCATAAGCAAAATTAATTATCCTGATCAATCTTTTGCATTTTAAATGTCACATTTTACCCTCGCAGCCAAATCCCCGCTCATTCCAGAACTGTTATACTTTGGTAATTATTTGTTTTCAACCGTCGCACTGACAAACATCTCTCTTATTTTTTATTGGATTTTGTCCAACACCAAACAAAGTTGGGACGCTGTGTAAATTGTAAAGAAAACAAGATTGCAATGATTTCGAAATCTCATATTGTCAAATATTATGCACAGCAGAACGCAAGACACAAATCAGAAGTTGAACAATGGACATTTTGGACACAATTGAAAAAATAACCATGTCCACCATTGTGTCGTGTCTTGTCTATTTTTCACACAAGTCTATGAAGGTCTACAAACTGAGAAAACACTCGCTGGTGTTTTGGGTGAGGATTATTGACCCGTTCTTGTCTGCTGTTGGCTTCTCACTTCTCCACAGTTTGGGGTCTTTGCTATAATATTGGGCAGTGTTGACCAGCAATTTTTTTCTCATGCCAATTCGGACATATATCGGATGGTACTCACCCATTCAGACCTATGGGTCCGGGTGAAACATTGGACTGCACTGATGTAATCCGAATGCAGTCCAAAATACGGTGAGACAGACAGGCAATGGAGAAGATGGAGAAATTAAAGAAGTGGTTCACCCATATTCATTATTGGCCACAACGATATTATATTGAGAAACAAAGTTTCTCTCAAATACCTTGTGTTGCCAATAGTGTCTATGAGAGGCGCTATTGCAGACCACTGTTCCCCATGCCTGTGCCTGACCCCCGGGCTCCATGATCTCGGGGATCCGGTGATGTCATGTCAACTTCCTGCTCACCTGACATCACCGCAGCCGGACGCAGTCTCCATGAGTCACTGGGCTGTGGGCGGTATTTCACCGCTCGTCACAGCCCAGCATCGCTCCTGCTTGTGGTGCTCTGCAGTGAAGGAGGAGGGAGCAGGGTTGGAGGCTTTGTGACATCGGGGATCCGGTGATATCACGTCAACTTCCTGCTCACCTGACATCACCCCGGCCGACCCCAGTCACTGTGAGTGATTGGCTGTGGGCGGTATTTCACCACTTGTCACAGCCCAGCATCGCTCCTGCTTGTGGCGCTCGAAGGAGGGAGCAGGGATATGCTGGGCTGTGATAAGCGGTGAAACACCGCCCACAGCCAATCACTCACAGTGACTGAGGCCGGCCGGGGTGATGTCAGGTGAGCAGGAAGTTGACATGACATCACTAGATCCCCGAGGTCACAAAGCTTCCAACCCTGCTCCCTCCTTCTTCACTGCAGAGCGCCACAAGCAGGGGGGATGCTGGGCTGTGATGAGTGGTGAAATACCGCCCACAGCCTAGTGACTCACGGAGACTGCGGCCGGCCGCGGTGATGTTCGGTGAAGTTGACGTGACATCACCGGATCCCCAAGGTTACAAAGCCCGAGGTTCAGGCAATGGGGAAGAGCGGTCCTCAATAGCGCCGCTCACAGGCACTATTGGCATCCTAAATTATTGGAGAGAAACCTTGTTTCTCAACATAATATCATTGGGGCCAATAATGAATATGGGTGAACCACCCCTTTAAGTTCTCCATCTTCTCCTCAACAGTGCTCTAATGCAAGAGATGAGACTCTGTTCACACTCTGATCAGAATTTGATCTGAGTGTCATTATCACAATCGGTTTAATTCTCCAGCATGGGAGAACATACACTGACTGGTGTGAGCGGAGAAGAGAAAATGCTGTATGATGGAAAGAGGATTTCAACTGGAACTGAATTCAGCTGCCCAAATCAATTCACGTTAGAATGTCATGTTAGATAAAAACTAAAGAAATAGCACTCCACCTATGGCAAGGCTACAACTACCAGCATGCCCTGACAGGTGTAAGCAACCACTGAAGAGAGAAGGACCGACACCGCTGGATTAGCTTATACGGTAAGAAGGAAAATATATTGTATCCCATTAACATTTCGAGGTTAGCGTTGTTCTTGTAGTTCTCCAACCAATAAAACTCCAGATGTCATTTCCGTATATAGAGGAAGACGACCTGTGTGTACAATTCTACTCATAGAAAATGTGACATGAATCCAATAGACGGTTGTTTTCATGACAGAGACTTGAAGGCGCTCGTATCATCTGAAAGACACTTTCTGAGTTTCCCATAAAATATTTATTGAGATTGAAGAATTATTTATTGCTCCCAAATCTGTTGGAATAATTACTGAGCTCCAAACTGTAAACTGAGACCGAGGAAGAGAGGGAAAGCCGTCCTGTAGTCAAAAGACAGATCTACGGAGAGCACAGGATGGGGCATCGTATATAGATGGTCTACAAGGTCAACAAACCTGGTAATTGACTCACACCGTATAGTACCGTCCAGTACATGCATAATCAGGGTACAGGCCTCCTTCCACCAATGTATATTGCTACTCACTCACCGCTTGCAGAGAAACATTTTTATCAGTCTGTTGGTTTATTCAATCTTCATAAACCATTCCACAAAACAAATTTAAAGAAAACCTTTTTCCGGCAAAAGATAACAAAAGGGAAAAGAAAATAACAAGTTCATCCACAATTGCGGGATTCACCCACTCAGGAAAATCAACCCATCACCAAGAGTCCCACTGCTGGAGGCATGCACACCTCCACACACTCACAAAGACTGAAATTGCAGGCCTCCATTTTTACAACCAGTTCCACACCCCAGGGTGGGGATATTTGAGCAGTCATTCCCACCCATCTTTTTGACTGCTAGTAAACCCAACCCTCTGATGCCCAATTAACTCTCTCAGCATCTAACATGCTGAAGCCTGCTTCCAGGTTTACATCACCGAGGCTATCAACCTAGATGATCTATATATCTCCCTTCCTGGACAACAAAACACAAACAGCTGCACTCTAAAATGCTAAAAGTGTGTGAAGGCCTAAGCTATGAATCATTTGTTCAGTATAATATTATAATTAGTAAGATAATCTGTCTTCATATATAATCCTTATACTGTTTTGCCACGTATACTTAACTGAAAGAGTGTGTAATCAAAACTAACCATGCTTAGGACTAAGCAGAACAAATGAACAGAGAACAAAGTCTTTAGTAACTAATATGCTTGCATAGACTCTTGTTTGTCCATGTCTATACGCACCTGAAACTAAGGGATGTTGCTGACATATAGGAAAGACTGTTTAAACAAGAGAATGAACCATGCCTAAGCTGGTTGGTTGGTTAATAGATAACTTGGATGTACTGAGTAAGCTGTATAAATATGTATGTCTTGAATACAGGGATGAGAAGAACTTCATTGTGCTTCCCCCAACTAGAGACATGTCTCTGTGTGGTTATTTTCCCTGATTCATATACATCTGCGCAGACCTTATTTGGAATCCTCCTCCGTGACCCTGAGAGAGACTCCCTGGAGGTCTCCCCCAACAAGTGAACCGTGGAATTGCATTACTGCTATAGGAATATTTGAAAAAAAAGAGATATGTAGCTTATGTATTAGCCAATACATGTGAGCCCGGTAACCAGCGGCAAAGTATATCTCTATATACTGGGAACTTAACTCAAATGCCTCTATCTGGATTAAAAACCTCCATGTCTGGGCAGCTAGGATATAGCAATAAGTGGGAATGAACACAGCCTGATTACAGGGCAGAGTGCTCAATCTTTTGTAGTGTATTTCTTTCTGATTAGTTAGGTTCCCAGTATATAGAGATATACCCTGTCATTGTTACCTTTTCAAATATTACAATAGCAGAAATGCAATACCAGAGTTCTCTTATTTATTGTTAGCATTCTAGAGTGCAGCTGTTTGTGTTTTGTAGTTATAATGTGTTTTCAGCTAGCACCTATTCACACCAGTTGGATCTCAATATTTTTTTATATATTTGTACTCCTTCCTGGACTGTTACGGTAACCTTCTTACAATATGTATCCGTAGGCTATTTATCCCATCTTCCTAATTTCCACCAATTTGGGATAATTAAGGAATTAAATCCCTTGTGACCGTGCCCTCTGTAGTGATTTCTGCTTTCCTCTGGTTTTAAAAAATTAAAGAGTAAAGCGGGCTTTACACGCTACGACATCGCTAATGCGGAGTCGTTGGGGTCACGGAATTCGTGACGCACATCCGGCCGCATTAGCGATGCCATTGCGTGTGACATCGATTAGCGATTTTGCATCGTTGCAAAACAGTGAAAAATCGCTAATCGGCGACACGGGGGTCCATTCCCAATTATCGTTACTTCAGCAGTAACGAGGTTGTTCCTCGTTCCTGCGGCATCACACATCGCTGCGTGTGACGCCGCAGGAGCGAGGAACGTCTCCCTACCTGCCTCCCGGCCGCTATGCGGAAGGAAGGAGGTGGGCGGGATGTTACGTCCCGCTCATCTCCGCCCCTCCGCTGCGATTGGGCGGCGGTTCAGTGACGTCGCTGTGACGCCGCACGGACCGCCCCCTTAGAAAGGAGGCGGTTCGCCGGTCACAGCGACGTCGCCGGACAGGTAAGTATGTGTGACGGCTCTGGGCGATGTCGTGCGGCACGGGCAGCGATATGCCCGTGTCGCGCAACAGATGGGGGCGGGTACGCACACTAGCGATATCGGGACCGATATCGCAGTGTGTAAAGTAGCCTTTACTTGCAACATCCCAGGTGGTCTAGGACAGTGAAAGAATTCATGGAACTATTACTGGCGGTTTAGGGAGGTGGAATTATTTATAGTAGTATCACTAGTGATGTAAGACAATTAAGGGGTTAATAGTAACATTGCAGGTGGTCTCAGGCACATGAGTGGTTATTGGAGTTTATAGTTATAAACCTAGTGGTTAAGGGAATTGCAGGGTTTCATAGAACTAGAACTGGTGGTCTAGGACAGTGAAAAGATTTGTGGTACCATCACTGGTTGGTTGGGGCAGTAAAAGGTTCAATAGTAATATCACTGGTGGTTCAGATGTGGTGCCCCTGAGGCTTCAGTCACCACAGGGTACTGCATCTCCTTTAAGATGTAATACTCATCCCTAGTAAGGAGAGGTTAATCGCTGGTAATTCTCACATTCGCACAACAAACACAGTCAGGTGCTTTTCCAATGAGGGATGGACTAGGGTAGGCTGGGGGGTGGCCATCACGAGACATGGGACATCCCGGTCACTAAGACAACCACCTGGGGGGCGGGCACGACTTGGGGAAAATGGAAGGAGCAGCTTCACACATAGTGAGATTGCCCTGGGCACAGCTTGAGGTGAGACGCACTTGGGGACCTCGGTCCACTCTCTTCTTCCTCACATTTCTGGGGGCGCCATAGGGCCCGTGGCTTGGAACATCCAGCTCAGCCCCGGTTCTCTACAGCTACATGGGATTCCAGAGTCCACGATGAGTGCCAGAAACACCCACGGCTCAATCCATATTCCACATACACCGGGATTGGAGGGACTTCGACCTGAAAGGACTCACAGTGGGAACACCGGCGGGGACCTCGAATTGCTCGGGATCGATTGGGGCCCATCACAGCGGTGGCCAGTACTTCGGGAGCGGCAACTGGGTTACCTAAAGAACTGTGAGTAAAACACCTGGAACCCGCAGAGACTGTATCCGCCTGACATTCTCGGTGCCGCTTCCCCATGCTTTGGTACCCGCCATTACTACTCCCCTCTTCATCCTCTCCGGGGTCCGCTACACCTGTGGAGAGCAGAAAACACCTTAGCTGCTACTACCATCAGCCCCGGAGGACAGCGACAGCAGTGGCGGCTATTCCCTGGCCGTGTACCACAGGTCGTGTCACGAAATTAAACCTCCATTACCACCCCCCTTCCTTATTGTACACCCCAGGGCCACGAAATCGGGCAGAAAGGGCCACCGCGTGACATCCCCAGACCCGACATCACCAGGCCCGACGACAAGTATTGAACCCCCTGCCCCGTGGGTGCTACGCAGACACTTGAGGGAATATTGGAGTTTATAGTTATATCCCTGGTGGTCTAGGGCAGTGAAGGTATTCATGCTATTATTACTGGTGGTCTAGTGCAGGGAAGAGTTTACTTAGCTGTGTCTGGTGGTCAACATTCACTAGGGGTCTAATGCAGTGACGGTGTTAACAGTAACATCTCAGATAGTCCAGGGCACTTACGGGGTCATTAGAGTTTATGGTTACACTAATGGTGGTCTAGAGCAGTGAAGGGCTTCTTGCTACTGTCACTGGTGGTCAAGGACACTGCAAGTATTCATGGAACTATTCCTGTTGGTCTAGGGCAGAAAAGGGTGTGATAATAACATCCCAGATGGTCTAGGGCACTCATGGTACTATTGGATTATTTTTTTTGTTTAAATCCCTGGTGGTTTAATAAAGTGGTGCTGATGATGGTGGCTTAGGGCAATGAATAGACCAATATTTTTTCATGTAGTCTACAGCAGTAATGGTGTTCATTATTATATCACTGTTCACCTAGGGCACTAAAGGTGCAAATCATAACATTCCAGGTGGCCTAGAACACTTAAAGGGAATCTGTCAGGTGATAATCTATTACAATACTAATGTTATCTTTAAAAAGGGCTGAAGGAGACCTTTCAAGATCAGTGCGTTTTATTGCTCAACATTTTCCTGTTATCTTGATGTAAGTTCTGTAGAATTCAATGAGATGTAGTAACTAGTCAAGTATAAGTAAATACAAATTGCTTGTGCCCTGCTCCCTCATTCCACCTCTCAGGGGCTGGCATCAGTGAAAGTAAATCTGAAGTGAATTTGCACTGCTGCCCCCACCCATGCTACCTCACTGCACTGGGAGGTGGGAGGGGAGAGCAGTGAATATGCAAATTGTATTTACATACACTTGACTAGTGTGTATGAGCCATTGAATTCTACAGAGCTTACAGCAAGATAACAGGATAAGGTAGACCAATAAAACTTACTGATCCTAAAAGGTCTTCATAAGCCTTATTTAAGTATAATGTTAGTATTGTACTACAAAATCACCTGACAGATTCCCTTTAGGGCTCATTCACATGACCATTCCGTTTGTCCTGGTCAGTTCCTGTTTTTTTGCGGACCCATGGACAGGACCATCTTTTCAATGTCTTTTGTGTAGGATCGGATGGCACACGGAAGAACTTCCGTGTGCATCTGATCCTACGAAAAACAGATCGGATGCCGTATATCCGTTCCATTATTATGGAACATGTCCAATTCTGTTCCGTAATAACGGACCGTGACACAATACAAGTCAATGGGCCCGCAAAATCCACGGAAGCCGCACGGAAGCACTTCCATGTGACCTCCGTCGGGTATCCCTGCAGTCTGCATCCCGCTCCCACGCCAGCCCTGCTGCTGCTCACTGCAGTGTCTGCATTTGCCCGCACTGCATTGTATCAGCATATGCCCGCACTGCAGTGTGTCCGCATATGTCGGCACTGCAATGCGAGCAGCCGCGGGGATGATGAGCGCTGCCGTCAGGAGGATAGCAAAGTTCATTACCTGCGGTGATGAACTCCTGCACTCCTGACGTCAGCGCTCGTCACTGACAGCCGCGATCTCACATCACCTCTCGCGGGTGGCCCAAGACTGTGACTAGCGGTGACATCATGGGCCACTCGCAAGAGATGATCTGAAAACGCGGCTGTCAGTGACGAGTGTTGACGCCAGGAGTGCAGCGGCTTACATCACTGCAGGTAATGGACCTCGCTAACCTCCTGAAGTCAGTTCTGGTCATGCCCTGCATTGACCTGGGCTGACCTCATGATGTTAGCTCAGGTCACTGCACTGCTCTCCCAGCCAATGGGGAACGTTCTGTTCTTCATTGACTGGGACAGTGAGTAAGGATCGTCGAGGGACTCCCTTATTCGATTACGCTGGACCTAGATTTGTTTTTTCTTGACAATAAATTGGTGAAAGAGGGAATGTGTTGGAGTTTTTTTCAAATAAAAATTTGTTTGTCGTCTATTTTTTTTTTTTATTATTCACTGGGTTCGTGATGTCGGGTATCTGATAGACGCCTGACATCACGAACCCCAGGGCTTGATCCCAGGTGACATTACACATCTGGTATACCCCATATATTACCCCATATATTACCCCGTCTGCCACCGCACCAGGGCATCAGGATGAGCTGGGGAAAAGCATAAGGATTGGCACATCTAATGGATGCTCCACTTCTGGGACGGCTGTGGCCTGATATTCTTAGGCTGGGGAGGGTCCAAGAACCGCGTCCTCCCTAGTCTGAGAATACCAGACCACAGCTGTCCGCTTTACCTTGGCTGGTGATCCAATTTGGGGGGGAACCCCACGTTTTTGTTTTTTTTAATTATTTATTTAATTTAAAATAACAGCGTGGGGTGACCTCTATTTTGGATTACCAGCCAAGGTGAAGCTGCCAGCTGTGGTCTGCAGGCTTCAGCCGTCTGCTTTACCCGAGCTGGCTACAAAAAATAGAGAGGACCCCACGTCATTTTTTTTTAAATTTATTTATTTATTTTTATGGCTAAATACAAGGCTAAGCACACTTTAGTGCCACATGAAAGCCACTAAAGGGTGCAAGATTACAAATGCAGAGAAGTGGGACATTATATATGTCTTTCTAACCTATTATCTATCTAGCCCTCTAGCTATCCCTACATTCATTCATTTCATCCCCCTATTTTTCCCTTTATCCATCTATCCATCTATCTATCCATCCATCCATCCATCCATCTCCATGGTTTGCGGTCTGCAAAAAAACGGAAGGCACACGGGTGACACACGGCCCGTATACGGAAAAGAATGGATGTCACACAGATGCCACATGGATGCATCTGTGAAAAAAACAGGACTGTTTTTTGCGGACCACAAAGATGGGATGGTCATGTGAATGTAGCCTGAAGGTTGTATTGGAGGTTATTGGTGGTCCATGAAAGTGAAGGAATTTATGGTTATGTACTTAATGGTCAAAGGTAACAATAAAGAAGGTTTTGGTTAATTCTCTGGTGGTGGTCTAGGACAGTGTCACACTTTAAGTGTGGCACATGCGTTCACACTAGCAGATGTCTGACGTACAACGAAAACACACCACAACAACACCGCAAACAAGGGGGACACCAGGAATACAATAACAATGGTGGGCCCTGGCACTAGTGAGAAGGTACATGGGACACCTCCTGCCCTGCCCTTACTTTCCACTGTACCTTGCACTCTTAGCTAGACCCTATATAGGCTTCACACCTGCCGCCGAGCAAGAACCTGAAGCCCTGAGAGGCCATGAAGTAAGCCCTGGCTAGTGAGTGGGAAGGTAAGGCTCACTAGACCCACCGGTGCACTAATACAACACAAGAGTAGGGGAGAAAACAGGGGAATAACAACCAGAATGGAGAAGATACAACTTCAGGACGAATCCTCAGCAGCTCGTTTCACCAAGGCAGCCAGAATACAAATGATTTTGTACAATCAGTAAGGATTGCTGAGAAACCCTGCTACTTAAACACAAAGGGGTGTGGCTACAGAGCAGCTGACATGCACTGCTGGAAAGCTGCTAGCAGAAAACTTACATTAACTTTTTAAACACCAAGAAAAACAAAACAACATTTAAATGTAGAGTCCCAGATAGGAATGACACACAACTGTGACAGTGAGGGGATTAGTAGTATTCTTACAGATTACATGGTGTTCTTAAGAGATGAGGGGTAAAATCCCACATGGTTTAGGTGGTGGTTTAGGGCAATATAGGGATAAATAATAATATTCCTGGTGGTCAAGGGTAACTTCCCTGGTGGTCATGAGTAACCAGAGATTTAATTGTAGCCTTTCTTTCTATTTCTAGCAGTAAAGGGTTAATGGTTATATTCCTGGAGGTCTGGAGCAGTAAAGGGCTTTTCTGGATACAGATTGCTGATATAAGGCAGTGATAGGATTTATGGCCCTGGTGGTCTAGGGCAGTAATGTGGACTATGGCTACATAAAGGTATAGAGTAGTTAAAGATTGTAGTAATAATAATATTTGTGGAATCCGCCAAGAGAGCCCTTCTAGCGCAAAGTTAAAAGTGCCAAGCCACGCCCACACATTATTAACGCCTGTATTAGGCCACTCCCACAACTGAAATATTGGCTGGGAGGTCCAATGCGGGTCAGTTTTCATCATTACGTAGAGCTGGTATAGCAATTTATGGTATATGGTGATTTTAAAGAAGATGTTAGAGATTTCTACAGTTCTATCCAGACATTTCCTTTAAATAGCACATTGGATAATAAAGTGTTTTCTCTCCCCAAGGTGACAGTAACAAGGAAAATGTAAAATAAAAGTCATCTTTTAAGACGCAGCCCGGACTCGGTGTCTTCTCTGACTTCTGACAGCCGAGAACAAAGTGAAACGACTAAAGAGCTTCACAAAATAATAAGTACAATAGCGGGAGCCAAAAATCCTCCAGAAATTACTCAGACTTCAAAAAGAAGGAGAAAAAAAAAAGGGGGCAGCGAGTCACGGTAACAATCTGCGGAGAGTTCAGAGCGGAGACTCAAGGTTCATTCAATATATAAAATACTGATGCTAAAGAAACAGATAATGTGCCGGCAATGTCACCATCAAACACCACATCAGTCACACGGGAGATCATCAAGCGCTGAGATCCCTTCCATGGGCTGGTAATGCTCTAGAATAACCAGATTCTTATATATGTTCCCAGTGAGTAATTATTTTTTTTTACTCCCTTGTAGATCGCAATTTTTTGTTTTTGAACATCCATTTGGGTGATTTTTCTGCTTTTATTTTTTTCTTCCAAGAGCCAGGCCTTTTTTATTTTTATATCACCACTAGCTGTAGTACCTGGCGTTGCCCGGGATAGTAACTGTCTCTCTGTCTCTCTCCCAGTCTCTGTCTGTCTGTCTCTGTCTGTCTCTCTATCTGTCTCTTTACCAGTCTGTCTCTGTGTCTGTCTGTGTCTATCTCTGTCATCTCTGTATCAATCTCTCTGTCTCTCTCTATTCTGTGTCTGTCTGTCTCTTTCCCCGTCTGTCTCTTTCCCCGTCTGTCTCTTTCCCCATCTGTCTCTTTCCCCGTCTGTCTCTTTCCCCGTCTGTCTCTTTCCCCATCTGTCTCTTTCTCCGTCTGACTCCACTTTCCCCATCTGACTCTTCTTTCCACGTCTGTCTCTTTCCCCGTCTTTCTCGTTCCTTGTTTTTCTTCATCTGTCTCTTTCCTCATCTGTCTCTTTCCCTGGTCTGTCTCTCTCCCGGTCTGTCTCTCTCCCCGTCTGTCTCTCTCCCTGTCTGTCTCTTTCCCCGTCTATCTCTTTCCCTGGTCTGTCTCTTGCCCTGGTCTGTCTCTTTACCCATCTGTCTCTTTCCGCATCTGTCTCTTTCCCCGAATTTCCCTGTCTGTCTTTGTCTCTCTGTCTGTCTCTTTCCCTGTCTGTCTCTTTCCCTGTCTGTCTCTTTCCCCGGTCTGTCTCTTTCCCTGGTCTGTCTCTTTCCCTGTCTGTCTTTGTCTGTCTCTTTCCCTTTCTGGCACTTTCCCTTTCTGTATCTATCTCTGTCTGTCTCTTTCCAGGTCTGTCTCTTTCCCCGCCTGTTTCTTTCCCTGTTTGTCTCATTCCCCATCTGTCTCATTCCCCATCTCAATCGTTCCATGTCTGACTCTTTCCAGGTCTGTCTCTTTCCCCATCTATCTTTGTCTGTCTCTTTCCCTGTCTGCCACTGTCTGTCTCTTCCCCCTGTGTGTCTTTCTGTCTGTTTCTGTCTGTCTGTCTGGCTTTTTTTTTCCTATCTGTCTCTGTCTGTCTCTTTCCATGTGTGCCTCTTTCTCTGTCTGTGCCTGTCTGTCTGTCCCTGTCTCTCAGTCTGTGTCTATCTGTATCTGGTCTCTCCACCGACATCATATTACCTCACACATAAGCTTCTTATACTATGAATGTCCTTTGTTCCTATAGCAACCAATCACAGCTCCTCTTAATAGCCTGTAGCTCACAGCTCCATTCACTTTAATGGAGGTAGGTTTTTTGGAGAGTAACTATAAAGCGCGGGGTTAAATTTTCTTGTCAATACATAGTCTACGACGTTCTCTGATTTCACATGGGGCATCTGTGCAAAATTTTGTGATTGTAAATGCGACGGTGCAGATTCCTTTAGCGGACATACACACACAAACATACACACACTCACATACATATACTCAGCTTTATATATTAGATTAGTATTGTATCATTTGCAGGATGAGTTAAAGTTTGGAATGACGCCATTTATTTTACCAGATAACGGATGAAATATGTGAAGAAGAAAAAATCCAGGTTCAGTAAAATGGTGAAAAAACCTCACAATTTCGACATTATTTTTGGGTTGTGTGTCTACACTATTCATTGTGAGATAAAAGTTATCTGGTAATATGATTCCCCAGAGGTACCAAATTTATAACGCTGTACCCAGTGGTCAGAAAGTATTCTAAAGTTTGTAAAAAAAAAAAATGCCATTTGACCTGAGAGCAAGATAAAGTAGGGTCAGAGACCCTGATATTAGTGATGTATAATTTATTAGGCTGTGTGCTGTAGTTTCAATATAATCAGTGTTTTATCAACAGGATATTATCGCTGCAGGACTAGGTTTCATGTGCCATGCAGTCCAGCTAATCTATGTAACACTGCCTCCATCACTGATTGGCAGCTTCCTGTGTATACTGTCAGCAAGCTACCAATCAGTTATGTGGGTAGGGTTATACTCATCTAAGCATTCTAATCATTACTACATCTACAGCAGAGAAAACAGGGATTTTACCAAAACAGCAGTAAGTGATATCTCTGTAATCAGGGTCTCTGTGTAATGCTTGTCACTACCTTACGGGGTCACATGAATGTAAGAGTCCTCAGGAGAGCTGGGGTCTGGTAACAGGAGGTCACATATAATCATAGGGGGTAAACAGAGATGTAGTTAGGGCACAATCCAAGGATCACATACAAGAAGAGCACGTAGTAGTAAAAGGGAGCAAGCAAAGATGTAGTCAGATAATGGTCCGGGGTCCAAGACAGGAATGCATTATACAGTAGGAATAGGGAGCGGGCAGAGGGAAGACCAATAACAGTCAGAATTCTAGCAGACACACAAACTAGCAGAGCCAGAGAATACAACCGGCAGAGGTCTCGGGGAGCATGCTCAATAATGAAGCCTGAGCAATTACCCAGTAGATGGAGCAGCTGAGTAACCAGCACCTGTCAACACCATCTGGATCTCCAGTATAGTGACCAAGCTGGTAGGTCATTAACAAGGACGGTGCCGCAGAGCATCTCCAAGGGCAAGATGCTCTGCACAAAGGAATAGACACACTGCCAGATCTGTAAGTGCTGTGGAACATCTCCAAAGGTAAGATGCTCTGCACAAAGGAATAGACACATTGCTAGATCTCTAAGTGCCGCAGAGCATCTCCAAAGGTGCGATGCTCTGCACAAGGAATGAAAATGACTCGCCCACCCCAGGGCTATGGGACACCCGGTGCCGGGCCGGACTAGTCCGGTGGTAGTCAGTGGTGGCTGGGCCCGGCTCCGTGGCCCTGGTGGGTGTCAGTAGACTATGTGGCTTAAGTTAAAGTTTGTGTTCGTGACGCCACCTGTGGTATGCGGCTAATAAGCCGCCGCTGCTGTGTGAGGCCACCGGGATGATGTTATGGCAGCAATGGTAGTACTGCTCCCCACAGGTGGAGCAATGCCCGGGGCACAGTTGGTGCTTGTAAATGTCTATGCAGATGAAATAACTGAGGCAACTTCAGAGGTGCAGTTCAAGTTCTTTACTCACAGTTCTTGTCAGGGCAGGCAAGACCCTTGGACTGCTGGGACCGCTGTCAGGGACCTCCGTCTTCTGGGTGATTCCGAGTGTGAAATCCGGTACCCTCTCTCTTAGTGTCTCCTTCTCTGCTGTCTTCACTAGCCTTGCCCGAGTTTGGATGGCCCTGGCTTGGCCTCCACTACAGCCTCCAGGCTGGGGGGTCACCTGTCGGTTGATTACCCCTTTTCTGAAGGTCTGCTATGGGTTCTGGCCCTGGGAGCTTACAACGTCCCTGGGCCTCGGTTTTTACTGTTTGGAGATTGTCTTTGCACTCCTCCAGTCTCTAGGGACCGTCCCCTGTCGCAGCTAATCACTCCACCGATGTCACTGTGGATCAGGCCACCGCAGCCTGCAGCTACTCGTAGCGCCTCTGGGCCCTCGGCTTCGGTACCCAACAAGGACAGCTCGTGGTACCTACAGGACTACCCGCGGCCCTGCGACCCTTTCTTGCCTTCTCTTCTTTCTCCTCCTTGCCTGCCTCCAGCAGGCCTCCTCCTCCCTCCTGTCTCTCGTTCTTCTTCTCCAACTACATGCTCACTCCTCACTCTCTCACTTCCCGAGCTAACTGACTAAACTTGACCTTCCTATCTCTGTCTGCTCTCCTCGGCTCCTCCCACCTCCCCTGTTGCTAAGCAGTAACCTATGGGAGCAGGGATGGGTCTTACGGCCCCTCCCAGCATGCAGCATGGGAGGGTTGCCTGCCACTTTCCCTGGTCCTGTGTGTCCCTAGCAATGGGTGTAGTGTGGATTTACCAGGGGACCGGAGTTCACTCTCTTCCTCTCCCAGAATGGGCATCACACCGCAGGTGGGGTGCAATGACCTGTGGCGACGGAAGCCTCAGGGGCGCCACACTCCCCCACAGCAAATCCCAGCACGTCCTCGGGCTGAAAAACAACAAAAACATGTGGAGAAACTGCAAAACCATTTTTGTATGCAATAACATAAAACAGTAAAACAGTTCTTCCCTTTATGGGAGGCACGTATCATAAACGTTGCAAACTTCTTATAAAGAAAACTCTAAGTGTGCACTTCCAGTTCATTGCACGGTTCAAGCAAATCCCCCATAATTCTGGTAGGGGGCACAACGGGTGCAACTAATTACATTTTTGGCTACTACAAGTCCAGTAGCCCGGCAGTTCGTTTCTTTCAATCAAACAAGAAGACATAATCAACCAGCCATTAAGTCCAATGGCCTGGTTACATAAGACATATAAACAACATACCAGCCACTAAGTCCAGTGGCCTGGTAGGACATCACACATACACTTCCACCGGGGCCCACATTCCAGTTCAGTGGCCCGGTAACACATAACATGGGGGGTGACGTCTTCAAAAAGCATGAGGGACAGGACAGCAGGAAAGGGTGTCATCTTCGAAAAGAACATTGGGGCAGAACACAAGGGACTTCTTCAAAAAGAATGAGGGGCAGACAGGGGCTATGTACAGTTCAGCTGCTTCTTATTTCTTTACATGTAGGGATTCTTCTCCGGCTCCCCACCTGGCAGCAGGTAGACAGCGGTCAGCACAGTCTGCGTCTCCTGCGTGGCTGTAGCAGGCCTGCTGCAAGATGCTGCGGCCTGGGCCTGCTCTGAGGTAGTGCTGCTGGCTTGCATAGGGTTACTGGCTGGCGCGAGGCTGCTGGCTTGCAGGGGGTTACCAGCCATACGGCGTCACTCTGGCTCTTCTGGGGCTGCCTCCTTGTCTTGGCGGGCCGCGCCTGGCATGGCGGCGGCCTGGATTGGAGTCGCTGCTGCGGTGAGATCTTGGCGGGCCGCACCTGGCGTAGCTACGGCCCGGATCGGCGTCGCCGTGTCGGGCGTCTCTCCAGGGACCGCGGGCATGGCAGCGGGGGTTGGGGCTCTCGCGCCGGCAGGGGCATTAAATGACTCACCCCTCAGTTGCATCTCCGGTGTTCTGGTGGTCGCTGTCTTGCTGCAGGGTGCTGGTATCGGAGCTGCGGTCGTGGCACGCGCGCCTGCAGGAGGACCGGGCAGGAACCCCACCTGGCAATCCGGGCTCCGCCGGCTGGGGGTGTCACTCTCTTTACCCGGCTCTGCAGCGGCGGCTGGATCTTCTCCGCTCTCCAGGACGCAGGACACAACCCGGTTCTGAGGTGCGTGTCCCGGCTCGGCCACTCCTCCTCTGGCCGCTCGTTGCTCGGCGTCCATCCTTTTAGCTTCTTCACGCGCCATCTTTTCTTCCTCCGCCTTCTATGGCGGGCACCGCTTCGCGCGCTTTTCTTGGACAAGGGGGCGGGGCTTCTCTTCGCGCCCTTTCTTCTTGCACGCCCCCCTTCTTCCCGCTCTCAGCAGCGCTAATGGCGGCGGTTTCTCAGTAAAGTACACAGTCTGTCACACGGTTCTTCAGGCGCACAGTACCCGGTTAGACCGGGCACGAAATCCTGTTCGTGACGCCAAAGTTGACTCGCCCACCCCAGGGCTATGGGACACCCGGTGCCGGGCCGGACTAGTCCGGTGGTAGTCAGTGGTGGCTGGGCCCGGCTCCGTGGCCCTGGTGGGTGTCAGTAGACTATGTGGCTTAAGTTAAAGTTTGTGTTCGTGACGCCACCTGTGGTATGCGGCTAATAAGCCGCCGCTGCTGTGTGAGGCCACCGGGATGATGTTATGGCAGCAATGGTAGTACTGCTCCCCACAGGTGGAGCAATGCCCGGGGCACAGTTGGTGCTTGTGAATGTCTATGCAGATGAAATAACTGAGGCAACTTCAGAGGTGCAGTTCAAGTTCTTTACTCACAGTTCTTGTCAGGGCAGGCAAGACCCTTGGACTGCTGGGACCGCTGTCAGGGACCTCCGTCTTCTGGGTGATTCCGAGTGTGAAATCCGGTACCCTCTCTCTTAGTGTCTCCTTCTCTGCTGTCTTCACTAGCCTTGCCCGAGTTTGGATGGCCCTGGCTTGGCCTCCACTACAGCCTCCAGGCTGGGGGGTCACCTGTCGGTTGATTACCCCTTTTCTGAAGGTCTGCTATGGGTTCTGGCCCTGGGAGCTTACAACGTCCCTGGGCCTCGGTTTTTACTGTTTGGAGATTGTCTTTGCACTCCTCCAGTCTCTAGGGACCGTCCCCTGTCGCAGCTAATCACTCCACCGATGTCACTGTGGATCAGGCCACCGCAGCCTGCAGCTACTCGTAGCGCCTCTGGGCCCTCGGCTTCGGTACCCAACAAGGACTGCTCGTGGTACCTACAGGACTACCCGCGGCCCTGCGACCCTTTCTTGCCTTCTCTTCTTTCTCCTCCTTGCCTGCTTCCAGCAGGCCTCCTCCTCCCTCCTGTCTCTCGTTCTTCTTCTCCAACTACATGCTCACTCCTCACTCTCTCACTTCCCGAGCTAACTGACTAAACTTGACCTTCCTATCTCTGTCTGCTCTCCTCGGCTCCTCCCACCTCCCCTGTTGCTAAGCAGTAACCTATGGGAGCAGGGATGGGTCTTACGGCCCCTCCCAGCATGCAGCATGGGAGGGTTGCCTGCCACTTTCCCTGGTCCTGTGTGTCCCTAGCAATGGGTGTAGTGTGAATTTACCAGGGGACCGGAGTTCACTCTCTTCCTCTCCCAGAATGGGCATCACACCGCAGGTGGGGTGCAATGACCTGTGGCGATGGAAGCCTCAGGGGCGCCACAAAAACACTGCCAGATCTGTAAGTGTTGCAGAGCATCTCCAAAGGCAAGATGCTCTGCATAAAGGAATAGACACACTGCTAGATCTCAAAGTGCCACAGAGCATCTCCCAAGGCAAGATGCTCTGCACAAAGGAATAGACACACTGCCAGATCTGTAAGTGCTGCAGAGCATCTCCAAGGGAAAGATGCTCTGCACAAAGGAATAGACACACTGCTAGATCTGTAAGTGCTGCGGAACATCTCCAAAGGTAAGATGCTCTGCACAAAGGAATAGACACTCTGCTAGATCTCTAAGTGCCGCAGAGCATCTCCAAAGGCAAGATGCTCTGCACAAAGGAATAGACACATTGCTAGATCTGTAAGTGCCGCAGAGCATCTCCAAAGGGAAGATGCTCTGCACAATGAATGAAAACACTGCCAGATCTGTAAGTGTTGCAGAACATCTCCAAAGGCAAGATGCTCTGCATAAAGGAATAGACACACTGCTAGATCTCAAAGTGCCCCAGAGCATCTCCCAAGGCAAGATGCTCTGCACAAAGGAATAGACACACTGCCAGATCTGTAAGTGCTGCAGAGCATGTCCAAGGGAAAGATGCTCTGCACAAAGGAATAGTCACACTGCCAGATCTGTAAGTGCCACAGAGCATCTCCAAAGGCAAGATGCTCTGCACAAAGGAATAGACACACTGCTAGATCTCTAAATGCCGCAGAGCATCTCCAAGGGCAAGATGCTCTGCACAAGGAATGAAAACACTGCCAGATCTGCAAGTGCCGCAGAGCATCTCCAAGAGCAAGATGCTCTGTACAAGGTAATAGACACACTGCCAGATCTGTAAGTGCTGCAGAGCATCTCCAAAGGCAAGATGCTCTGCACATGGAATGAAAACACTGCCAGATCTGCAAGTGCCGCAGAGCATCTCCAAGAGCAAGATGCTCTGTACAAGGTAATAGACACACTGCCAGATCTGTAAGTGCCGCAGAGCATCTCCAAGGGCAAGATGCTCTTCACAAAGGAATAGACACACTGCTAGATCTGTAAGTGCCGCAGAGCATCTCCAAGGGAAAGATGCTCTGCACAAGGAATAGACACATTGCTAGATCTGTAAGTGCCGCAGAGCATCTCCAGGTGTTGGAAATGCTCTGCACAGAGAATTGTGACACTCTGCTCCTACATCATTGTCTCTCATATTACATAATAACGAAGATTTGCTGACAGATTGCCTTTTACGGAGCTGTGTTGAGGGCTGTTTTGGGTTTTTTTTGCAGACTGAGCTGCAGTTTTATTTTTAGTACATACCGTACAAACTTTTTTTTTTTTTTGGCAGAAGGTCTAGTCTTCTGATACTTTTTTATCAATTATTTAAAAGTTCCAGTTAAAATCTTTTATATTTTTATAGATAAAACTTTATTCAGACATGAAATATCAAATATGTTTATTGTTCTTTTAATTTTATTATACTTTGAGAAGGAGAGCGTTTATATATTTTTAAATCATTTTATATTTACCGTAACTGAATAGGATAACTGAAGTGAGCACTAATATATATATTATGAGTGCAAGCCAAAAAATACATACCATATAAGGATAAGGCTGCACATCAAATTTAGATAATGGTATAATGCCTCAAGCATATGGAAAAATATTGGAATATACAATGAAAAATGCTACTTGCTAATTTGAACATGTGAATAATGAATTGCATACCTGCCATGAATATTAGGTTAAAGGAGATATTTAGCAGTCGCATTGATCAATGTAACTGAGCCCCAAGACCTCGTCAAGGTATATCTCTATATTGGGGTCCCTAGCTCGGTGACCCTAACTGTGTGTCATCTCATTGCAATTAAAAACTGCTGTGGGTGGAGAGGGGTAACTAAGGACTTTCTTGTATAGGAGATGGAAAAAACATGGCCGAAAGGGGCGGAGCTGTGTTACCCCTCTCCACCCACAGCAGTTTTTAATTGCAATGAGATGACACACAGTTAGGGTCACAGAGCTAGGGACCCCAATATAAAGATATACCTTGACGAGGTCTTGGGGCTCAGTTACATTGATCAATGCGATTGCTAAATATCTCCTTTTTCCTAATATTCATGGCAGGTATGCATTTCATTATTCACATGTTCAAATTAGCAAGTAGCATTTTTCATTGTATATTCCAATATTTTTCCATATGCTTGAGGCATTATACCATTATCTAAATTTGATGTGCAGCCTTATCCTTATATGGTATGTATTTTTTGGCTTGCACTCATAATATATATATTAGTGCTCACTTCAGTTATCCTATTCAGTTATATGTAGTTATTTTCTGAATGTGACACAGCTCCGCCCCTTTCGGCCATGTTTTTTCCATCTCCTATATAAGAAAGTCCTTAGTTACCCCTCTCCACCCACAGCAGTTTTTAATTGCAATGAGATGACACACAGTTAGGGTCACAGAACTAGGGACCCCAATATAGAGATATACCTTGACGAGGTCTTGGGGCTCAGTTACATTGATCAATGCGATTGCTAAATATCTCCTTTTTCCTAATATTCATGGCAGGTATGCAATTCATTATTCACATGTTCAAATTAGCAAGTAGCATTTTTCATTGTATATTCCAATATTTTTCCATATGCTTGAGGCATTTTATATTTACCGTAGTCACATATCACTGTGAAAGGCGCCACCCAGTTTATTATTATTTTTTTAATCTCCTTGCTGGTAGAATTGAGAGGCACCGAATCTATTAGATGCAAAACAAAGCCCCCGATCAGTTGAACGAGTTGACCTGAATCGAATCGCTCAACTATAATGGTCATGCATAGAGAGGGCATTAAAGGGAATCTGCCGCCAAGTTTTAGCCACCTTATCTGAAAGCAGCATAATGTCGGAGTAGAGATACTGATTCCAGTGATGTGTCACTTATGGGGCTGCTTGATGTAGTTTTTATAAAATTACAGTTTTAGAATATCAATGGAGGACTAGTAACTTCCTGCCATGTAGTCCTCCTGCTGTGTAACACCACCCCCATCACTGATTGGCAGCTTTCTACAGTGTATACAGAAAGCAGCCAATCAATGGTGTAGGCGGGGTTATATAGAGTTCAGCATTCAAAGCATTGGTGGATCCCTAGCAGATAAAACTGTGATTTTATTAAAACTGCAGCAAGCAGCCCGGTAATGTCCCAATGTAGATGCAGGATTGTGTGGGACAGAAGGCTCCTATACTGTCCTTCACGCTATGTGACCCTATGCTGTCCTTGACCTCTGGAATACCGCTGAAGGCGGAGACACTAGAATCCCATGCCTTAATATTCTCCTGAACAAATCTAATCTATTACCCCCCCCCAGGAATGGAAGGGGCAGGAGTGTAATGAAACTACAGATTAAGACAGATAGGGGAAAACCAGACATGAAAAAAAAAATCCAGCTTCGGAAAAATTTAATTATTTTCAAGGCTTTAATCCAAACATGAAAGTTTTGGACAATGAGAGAAATTATCCAGAGCCCCAGAGGGCATACAATCAGTATGACTGGGTTCTACCTTGTGTGTTTTGCATTAAAGCCTTGAATATCATTCAATTTTTCTGAGGATGGATTTTATACTTTTTCATGCATTGATCACACCACACAGGGCATTATCCGTGCTTCATGGATGGGAAACTATTGTGAATGTCAGTTATGCCTTTGCTGCTGTTAGGCTCCCTCTTGTGGCCAGGAATGGTTTGGACAGAGACCAGGTGTGTTGAGCAATGGGTGTTTCTATTGCTAACTCTCTGCTTATTTAAACCCTGGTCTGCTGGCAGGCTATGCCAGATGTCAGTTGTTCTTTGTTCACCAGCCTGCTTCCTCCTGCTCGAGACCACATGTACCCCAGATAAGTGCTTGGCTCTTCATTTGTTGTTTTGTTCTTTTTTTGTCTTATCTGAGTTTGTCATTTGCTGTGGTTATTGTCAGTTTATTTGCATGCAGGAGTCTTCCCTCTCAGTTGCTTAGCTGGGAAGCTCCCTGCAGCTATGTTTGGAGTATTGCTCCTATAAGTCCATGTGTTTGTTGCTTCTTGAATTTGTAATGGTTCCTGCTTTCTGTTCATTGGTATGACAAGAGCGCCTGGCATAGGACGGAGGTCAGATCTAGTGATCTGAAGGCTTTTTGTACTTTCAGGTACTTGGACTCTTGCAGGTTTTTCTATGGCCACCATCAGTCCCTTTCCTGTCCTTTCCTATTTAGTTATTGGGGGCCTCACCTTTTGCTAATCCTGTCATCTACCTGTGTATTGTGTTTTTCCTATATCACCGCAGTCTTTGAATGTGGGGGGCTTGCTATTCTTTCTCTATTTTCTGAGACAGAGAGTTATTCATCTTTCCTTCCTTTATGATAGCTAGTTCTCCGGCTGGGTTCACGGTGCACAGGATGTTAGTTCACCCCTCGGCTACTTCTAGTGTTGATGGTTAGTAAGGGGATGGCGGCCAGATTAGTTGCCAATGCTCTTGTCACCTTTTACCAATGATTTATGGTGGTCTTCCATGGTTCTGGATCATAACCCTTTAACAGGTAAGATGGCTTTTTTTTTATTTGCTTCAACACTCATACACACTTCAAACTCACAGGAATTAAAGGGAAGAGACTGAGGAGAAAAGCAAGAGCAGGAAGGCAGCAACAAAAGGACATAAAGGGTTAACACCACAACTGCACACAGCAATAATTCACAATAACTACCAGTAAGCCTGCATCACAACACCTCACCAGACCAGCATAGGTAAGCAATAGCTGGCATTAATGGAATAATGCAGCCAGCAGATATAGGAGGGAAGCGAATGTGTCTCCACCACAGCATATGATCAAAAGAGATTAATAAGCAGCCCAGCAGAGGATAACCCCTTCACGACGTACCGGTACATCCTAAATCATGAAGGGGTAATCACCGCTGGCTGCAATCTAACCCCCCTTAGATAGCGCTGTCAAAAAGGTACAGCATGATTTAAATGGCCGCAGTGGGGAAATGGCCTTTACCCGCCGCCATCAGAGACGCCATGACACAATCACGAGGAGCCGATGGTTGCCATGCTAGCGACAGTTCATATGATGACTCCTGTCTCCTATCATGACGTAGTCCCTGTTACAGTCGATAGAGCAGCAGCTCTAACAAGAACGCTGAATTTTTGCAGATCAGAGCTTTGCAGCTCTGATCAACAGAAATGAATGAGCGATCAGACTGCAGATCCTTATAGTCTCCTAAAGGGACCAGTAAAATAAAAAAAAAGTTAAAAAATAGAAGTTTTAAAAATTAAAAAAATACAACTAAACCTTAAAGTTCAAATCACCCCTCCATTCGCCCCATTGAAAATTAAACAGTTAAAGAAATTAAAAAACATACACATATTTGGTATTTCCACTATCAAAATATAAAATCAATTAATTTAATCAGTACACCGTTGAGCGTAGCGGAAAAAAAAATTCAAAATCAAGTTTTTTGGTCATCGCAAATTTTGCGCCAAATGCAATAACAGGTGATCAAAAAGTAGCATCTGCACAAAAATTATACCATTAACAACGTCAGTTTGAGACTCAAAAATAAGCCATAAATGAGCCATAGATCCCGAAAAATGAGAATGCCACGGGTCGCGGAAAATGGCACAAAAAGTAAGCTACTTTTTTGGAACAATGTCTGAATTTTTTTTAACCCCTTAGAAAAAAGTATTGTGACACCCTGGACCCCCAGGGGTCACAGTACACTAACATCACACACACACACCCTCCCCTGGGTAGGTGACACCAGTCAATCAAATCCTTGTTGCCACCCTCCAGACTTGATGTCCACACCAGGTGGGGCGGAGCCAGGCGGTTAACCCCACCCACCGAGGAGTTCACAGGCCTGGAGGCAGGAAGAGAAAGAGAGAGTTGAAGGTAGACAGTGAAAGTGAGAGGAGGGAAAACTGTTGGTGTCTGGGTTGGAGCCCAGGCACGTTGAGCAAGGTCGGCAGAGGGTGGTGGCTGTCTGCAGGAGTTGGTGTAGGTCAGCGGAACCGTAGGACCGGGGTCGGGCGGTGGCCCACCGGTACTGAACCTGGGAGCAGATTGAAGCAAAGCACCAAGGCAGGGTACTCAGACTCCGACTAGGCTAGGAGCCGCCGTAAAGGTCAAATTATCTGATTGCGGTCTGGACCTCAGGGGTTCATTCCCACCTAAGTCCCGTCAGAAAGCAACAGCCCAACCCGTCCAGATAAGTGCCAGCGCCAAGGGCCAGCGCCTGCGGGCAAACGGGCTCTCCGGACACATACACGCCGGGGAGCGGACTACCCGTGGGAAGCCATAGGTGTAAAATACACTTATGCAGGAAAATGACAGCCACCATCAACCCGTCCGGGGAGACTGAGAACACCGCAGCCGGCTGTGGGCCCCGTCCATCCAGCCGTTTGGTTTACCAGAGACTCTGTCCTTCTGTGTCTGAGTGAGTATAACAGTGCCATCCGGCACCGCGCTGCACCGCAATGTTGCACCCGCACCCACGCTGCCTCCCCGCCTCGGCACCTATACCTCCTCCCTACTCCCCAACCGGGGCCCCAGGACCAACAGCCCCTGAGGGGTCAACACCTTAGCTGCTCTCCGCCATCGCTCCCGGGATCCCCCATCACCAGCAGCGGTGGTGCCCACCATCACCACAGCCCGTGGGTGGCGTCACGACCGACCCCCAAATACCCACCAACAACCTCGAGCCACCGAGGAGCAGAAGCACCGGACCCGAGCGCCAGCGATCCCAGACGAGCGGCGTTCCCACCCCTCCGCCCGTGACATAAACCTATACATATTTGGTGTCGACGAACTCGTACCGACCTGAGCCATCACACCGACACATCAGTTTTACCATATAGTGAACATGGTGAATAAAAATACCCCCAAAACAAATGTGCAATTGCACTTTTTTTAGCAATTTTTTCACACTTGGAATTTTTTTTGTAATTTTCCAGTACACTATATGGTAAAATATGTTTTCATTTAAAAGAACAACTCGTCCCGCAAAAAAAACAAGAAAAACATGCCCTCATATGGCAAGATTGATGGGAAAATAAAAAAGTTACGGCTCTTGGAAGAAGGGGAGCAAAAAAAATGAAAAAAAAAATCGGAAAACCGCCCAGGTGTGAAGAGGTTAAGGGTATGTGCCCACATCCTGGACACAGCATGTCCACTCATGTGGGGCCACGAGTGCTCTACGCAAGAGACCGGAGCTGCCGTGCCCACGATCAGTGTTCGGCCCGCTGTGGTCTTTCTCTCTATTTTCCCCACAGAGAACACTTGCACCTCCGCAGCAATAAAATTGACATGCTGTGCCTTGGGAAGCTGCTGCACAAGTCTGTTTATGCTGTGGGGTAAAAAAGAAGCACAGTGGGCATGGGATTTCCAGAAGTCCCATCCACTGTACAACGCAGCATCCAAAACGCTGTGAAACCGGATCGGGGGCCCACAGCCTAAGGCTAGTTTCACACTTGCGTTGTGCGGCATCCGTCGCATTGCGTTGTGTGAAGGATGTAACGGATGCGTTGCATATAGTCGCACAACTGATGCGATGGATCCTGCAAAACAATGGAATCCGTTCTAGCTTTTTTCAGCAATTTACTCAACTGAGCATGTGCACTTGGCTAAAGACGAATCCGTCAAAGGAATCTGTCAAATTACGGATTCCGCCACCATAGGCTTTCATTATAAAAATGATGGATGCCGACGGAATCAAGCACATTGCGCTTTTTTTGACGCTCTGGGAAGCGCAGAAAAACGCTACATGCTGCGTTCTTTCCGGATGCAACGCAGCGTCGGCCGGTGGATGCAACGCAGGACCATCAGTTGCAATGCATCTTCCATACAAGTCTATGGGAAGCAATGGAATCCGTTAACGGATTGCACTGTTTTCCAAAACGGCGGATTGCGACTGAAGGAAAAAAACGCAAGTGTGAAAGTACCCTGAAGGCTGCTTTACACGCAGTGACATCCCTAGGACTTGTCACATGGACTTACCTGCCTAGCGATGACGTTGTGGCTGGCGAACCGCCTCCTTTCTAAGGGGGAGGTTTGTGCAGCATCACAGTGACGTCACACGCCAGCCGTCCAATAGAAGCGGAGGGGCGGAGAGCAGCCGAAAAAAAGGGACGCCCACCTCGTTGCCGGAGGACGCAGGTACGGTGTTGTTCGTCGTTCCTGATGTGTCACACGTAGCGATGTGTGCTGCCTCAGGAACGATGAACAACCTGCGTCCTGCAACAGCAACGATATTTGGGATTAGAACGACGTGTCAACGATTAGGTGAGTAATTTTGATCTTTAGCGGTCGTTCGTACGTTTCACACGCAACGACGTCGCTAACGAGGCCGTATGTGCGTCACGAATTCCGTGACCCCAACAACATCTCGTTAGTGATGTCGTTGCATGTAAAGCCCCCTTAACTCTTGCTAGCCTGCTTATGTCTGTGGGTTTACACCCGAGTCTCCCAGCCCTGATCACACACAGCAGAGAAGTTAGCAGACGGAGTGCCACAATGTGTGCTTTCCACAGATCCTGACGCCAACATAACAGTTGGTGATGCTTGCAAAAATCTCCTTGTGACAGGTAGGTGACACATCACGGGAATCAGTGTTTCAGCCCCGGTGACAAATTCCCTTTAAGGCCCAAATGGATGTGGACTCGGCACTTTTTGCAGGGTATCGACAAAAATCTAGAGTCTGCGCTGCCCCTTTAAGGATGTAATTAGGCTCAGCATGTAACACTGTACAAGATAATCAAATCCAGCTGAGGATATGTTTGATGTAAATCATTATTAGAACAGAGCGACGGCGAGAATCTCTGCCTGTGATCATTCATCTCTCGGCTTCAAAAAACACAATTTCTTTTCTGATGAGCCAAATGCATAGCAAAGAGTTTTCTCTTGTAAAAATGTGTTTTGGAGGTGATGCATTGACCTGATAGTGTTGTGCCGCCGATGCTTTGTAAAATTTATTATGCGCTTCAGAGTGTAAATATAAAAGAGGAGCCGAGTGAGAAGATGGATGAGCCGATAGCGCGGATTCTCTGCCCGTGGTCCTGAATCATTATTGTAACAGATATTGACAAGAACGGAGAAAATGAAAGATTGGGATGCAGGGTCAGGTACGAGCCAGGAACATTGCAATGAAATGTCGGGGCGGCCCGGTGACCGCGGAGTACGTATATATGTACCGGAACCCAGCGACAAAGACAAAGTCATAAAATATCGCAAACACTTTCCGGGATATGTCTATTAAAATGTTATGTTCCGGTATTCAGAGTTAAAGGGTTAATAATGTTAGCCAATACCTCCAATTACAAATGTAGTATAGTTCTCCTGATTATCTATGTCTCCTACCTCATGTGCAGGGCATTGCAGGTTAGGTATCCATGGTTACGACTATAAGCAACTAACTGTCTCCATATAAGTGGATGTAACCATGGAGGACCTAGATTGACTTTACATTACACAGACAACCTATTGATAAAATTGGACATCATGCAATACTTTTTTTCTCCTGTGGTGGCGCTGTAGGAATATTGAACCCTTGCTGATAGGTTCCACTACAGATTAGAGTGGTTGCAATAAAAATTATGTAACGCTTTCTTTCTACTATGGCGAAGTAGAGTGGCACATGGCGGTAGCCAAGCTCGAGTCCTACTTCATTACTACCCCAGAATACAACAGAAAATTGGGGATTCTGGGGAGTTGTGTGTGAGTTGGTATTATGGTTTTAGTGGACACTTTCACCTTCAGGCCAGCCACACTTAGTACAACATCACATCCCTCAAAGTAATCTTTACTCAAGGATAGGTGTAGGTACAAAAGGTAGCAACTAGTGATGAGCGGGCACTACCATGCTCAGGTGCTCAGTACTCGTAACTAGTGATGAGCGGGCACTACCATGCTCGGGTGCTCAGTACTGGTAACTAGTGATGAGCGGGCACTACCATGCTCGGGTGCTCAGTACTTGTAACTAGTGATGAGCGGGCACTACCATGCTCGGGTGCTCAGTACTTGTAACTAGTGATGAGTGAGCACTACCATGCTCGGGTGCTCAGTACTCGTAACTAGTGATGAGCGGGCACTACCATGCTCAGGTGCTCAGTACTCGTAACTAGTGATGAGTGAGCACTACCATGCTCAAGTACTGCAGCACTCGAGCATGGTAGTGTCCGCTCATCACTAGTTACGAGTACTGAGCACCCGAGCATGGTAGTGCCCGCTCATCACTAGTTACGAGTACCGAGCAGCCGAGCATGGTAGTGCCCGCTCATCACTAGTTACCAGTACTGAGCAGCCGAGCATGGTAGTGCCTGCTCATCACTAGTTACGAGTACTGAGCACCTGAGCATGGTAGTGCCCGCTCATCACTAGTTACCAGTACTGAGCACCCGAGCATGGTAGTGCCCACTCATCACTAGTTACCAGTACTGAGCACCTGAGCATGGTAGTGCTCGCTCATCACTAGTTACCAGTACTGAGCACCCGAGCATGGTAGTGTCCGCTCATCACTAGTTACCAGTACTGAGCACCTGAGCATGGTAGTGTCCGCTCATCACTAGTTACGAGTACTGAGCACCTGAGCATGGTAGTGCTCGCTCATCACTAGTTACAAATACAGAGTACCTGAGCATGGTAGTGCCCGCTCATCACTAGTTACGAATACAGAGTACCTGAGCATGGTAGTGCCCGCTCATCACTAGTTACAAATACAGAGTACCTGAGCATGGTAGTGCTCAATCATCACTAGTTACGAGTACAGAGTACCTGAGCATGGTAGTGCTCAATCATCACTAGTTACGAGTACAGAGTACCTGAGCATGGTAGTGCCCGCTCATCACTAGTTACGAGTACTGAGCACCCGAGCATGGTAGTGCTCGCTCATCACTAGTTACAAATACAGAGTACCTGAGCATGGTAGTGCCCACTCATCACTAGTTACGAATACAGAGTACCTGAGCATGGTAGTGCCCACTCATCACTAGTTACAAATACAGAGTACCTGAGCATGGTAGTGCTCAATCATCACTAGTTACGAATACAGAGTACCTGAGCAATGGTAGTGCCCGCTCATCACTAGTTACGAGTACAGAGCACCCGAGCATGGTAGTGCCCGTTCATCACTAGTTACGAGTACTGAGCACCCGAGCATGGTAGTGCTCGCTCATCACTAGTTACAAGTACAGAGTACCTGAGCATGGTAGTGCCCGCTCATCACTAGTTACGAGTACAGAGTACCTGAGCATGGTAGTGCCTGCTCATCACTAGTTACGAATACAGAGTACCTGAGCATGGTAGTGCCTGCTCATCACTAGTTACGAATACAGAGTACCCGAGCATGGTAGTGCCCGCTCATCACTAGTTACGAATACAGAGTACCTGAGCATGGTAGTGCCTGCTCATCACTAGTTACGAATACAGAGTACCTGAGCATGGTAGTGCCCGCTCATCACTAGTTATGAGTACAGAGTACCTGAGCATGGTAGTGCCCGCTCATCACTAGTTACGAGTACTGAGCACCTGACCATGGTAGTGCTCAGTCATTACTAGTTACGAGCACTGAGCACCTGAGCATGGTAGTGCTCGCTCATCACTAGTTACAAATACAGAGTACCTGAGCATGGTAGTGCTCAATCATCACTAGTTACGAATACAGAGTACCTGAGCAATGGTAGTGCCTGCTCATCACTAGTTACGAGTACAGAGTACCTGAGCATGGTAGTGCCTGCTCATCACTAGTTACGAATACAGAGTACCTGAGCATGGTAGTGCCCGCTCATCACTAGTTACGAATACAGAGTACCTGAGCATGGTAGTGCCTGCTCATCACTAGTTATGAATACAGAGTACCTGAGCATGGTAGTGCCCGCTCATCACTAGTTATGAGTACAGAGTACCTGAGCATGGTAGTGCCCGCTCATCACTAGTTACGAGTACTGAGCACCTGACCATGGTAGTGCTCAGTCATTACTAGTTACGAGCACTGAGCACCTGAGCATGGTAGTGCTCGCTCATCACTAGTTACAAATACAGAGTACCTGAGCATGGTAGTGCCCGCTCATCACTAGTTACGAAAACAGAGCACCTGAGCATGGTAGTGCCTGCTCATCACTAGTTACGAATACAGAGTACCTGAGCATGGTAGTGCCCGCTCATCACTAGTTACGAATACAGAGTACCTGAGCATGGTAGTGCCTGCTCATCACTAGTTACGAATACAGAGTACCTGAGCATGGTAGTGCCTGCTCATCACTAGTTACGAATACAGAGTACCTGAGCATGGTAGTGTTCGCTCATCACTAGTTACGAATACAGAGCACCCGAGCATGGTAGTGCCCACTCATCACTAGTTACCAGTACTGAGCACCCGAGCATGGTAGTGCTCCCTAGTAGCAGGTAATACACTTGAAATTCTCTTCTGCATAATACAGAGGCACAAAGATTAGGATTTCAGGTCATGGCACATTTCTTATGAACACTTACCAGGCAGTACAGTAAAGGTGAACCACCATCTTACCGTTGCAGGGTCACACAGGTCAGTTTGCTCTGCTGTGAACCCTGTACCCAAACTACTTGCTATGATACTTGACACGAGCCAGTCCTAGAGCTCCTCTTGTATACTCAACTTGGCAGATCATTTTCCTTTATAAAGTCCCCCATGACTGTCCGACACTGGAACCACCCCCAGAAACGTCTCTCTCTAGTAGGCATCACCCACTTGCCTGTATCAGTCACCACTAAAGGTTCTTTGTAGAACTTGCTCCCTTGTACTTGCCACACACACACCCAACACTTGTCTTCTCTCCAAAGGTGTCCACTTAACTGCCTTGAATCAGGAACGTGTTCACACACTGATCCCTAACACTCCTCCCCACAATGGGCCGGCCCTACAGTTAACCTGCAGCCTGAGAGGATGAAACAAAAAAAAGCACTGGCATTAAACACAAATAAGAGCACTACAGTACACTTTAATACAATTGGTGCCTTAGGGGGGAATGCAACAGTGTGTGTCACCTCCGTACAGCAACGCTCCAATTGCAGCTCATTTCTTAACAAACCCCAATCACTTTCTACATAAAAATCTACATCACACACTTTCTGTTTGCTGCTTATTTATATTCCTGTGGATCTGTGTGATATTTAAAGGGGTGATTCTTATATCTAATTTTTTTTGTTTCTGCAGCTCAAAGTGCCACTATCTTCTAGCTGCATGTGTGCCGCCCCCACAGTAGCAGCCAGGCTGTTCGGATCCGGATCCGCGGTGGCTCGAGGGGCGTCCAGACCCGGGGGTCGTGCGGCCACTCGAATTAAGGGGACGGTGTATTTACAGTTCGTGACGCCACCCGTGGTGTGTGGTAAGGTGGAGTATCACCGCTGCAGCTGGGAGTACCCGGTAGCGATGGAGTGGGCAGCCAGGTGTTTAACCACTCCACAGGTAGGGGGGGATGCCCCGAGACTCGGTGATAGTGACAGGGATGTGCCATTGGGGAGGTAAGGGTCACTTGTGTACTCACTCAGTCCAATAACTCTGACACCGACAACTTAGTAAACCAAAGTTCTGGACACCGCTGCCGCTGAGGGGGAGCACGTTTGGGTCCCTTCCTGCTGGTGTTGCCTGTTGATCTGTGACCTTTCCCTTGGCACCTTGTTCTCTTCTTAGTTGGCCCCTGTAGCTTGAACCTAGTTGGGTCCCGCTCCCCAGTGTGGCTAACTAAGGGAGCTTGCTTTCAGGGTTCACACTTGTGATTTCTTGGACCATATGTGTGGAAAGTCCTATCCCCCTCATTGCGCTAGTACCCCGATTTTGGAGCAGGTGGAGAGCGGATCTTGAAGGCTCCATTCTCGTCGGGTAAATTGTTAGGTTGCCTGAAGCTACTCCCTGACCTAGGGTCCACGTACCCCGTCGTGCCCTGGTCCCAGCCCGGTGATGGTACAAGGCCGCCGGCTGTCCTCCACAACAATGCCATGCCCCTTGTCACGATCCCCTGCGATCGGGGGTCCAGCTCCTACCAGGCCCAGACCAAGGTCTGCTACCTATTAACTCCAAGGAGCTCAGCTCCTGACCTCCTCTCTCCTTCACTTCCAACACTACACTGGCCTACTCCTGACACTCCTGACCTCCTCTTAACCAACCCCACAAGTGGGCGACCCTATTCCACTCAGGTCCGCCACTGGTGTGTCTGGTGGGTGTGGTGCAGAGTGTTTTTAGGATTTTGATTAGTTGGTCTTGGCAACACTAATGGTTAGGGACCCGTAACCAAGGAGGAGGTGGATATTGTAGAGAAGGGCAGATTGCACAATACCCTGTGACGACCTGATAGGCCACTCCACGCTGCTATGTGAGCTAGTATTAGACTATGTTCACACAGTTTTGAATGAAGCGAATCTTAAGGCCTTGTCACACACAGTAGATAAATCTGCGGCAGATCTGTGGTTGCAGTGAAATTGTGGACAATCAGTGCCAGGTTTGTGGCTGTGTACAAATGGAACAATATGTCCATGATTTCAAGGCAACCACAGATCTGCCAAAGATTTATCTCTGCGTGTGACGGGGCCTTTACTCTTACTATTCGTTTTGATGGATAATTCACTTTGCAGTTCATATCAGAATTTATTTTTTATAATATTTTTTCTTTCTGAAGCAGGTATGAAAAACGCCTCTTTGAACATTTTTAAAAAAGTAGTGCATGTCATATCTTCAAAAAACTCTTCCACAGGTTATACGCACACAAAAAAAAAATTTCTGTTGAGCTTTTGGAGCAGAAACTCACAATTTTTGAGGAGTTTTGAGATTTGCAGGAGGATTTGGAGAGTTTCTTCCTAGTTTCTGCTAAAAAAAAACTGCAAAAAGCTCTGTACACATAACCTCAGAAAAAAAGCCTCAAAACCTCGTCACTTGAACAGCAAATTGATAGAGTTTTCTAAGAATTTTTGAAGCAGATTACAAGAATGATTTTGGAACGTTTCCACTCAAAATGCTGCTGAAAAAACTCAGAGTGAATATAGCCTTTGGGTATATGGACTTGGCGACTGTTAGACACCGGTGCCAAGTTTTCCCAGGTGAAGCTGCTGCAGGAAAATATTGGCAGTCATTTCCAGAATTGGCTTCGAGGGCGGCTTTTCTTGCGGCGGCTCTATACTCTCAAAAGAATTACCATATCAATAATCTTGACTTCTTCAATGTTTCCAAACAGAAAGCGGTTAAAAGAAGGGACATAAGATGGAACACTGGTTTTGTCATTGCACTATGTTCGCTTTATGGGGCGCTTTTTCAGGCAGATTCTGGGTGGAAACCATCTGAAAAAAAAGATGTCGTGAACATATCCTTCAACAGTTTTGGATGAGTTTTACTTTTCCTAAAGCTGTTTTGGAAAAGTTTTTTATTTCTCAAAATGTTTTGTGGGTTTTTTTGCAGCCTATTGATTTAATAATGCATAGTTTAATTCAGAAACCGCTTCTAGAAGTAACATTCAGTTGCTTTTCTACCAGATACTTTTCAAAACTTTTTTTGCTGGGAAAAAAAAAAGATATTGGGGTGCCGTCAAATTTTTTTTTTTTCAATAACTGAAAAAATGTTTTAATGTTTTGTTTAAATATTATAATTTTTTTTAATTGAGCAAAATATAAGAAATAATTTAAAAGGTTTGATATTTTCCACTCAAACACTAGGGGGCAGCTGCTGAAAACCTAGTGTACAACTAGCTCAAATTACGGCTGCAGTAAAAGTGGGCAGAATCTGCTCTCATGTGTGTGATGTCACACCTCCGCCTCCCGTTCAGGTAATTGTAGAAGGATAAGGGAGGATCACAGTGAGGAATTATTTTGTTGGTGCCTGCAAAGTGATACTAATATGTCTAAAGTGTCACTGAGGACAGCTGGCATAGTGCTCCACTGTATACTGTGCCCCACTGTATACTGTGCCCAATATAGTCTGCCACCATATTACTGTGCCCATAATACTGTGCCCAATATTACTGTGCCCCATATTACTGTGCCCCTATAATACTGCAGTCCCACCTCACTGTGCCCCATATTACTGTGCCCCCATATTACTGCATCCCCCAGTGCTCTCTGTGCACCAAGTGCTCTTTCTGCCCCAGTGCTCTCTGTGCCCCCAGCGAAGCTAAGGTCTGGCTATGCACCCAGTGCTCTCTGTGCCCCTCCTGTGTCCCCCAATGCTCTTTCTGCCCCCAGTGCTCTGTATGCCCCAGCGTCCCCTAGATCTGGCTATTCTCCCAGTGATTTCTGTGCCCCCAGTGACACTCAGGTCTAGCTATGCATTCAGTGCACTCTGTGCCCCTACAGCGTCCCCCAGTGCTCTTTGTGCCCCTCAAGCATCCCCCAGTGATATCTGTGCCCCCAGCATCCCGTAGATCTGGCTATTCCCCCAGTGATTTCTGTGCCCCTTAGGTCTGGCTATGCACCCAGTGCACTCTGTGCCTCTTCAGCGTCCCCCGGTGCTCTCTGTACCCCTCCAGCATCCCCCAGTGATATCTGTGCCCCCTGCATTCCACAGTGGTCTCTGTGCCTCCTGTGCTGAGCACAGAGCACTGACAAGAATAGTGTGACGCCCTGGCAAAACCAGGGTGTCACAGACCTGCAGAAATCCAACAAAGTGCAGGTCATTCTTGGTAACCTGATCCCACACCAGTGCAGCAGGACAGACACTCCCCCCCCCCCCCCCCCTCAGTGTAAGAGCTAAACAGAGCAGCGAGGGAGGGGCTGGAGCAGAGTGTGTGAAGAGAGCAGACCAGGGGAGGATAGTTCCTGGCTGCTGTAAGGAAGGGAAGTGTGAGGAAGGGGCCCGAGGTAGCCGGGGCAGGGTGGTGGCCCGCCGGTACCCGGGAAGACCCAGATCACGGCAGGGGAGTGGGCTCCCCGTTCCCGACTGAGGAGAGAGAGTAGAGAACAAGAGAGGAGAAAGAGACATCTGGCTGCAGGGCAAGAACAGGGGTCTGCTGCACCGTGAGTGGGATCCAAACACCATCCATACTGAAGGCTGCGGACACCGGCAATTCCTAGTTTACCAGTGACTCTGTGTGAAATACTTGTGAGTACGCCCATGCCCTCAGGCACCGAACCGCACCGCAGCACTACGCCCTGCTCCCTGCTTATCCCCCATCGGGCCCTGGGACACTCCACCCCTACCCACGGAGGGGTCAACACCTTAAGCTGCTCCCCGCCATCGCTCCCGGGATCCCCCGTCACCAGCAGCGGTGGTGCCCACCATCACCACAACCCGTGGGTGGCGTCACGGACAATCCCCTTTTACAATAACTCCTTTTTACAGTGGAGCCTGGGATCACAGACCGGGTCATGCCACCGTGATACTTACTGAAGTGACCCTTGGCCCGGATCTGAGTACCCCTATCCCTGGGCGACACAATTACTGCAGGCAGTGGATGACCGAGGTGAGTACTGGCGGCGTCCAGCGACGATCTGCACACTGAGTCTGGTATTATAAAGAGGATTTTGGAGAGGATTCACTCCAAAAATTGGGTGAACAAAACTCCTCCTGTAATGTACGTATACAGTTAGGTCCAGAAATATTTGGACAGTGACACAATTTTTGGCGAGTTGGGCTCTGCATGCCACCACATTGGATTTGAAATGAAACCTCTACAACAGAATTCAAGTGCAGATTGTAACGTTTAATTTGAAGGTTTGATCAAAAATATCTGATAGAAATTGTAGGAATTGTACACATTTCTTTACAAACACTCCACATTTTAGGAGGTCAAAAGTAATTGGACAAATAAACCAAACCCAAACAAAATATTTTTATTTTCAATATTTTGTTGCGAATCCTTTGGAGGCAATCACTGCCTTAAGTCTGGAACCCATGGACATCACCAAACGCTGGGTTTCCTCCTTCTTAATGCTTTGCCAGGCCTTTACAGCCGCAGCCTTCAGGTCTTGCTTGTTTGTGGGTCTTTCCGTCTTAAGTCTGGATTTGAGCAAGTGAAATGCATGCTCAATTGGGTTAAGATCTGGTGATTGACTTGGCCATTGCAGAATGTTCCACTTTTTTGCACTCATGAACTCCTGGGTAGCTTTGGCTGTATGCTTGGGGTCATTGTCCATCTGTACTATGAAGCGCCGTCCGATCAACTTTGCGGCATTTGGCTGAATCTGGGCTGAAAGTATATCCCGGTACACTTCAGAATTCATCCGGCTACTCTTGTCTGCTGTTATGTCATCAATAAACACAAGTGACCCAGTGTCATTGAAAGCCATGCATTCCCATGCCATCACGTTGCCTCCACCATGTTTTACAGAGGATGTGGTGTGCCTTGGATCATGTGCCGTTCCCTTTCTTCTCCAAACTTTTTTCTTCCCATCATTCTGGTACAGGTTGATCTTTGTCTCATCTGTCCATAGAATACTTTTCCAGAACTGAGCTGGCTTCATGAGGTGTTTTTCAGCAAATGTAACTCTGGCCTATCTATTTTTGGAATTGATGAATGGTTTGCATCTAGATGTGAACCCTTTGTATTTACTTTCATGGAGTCTTCTCTTTACTGTTGACTTAGAGACAGATACACCTACTTCACTGAGAGTGTTCTGGACTTCAGTTGATGTTGTGAACGGGTTCTTCTTCACCAAAGAAAGTATGCGGCGATCATCCACCACTGTTGTCATCCGTGGACGCCCAGGCCTTTTTGAGTTCCCAAGCTCACCAGTCAATTCCTTTTTTCTCAGAATGTACCCGACTGTTGGTTTTGCTACTCCAAGCATGTCTGCTATCTCTCTGATGGATTTTTTCTTTTTTTTTCAGCCTCAGGATGTTCTGCTTCACCTCAATTGAGAGTTCCTTAGACCGCATGTTGTCTGGTCACAGCAACAGCTTCCAAATGCAAAACCACACACCTGTAATCAACCCCAGACACTACTTTATTGATTACAGGTTAACGAGGGAGACGCCTTCAGAGTTAATTGCAGCCCTTAGAGTCCCTTGTCCAATTACTTTTGGTCCCTTGAAAAAGAGGAGGCTATGCATTACAGAGCTATGATTCCTAAACCCTTTCTCCAATTTGGATGTGAAAACTCTCATATTGCAGCTGGGAGTGTGCACTTTCAGCCCATATTATATATATAATTGTATTTCTGAACATGTTTTTGTAAACAGCTAAAATAACAAAACTTGTGTCACTGTCCAAATATTTCTGGCCCTGACTGTATATGAATATTATGCTAATACTATCTGAGTGACTGCAATGCTCAAAATCAGTGTCCGTGCAACAAATCGCACAGTGGTGGAAGCGCATCAGTTATATTTCAAAGGAGAAAATATTCCTATGCAAATCTCTTAAAAGCTGCACAAAGGTCCGCACCACCTGTGTATGACAGTAAATCTTAAATTGCAGCGTATATTTCTCCTTTAACCTCCCGCTCAGGGATTGAAATTGATTTAATGGAGGCAGAATGCGCTGCTGTTTAAGGTTCGGGAAAGCAGAATATTTAGCCAGGTGGAATCCATGCTTTGCTGCCTTTTCTAAAACCTCTTCAAGTGTATCAGGAATGCATATAGGCGAGGTGAATTATTTGGAGCATGTTCTTGAGAGTAAGTACTTTCCATATCAATGCTATAATTTTTCTCCGGTACTTGATGTGTAAATAACTGCTTACAAAGCAGAGGGCTGAAAATAAGAGAAGTAGGAAAGCGACTCCATCCGAACCGCATGATGCAGATATACAAATGGATATATATATATCTTTTGTTAAGGGCGTCCTTGAATTTTTGGATCATGAACGCCCTTATTCCGCCCAATACCCCTCAACATAAGCAGTACAAACTACGATGTTCATCATTATGACTTCTGATTACAACATTTCCGTTTATACGTCAGTCTCGGCCAGCTACGCCAATAGGGAAGATATCGGTGGAACGGGGCCCAACAAGTTCTTGAAAAGTTACGCCAATATACTGTATACTTCAGAAATGTACACCAGCCTCTGACCTTTCTGACGGTGGCATATAACATGGACAGGGGCAATAGTCATGGGCGAGGGGTGCAGTGATGTGCTCGCCCCGGGACGCTACAGACGGGGAAAAGTGAATAGCGGAGTGAGTGTGGAAGTGTTACCTCATTTCAAGGGGTATCTTGGCCATTGACCGGCCTTTGTGGATCTTGTTCACACCATGCGGTGTTACATTCAGCATTAATCCAGCTCTTCCGTTATGGCTACCAACAAGGATGGGGGGGTGGGCGTTTCATTTTCACCCCTGGTCTTCCAATCACATGGATCGCTGATTAGACAAACTAACACGGCCCTGTTGCAACCAGTTGACTTCTAAAGTCTTGCTCCTGCAGTGTCAGTGGCCATCGATTGATTGCTCTCAGTGAGAGAAACAAAATTTAAAATTTTGTAGTTGTGATACTGCCCTGGCCTATCAGGTCGTCACAGGGTATTGTGCAATCTGCCCTTCTGCACAGTATCCACTCCTTGGTTACGGATCCTAGTCCATTGGTGTTGCTAACAGCTTAGCCAGTCAAAATCCTAGGAACACTTTGCACTGAACCCACCAGACACACCATTGGGGAGCCTGAAGAGAATAGGGCCGCCCTTAAGGGGGGTTGGTAGGGAGAAGTGAGAGAGTGACAAAGAAGTGAAACAGGAGTGAAAGGAATAGGCGGTGGAAAGTGACTCTCTGAGAGGGAGAGGTCACTGGTCCGGAGCAGGGCTCCTGAAGTTACTAGGTGGCAGACGTTGGTCTGGGTCTGGTAGTGTGAAGGTAGCCTGGGCTATAGGTTTGTTGTTCAAATGTAATAAGATTATCTGTGTATGTAAAGAATCAAAATATAGATGTAGTTGCATAATTATCTGTCTGTCTATATGGCAATCGCACAGATGCCATAATATGATTCTAAGCTGTATGTTCAAGAGAGGGTTAACAAAGGACAAGTGAACAGATGTATAAACAATACCGTCCACCAGGGTCACCCACCCAGTTCCTTGACCACTTTTCAGCCTGGCTGCCACACTTCATGTCCTCTGAATTGCCAACCCTGATCCTAGGAGACTTCAACATCCCCATGAACAGCCCCTCCTCCCCATCTGCATCCCAGCTTCTATCTCTCACCACCTCCCTTGGCCTCTCACAGCTCTCATCCTCAGAGACACATGAAGATGGTAACACCCTTGACCTGGTCTTTTTCCGCCTCTGCTCAATCTCTCACTTTGACAACTCACCTCTTCCCCTCTCTGACCACAACATCCTCTCCTTCAAGCTCACAAACCCTCACCCACCCCAGCACTCTCCCACCAATCACACATTCAGAAACCTACAGGCCATCGATTCTCAGACACTTACAGACTCTCTACACTTATCACTATCCCCTATCTCCTCACTTTCCTGTCCTGATCTGGCTGTAAAGCACTACAATGACACACTCAGAAGCACCCTGGACCAAGTAGCACCCCTCACCCTCAGAGCCTCCAAACACCGAGTAAAACAACCTTGGCTCACATCACAAACTCGATTTCTCCAGCGATGCTCTAGGAGTGCCGAGCGCCTATGGAGGAAATCCTGCACACCAGAAAACTTCATCCACTACAAGTTCATGTTAAGGACCTACAGCTCTTCCCTTCACCTCGCCAAACAGACCTACTTCACCACCCTTATCTCCTCACTAGCCAACAATCCAAAAAAGCTCTTTGACACGTTTCACTCCCTCCTCAGTCCCAAAGCACAGACCCCTATCACAGACCTTCATGCTAATGACCTGGCCTCGTACTTCACAGAGAAAATAAAAAAACATCCGCCAAGAGATCAGCTCCCAGCCACCAAGCTTTGTGAATCCCATCCCTCCCCATATCCCATCCAGCTCACTTTCCACATTTGACCCAGTCACAGAGGAGGAAGTCTCCAGGCTCCTCTCTTCTTCTCGTCCTACCACTTGCCCTTCTGATCCCTTCCCCTCACCTCTTCTCCAGTCCCTCTCTCCGGTTGTCAGCACTCACCTAACTAAAATCTTCAATCTCTCTCTCTCTTCGGGTATCTTCCCCTCCTCCCTCAAACACTCTATCATTACTCCATTATTAAAAAAAACCTTCCCTTGATCCGTCCTGCACAAGCAACTACAGACCAGTCTCTAATCTCTCCTTCATCACTAAACTCTTGGAGCACCTGGTCTACTCTCGCCTCACCCGCTACCTCTCCACTCACTCTCTTCTAGATCCTTTACAGTCTGGCTTCCGCCCTTTACACTCAACAGAAACTGCCCTTGTCAAAGTGACCAATGACCTATTGACAGCAAAACGTAATGGTGACCACTCTCTGCTTATTCTTCTTGACCTTTCTGCCGCCTTCGACACTGTTGACCACCATCTCCTTCTCTCTATGCTCCATTCTATCGGCCTAAAGGACACTGTTCTTTCCTGGTTCTCTTCCTATCTTTCTGGCCGCTCATTCAGCGTATCATTTGCTGGCTCCACATCTTCTCCTCTCCCTCTTACTGTTGGGGTCCCTCAAGGTTCAGTCCTTGGCCCTCTTCTTTTCTCCCTCTACACTGCCCCAATTGGAATGACTATCAGCAGATTTTGCTTCCAGTACCATCTTTATGCTGATGACACACAGCTATACTCCTCATCCCCTGAGCTCACCCCCGCTGTACTACAGAACACAAGTGACTGCCTGTCTGCAGTTTGCAATGTCATGTCTGCTCTCTATCTGAAACTTAACCTTTCCAAAACTGAACTTCTGCTTTTCCCTCCATCTCCTAACCTTCCTAAACCTGACATCTCCCTCTCTGTGTGTGGCACAACGATAAGTCCTAGGCAGCAGGCCCACTGTCTGGGGGTTATACTTGACACTGATCTCTCCTTCACCCCCCACATACAATCTCTTGCCCGCACCTGCCGCTTGCACCTCAAGAACATCTCTAGAATCCGCCCCTTTCTCACAATGGAAACGACAAAAACCCTCACCGTGGCCCTGATCCACTCTCGCCTTGACTACTGTAACTCTCTATTAATTGGTCTCCCCCTAACTAGACTCTCCCCTCTACAGTCCATCCTTAATGCAGCAGCCAGGGTCACCTATCTGGCTAACCGCTACTCGGATGCCTCTGCTCTTTGCCAGTCATTGCACTGGCTGCCCATATATCACAGGATCCAATTCACACTGCTTGTTCTCACCCACAAAGCTCTCCACAGTGCGGCACCCCCCTACATTTCCACCCTCCTCTCTGTCTATCATCCCACCCGTTCTCTACGCTCTGCAAATGACTTTCGACTAACATCCACACTAATTCGAACCTCCCACTCCCGAATCCAAGACTGCTTCCGAGCTGCACCAAACCTCTGGAACGTTCTACCCCAAGAAGTTAGGACAAATCACCACTTACTCCGCTTCAGACGCTCCCTAAAAACGCATCTTTTTAGGGCGGCCTATCACACTCCCTAGCCAAACTAATTTCACCTAATCACTCTACAACTTCTCAGAACATAACCCCACGTCAAGCTCCATGGCACCCAAATGCATCTCACGGCTCTAGCCAACTGGTCCAAGAAGCCATTATCTATCCCCCATGATATGGCTGGATTGTCATTGTAAATAAGCACTTGTACCTTGCCCCTCCCCCCATGTCATTGTAGATTGTAAGCTCTCACGAGCAGGGTTGCCATTTTTCCTTTTAAAAATTGCATCTTCTATAATTGTTACTTGTTTGTATATGTTTATGTATATGATATGTATATGTATATGAGCCTCCTGAATTGTAAAGCGCTGCGGAATATGTTGGCGCTATAGAAATAAAGATTATTATTATTTATTATTATTATTATAGACAGTGAAGTCCTTCTTAGTGAAAGTCTTATCAGGGATTTCACACAGAGAAAAAATGTGCAAACTAGATAATCAGGCCAGAATATACTGAAAGAATTTTATAATTATGATTTTCCCGCAGCTGTAATATGGGGGATGATCACTCCCTGTTCTTGCTTCAAGGTCGAAATCGAATGTTGTATGGTATAATCAAAAACGTTTTTTAATACACGAGTTCAGACACAAGCCTGAGCTCAATCAGAGAACATGTCCTGTGTTCATTGATTATTGAGTCTCATAATATCTGTACAGATAGCTAATTTGGCCCGTACCTCTGGATGTGCCCTGAACTAAGACTCCATTAGCAGTCTTACCCAAATTACTCCTTTGAGAGTAGGAGTTGGAACCCCGGTCGCGTCAAGGGGCACGGACTGCCAAAGAGGGCATCCGGCGGCCTTGAGCCATCACCGGGCAGGGGCCAGGGCACGACGGGGTACGTGGACCCTAGGCTGGGAAGTAGCTTCACGCGTCGCGGTATTTTACCCGACGGAGGTGAAGACTTCAAGATTCATCCCCAACCCGCTCCAAAATCGGGGTACTAGCGCACCGATGGGATAGAACTTTCCCAAATACAGTCCAAATAAATCCTACGCGTGAACCCTGAGAGCAAGCTCACTCCGTTAGCCATACAGGTGAGCGGGACCCAAAAAGTTTCAAGCTCCAACTAGTAAGAAGGTGCCATGGAAAAGGCCACAGGCTGACAGCAACACCAACGGCACGGATCCACCAGTGCTCCCTCCATGCTGCAGTGGTGCTCAGAATCCTGGTTTACAAGCTGTCGAAGTTGTTATTCTTGGACTGAGTGAGTACCCTGAAAAGCCCCTTTTCCTCTACCCAACGGCACCCCATTCACCAACACCCAACGGGCCCCGGGGCACAAAACCCTTACCCACGGAGGGGTTAAACATCCTGCTGTTTTACCATCGCCACTGGACTCCCCAACAGCAGCGGTGGTCTCCTACATTACCACGCACCGTGACTGGCGTCACAAACGTACACATCCCCTGTACATATTTATCCTCCTCTCTTTTAAACTCGAGTGTCCGTGTGAACCCCCGGGTCCGGGGACCCCTCGAGGCACCGCGGCTCTGGATCCGAGCGGCTCGGCCACTGGCACGGGGGGCGGCACACCTCGAAAAACCTGGTGGCACGAACAGGATATGAGCAGGACCCACTTACCTGGGTGACGTGCGCCTTGAAAGCCGAAGACTGCAGGTCCAGAGTCCTTTTCCCGCCAATTCCGCCATTGTCCGCCATCTTTTTGTGCCAAAACGCTTTCTTCATCGAGAAAGTGCGCGAAGCCTAAGCCCCGCCCTTCGTCTTCTTGTGAGGCCGGAACCGGAAGTTCCCAGAGGGCCGCGGTCAGTGAGAGAGTGCTGCGAAAAGACTGAGGGGGCAGGCCAGAATGTGTTACTAACGGAAGTGGAGCAGGGACGCCAGGACTCTGCGACAACATTCCAGGAAGACGCAGTGGCAAGATGGCGGAGCGAGACTGATCCCCAGAACGTGCTGTCCCTGGGACTGCTACATGGATAGAGGAGGAGACAGAGCAGCTGTGCAGGAGAATGCGGACACAGTTCCTGTTCATTCTGAATCACTGGAGAGAAGAGATGAGGAGCCTGGTGGTGGCGGTGCGAGCCAATGAGATTGAAATACCACGAGAAGAGAGGGTAAGCGGTTACCCAGTCCCTATTGATTGCCCAAATCCAGCCACAGTGGCTGAGGTATCCGGACCGCCCCCGCTCGCAGTGAGCACACCACCATCAACTACTCCATCCTCGGCAGACGCCATGCTGCCCACACCAACCTCGGCAGCGGAACCGTCAGTGTATCTACCAGAAGCTCCAACTGCAGAGATCCAGACCACGACCGTCATTCTAGTCACGGCAGCGGTCACCCAGACACCGGCCAGACCAGACCCGGCCACATCAGAGGTGGAGCACCCGGACCCTGCAACCCCGACTGCGGAGCAGTCGGTTCATCAGTTTGCACCTGCGGGAGCGGAAACAAGATGTCCACCCGTTCCGATACCGCGCGGCATCCCGACGGCTGTTGAGGCCGCCAGAGTCCAAGTAAAGCCAGAGCCAGATAGGGAGCTGAGGCCGGACGCTGATGCCCCCTACTGGCCTATCAGGTCGTCACAGGGTATTGTGCAATCTGCCCTTCTGCACAGTATCCACTCCTCCTTGGTTACAGATCCTGGTCCTTTGGTGTTGCTATCAGCTTAGCCAGTCAAAATCCTAGGAACACTTTGCACCGAACCCACAAGATACACCATTGGGGGGCCTGAAGGGAATAGGTCCGCCCACATGGGGGCTTGGTAGGGAGAAGTGAGAAAGTGACAAAGAAGTGAAACAGGAGTGAAAGGAGCAGGAGGTGGAAAGTGACTCTCCGAGAGGGAGAGGTCACTGGTCCGGAGCAGGACTCCTGAAGTTACAAGGTGGCAGACGTTGGTCTGGGCCTAGTAAGAGCTGGAACCCTGGTCGCAGGGGGTCGCGTCAAGGGGCACGGACTGCCGAGGAGGGCAGCCAGCGGCCTTGAGCCATCATCGGGTAGGGGCCAGGGTATGACGGGGTACGTGGACCCTAGGCCGGGAAGTAGCTTCACGCATCCTGGTAATTTACCCAACGGGGGTGAAGACTTCAAGATTCATCCCCAACCCGCTCCAAAATCGGGGTACTAGCGCACCGATGGGATAGGACTTTCCCAAATACAGTCCAAAGAAATCCTACGCGTGAACCCTGAGAGCAAGCTCACTCCGTTAGCCATACAGGTGAGCGGGACCCGAAAAGTTTCAAGCTTGAGGGTCCAACTAGTGAGAAGGTGCCACGGAAAAGGCCAAAGGCTAACAGCAACACCAAGGGCATGGATCCACACGTGCTCCCTCCATGCTGCACCGGTGCTCAGAATTCTGGTTTACAAGCTGACGGAGTTGTTATTCTTGAACTGAGTGAGTACCCTGAAAAGCCCCTTTTCCTCTACCCAACGGCACCTCATTCACCAACACCCAATGGGACCTGGGGCACAAAACCCCTACCCACGGAGGGGTTAAACATCCTGCTGCTTCACCATCGCCACCGGGCTCCCCAACAGTAGCGGTGGTCTCTTACATTACCACGCACCGTGGGTGGCGTCACGAACTTACACATCCCCTGTATATATCTATCCTCCTCTCTTTTAAACTCGAGTGTCCGCATGAACCCCCTGGTCCGGAGACCCCTCGAGCCATCGTGGCTCCAGATCCGAGCGGCTCGGCCACTGGCACGGGGGCGGTACAATACCTTTTAATGGCTAACTAAACTAAAATATGATGATGTTATAAAGCAAGCTTTCGAGACATCTCGGGTCTCTTCCTCAGGCATGGTATGACAAAATATCTGAAGAAACACAAATATATACATAAAAAAGGGCAGAGGGATGGCATAGTAAAAGGACATTTAAATAAACAAACACTGAGCTTAGAAAGTGAATCCTTAATTAGCTTTGATTAGTGGTGTGAGTTTTATTGTCCCAATATAAATGTAAGATCAGAGGCTTGATGCCCTCAGTCTCTGGAGCAGACTCCTCAGATTTTGTAATGAGTCATAAATCCTCCTGACAGGATGAGTCCTGTGTCCACAGAGTTAAACATTGTGATGAATTTGTATTCCCAGACCCTGCGATGGCTCTGTGATCTAAAGTTGCCTTTTAATATGACAACTTTCATGTGGTTTATGTTGTGTCCTGAAGTACAGAAATGTTTGGCCACAGGTAAATGAGTTTTTTGTTTGTTATTGTGTGGTGGTGAGATCTCATTCTTGCTCTCAGTCTCTGTCCTGTTTCTCCAACATAGAGACCCCCAATAAGACATGTAGTGCACCGGAATAAGTACACCCCGTTGGAAGAGGAACATGTGAATGTTCCAGGAATCTTAAGGCCCCGTCACACTAAGCAACATCGCTAGCAACATCGCTGCTAACGAACAACTTTTGTGACGTTGCTAGCGATGTTGCTGTGTGTGACATCCAGCAACAACCTGGCCCCTGCTGTGAGGTCCTTGGTTGTTGCTGAATGTCCTGGGCCATTTTTTAGTTGTTGCTCTCCCGCTGTGAAGCACACATCGCTGTGTGTGACAGCGAGACAGCAACAACTAAATGTGCAGGCAGCAGGAGCCGGCTTCTGCGGAGGCTGGTAACCAATGTAAACATCGGGTAACCAAGAAGCTCTGTCCTTGGTTACCCGATATTTACCTTTGATACCAGCCTCCACCGCTCTCACTGTCAGTGCCGGCTCCTGCTGTGTGCACATGTAGCTACAGCACACATCGGGAAATTAACCCCATGTGTGCTGTAACTAGGAGAGCAGAGAGCCAGCGCTAAGCAGTGTGCGCTGCTCCCTGCTCTGTGCACATTTAGCTGCAGCACACATCGGGTTAATTAACCCCATGTGTGCTGTAACTAGGAGAGCAGGGAGCCAGCGCTAAGCATTGTGCGCTGCTCCCTGCTCTGTGCACATATAGCTACAGCACACATCGGGAAATTAACCCCATGTGTGCTGTAACTAGGAGAGCAGGGAGCCAGCGCTAAGCAGTGTGCGCTGCTCCCTGCTCTGTGCACATGTAGCTGCAGCACACATCCTGTAATTAACCTGATGTGTGCTGTAACTAGGAGAGCAGGGAGCCAGCGCTCAGTGTTCGCTGCTCCCTGCTCTCTGCACGTGTAGTTCCGTGCGGTGGTAACCAAGGTAAATATCGGGTTGGTTACCCGATATTTACCTTAGTTACCAAGCGCAGCATCTTCCACGCGGCGCTGGGGGCTTGTCACTGGTTGCTGGTGAGCTCACCAGCAACTTGTGTAGCCACGCTCCAGCGATCCCTGCCAGGTCAGGTTGCTGGTGGGATCGCTGGAGCGTCGCAGTGTGACATCTCACCAGCAACCTCCTAGCAACTTACCAGCGATCCCTATCGTTGTTGGGATCGCTGGTAAGTTGCTTAGTGTGACTGGACCTTTATAGTCCTTCTGTGTGTTAGGGATATGTATCTGGGCTTTGGTCTCTACATGAGTGCAGGTTTTGCATCTCTTTATATTGCAAGGATAAGTTCCTCTTTGTGTGTCTGAGGGCACTGAGCTTCGGATCATGATGCTCCTTAAATTAGGAGGTTGTCTGTAGCATAGCAATGGAGGATCTTTGAATATTGTTTTTAACCGGTCATCCTTGTGTAGAATGTGGTGAAGTTTCTTGGCCGTTCTTCTCAGTAACTCAAGCTGTGGGTTATAGGTCACCACCAGAGGTACGTGACTATTTTCCTCTTTTTGTTTGTATTGAAGCAGTTCACTTCTAGGGGTCCTTGTGGCTCTAATGATCTGATCATCAATGGAGGTGGGGTGGTAGCCTTGGTTTAAAAATGTCTTTTTAAGATGGGTTAAGTGTTCATCCCTGTCTGCTGGGCTGGAACAGATACAATTATATCTGAGGGCCTGGCTGTAGACAATGGATTTTTTAATGTGTTTGGGATGGAAACTGTCCCATCTGAGGGATGTGGGACGGTCAAAAGGCGTCCGATGCACTGATGTCTGGATTGAGACATTTTGAATTTATGGTGGTATCCAAGAAGTTGATTACTGTTTTTGAGTGGTCCAATGTCAAGTTTATGGTTGGATGAAATGCATTGAATTTTTCATGGAATTTTAGAAGCTCTTGCTCAGGTTCAGTCCACATTATTAAGATGTCATCTATGTAACGGAAATAGGCCAATGGTTTGACCGAGCAGGATGCTAAAAAGTCATTTTCTAGTTTAGCCATGAAAAGGTTGGCCTACTGTGGTGCCATTTTGCTTCCCATAGCAGTTCCTGTGGGTTGTTGATATAGCTCCTCGCCAAAAGAGAAAAAGTTGTGTGTGAGGATGAATCTGGTGAGTCTTAATAAAGACTCAGAAGGTATCCCATTAGCTTCATTAAGCATTTGGCAGGCGATTAGTCCATCTTCATGTGGGATGTTAGAATATAAGGATTCCACATCCATGGTGGCTAAGATGGTACTCTCGGGTAGGGGACTTATTGTAGATAGTTTTTTTAAAACGTCAGTGGTGTCATGTATATAGCTGTGGCGGCTATCGATGAACACCAGCCTCGCCACTGTCCACACTATTACCAGTTGCCTGCTCGATGGGAGGGAGGGGGAGCGCTCTCCCATCCGTTTATTCACCTCACTGAAGTTGTAGAACTGTAGTATGTCCCGGTCACTTTAGGCTTCCTCGTGCACTCTGCTGCCTGTTTCTCACCACACTCTCCACTCTGCTACATCTGTTCCCTTCACTTCACTCCTCCTTTATACTAACCCAAAGCAAGGATATCCACAACGTTATATCCCTCTCTTTGAAGGCTGGCTTCTCTGTTAATCCTCTAAGCTTTGCCACTATACCTCAGACCTAAGCTTTCCCTTTCCAGCTAGGGAGCCCAGGACTCGTGAAACCTAGGGGTAGCTAGTAGCATGGCACACAAAGACATACACATATATAGAGAATTTGCATATCTTACTACTACACATGTAAATACACATTATATGCTTTATGACAATGATTGCAGGTCACAGTTCACTCTCCTACATTCCTCCCCTCTTTAACCATGGCAGTACTCGGTCATGCAGAAATCTGTAACACAATAAAATCATGCCATAAAACCAATATAAAATCACTAACAACTCTTTTCTTCTCTGAGGTTACTCAGGATCAGGCCTTCTTCCTCTTCCAGGCCAGACTTCCTCCTCATCACCTCACCTTCACAATGTGCAGGGACCATTCTACTCAGGCCACATGTCACCATGATCTTAGGGTGTAAACTGCACTCTGCCATATTAGTTGCCATCTTCTCAGCATCACAGTTTTTAACACACTGTCCATTTGCTTCGCCACTTTAGGCTGCTCAACTTCAGACCCTCCATTTTACATGTCAAGGGCCACATTCTCACCATTTTTATGTGAGATACCAGCATCCTGCCAACTACGCCAAATGTAACGTTGCCAGGGGCGATAATCATGGGTGAGTGGTGCAGTCCTGCACATGCCCAGGTACGCTACAGATATGGGGGGAATGAGTGAATAGCGATGTGAGTGTGGAGGTGTTATGTGCTTGCAGTAGGACATCTTGGCCTTCAGTCAACCTTTGTGGATCTTGTTCACTCTGTGCAGTGTTACATTTAGTGTTACTAAAGATGAGTCCACAATGGTTAACAACTGCACAAAGTTTACTGAACACACATTTTAAACACCGTCTCATTTTGCTATAAAAAATACAATATACACTCTATGCCAACAATGATGTCTTCAGGGGGTTGCAGGTTACAGTCCACTCTCCTACAGGCACATGCCAGTTAGCAGATGTGCCTGATTTACTGAACAGCGTGCACAGCATGATGAATTAGGGGTACAGCCTTCCAGAATTTTACTTCAGCTGATGTGCTGTGTTCCACCAAATATAATACCTACCCCAAAAATAAGCCCTAGCATGATTTTACAGGATTTTTGGATTATGCTTGAAATATAAGCCCTTAATATAATCCCTACTCCAAAAATAAGCCCTAGATACAGACAGAATCAGCCTTAGGGGGAGTCAAACTGCGCAATTTCTCAGGGTCTCACTCTCTTAGGGACTGATAGTTCATGGAGCCATTATCGTGCTGATATTCTTCACCAGGCCCCTCACTACCTGATACTGTTTGGAGATCACTCCGTGGCTGACACTGTTTGGAGGGCATTATATGGATGACACTGGAGGGCATTATATGGATGACATTGTTTGGAGGGCACTCTCTGGATGACACTGTTTGGAGGTCACTCAATGGATAACACTGTTTGGAGGGCACTTTTTGGATGACACTGTTTGAAGAGCACTCTCTGGATAACACTGTTTGGATGGCTTTTCCTGGATAACACTGTTTGGAGAGCACTCTATGGATGACATTATTTGGAGGGCACTCTCTGGATGACACTGGAGGGCACTTTCTGGATGACACTGAAGGGCACTCTCTGGATGACACTATTTGAAGGGCACTCTCTCGATGACACTGTTTGAAGGGCACTCTCTGGATGACACTGTTTGGAGGGCACTCTCTGGATGACACTGTTTGGAGGGTACTCTCTGGATAACACTGAAGGGCACTCTCTGGATGACACTATTTGAAGGGCACTCTCTGGATGACACTGTTTGAAGGGCACTCTCTGGGTGACACTGTTTAGAGGACACTCTACGAATGATGACACTATTTGGAGGGCACTCAATGGATGACACTGTCTGGAGGGCACTCTCTGGATGACACTGGAGGGCACTCTTTGGATGACACTGTTTGGAGGGCACTCTCTGGATGACACTGTTTGGAGGGCACTCTCTGGATAAAACTGTTTGGAGGGTACTCTCTGGATGACACTGGAGGGCACTCTCTGGATGACACTGTTTGAAGGGCACTCTTTGGATGATACTGTTTGGAGGGCACTCTCTGGATGACCCTATTTGGAGGTCACTCTCTGGATGACACTATTAGGAGGGCACTCTATGGATGACATTGTTTAGAGGGTACTCTCTGGATGACACTGTTTGAATTGCACTCTCTGGATGATACTGTTTAAAGGGCACTCTCTGGATGATACTGTTTGGAGGGAACTCTCTGGATGACCCTATTTGGAGGGCACTCTCTGGATGACACTATTAGGAGGGCACTCTATGGATGACATTGTTTAGAGGGTACTCTCTGGATGACACTGTTTGAATTGCACTCTCTGGATGATACTGTTTAAAGGGCACTCTCTGGATGATACTGTTTGGAGGGAACTCTCTGGATGACCCTATTTGGAGGGCACTCTCTGTATAACACTGTTTGGAGGGCATTCTATGGCTGACATTGTTGGAACTCTCTGGATGACACTGTTTGAAGGGCACTCTCTGGATGACACTGTTTGGAGGACACTCTCTGGAGGACACTGTTTAGAGGACACTCTATGGATGATGACACTATTTGGAGGGCACTCATTGGATGACACTGTCTGGAGGGCACTCTCTGGATGACACTGTCTGGAGAGCACTCTCTGGATGACACTGGAGGGCACTCTCTGGATGATACTGCTTGGAGGGCACTCTCTTGATGACACTGGAGGGCACTCTCTGGATGACACTGTTTGGAGGGAACTCTATGGATGACACTGTTAGGAGACCACTCTCTGGATGACACTGTTTTGAGGGCACTTTCTGGATTACACTGTTTGGAGGGCACTCTCTGTATGACACTGTTAGGCGGGCACTCTCTGTATGACACTGTTTAAAGGGCACTCTCTGGATGACACTGTTTGTAGGACACTCTATGGATGATGACACTGTTTGGAGGGCACTCTTTTGATGAGACAGTTAGGAGGACACTCTGTGGATGACAGTGTTTGGAGGGCACTCTCTGAATGACACTGTTAGGAGGGTATTCGCTAGATGACACTGTTTGGAGGGCACTCTCTGGATGACACTGTTTGGAGTACTATCTTCTGACACTGTATACGGTGGTACTATATGGAGGTACCCTCTTCTGACACTGTATATGGTGCTACTATCTTCTGACACTGTATATCAGTGTTTCTCAACTCCAGTCTTCAAGACCCACCAACAGATTATGTTTTCAGATTTTCCTTAATCAGGTTTTAAGGATTTCCTTAACATTGCACAGGTGATGGAATTATTCCCTGTCTAATATTGAGGAAAACCTGAAAACATGATCTGTTGGTGGGTCTTGAGGACTGGAGTTGAGAAACACTGCTGTATATGGAGGTACTATCTACTGAGTTTGCATATAGCGGTATTATCTTCTGACATTGTATATGGCGGTACTATCTTCTGATACTGTATATGAACATTCTATCTGCTGACACTGTATATGGTGGTACTATCTTCTGACACTGTATATGGCGGTACCATCTGCTGACACTGTATATGGCGGTACCATCTGCTGACACTGTATATGGTGTATATAATCTTCTGACACTGTATATGGAGGTACTATCTTCTAACACTGTATTTGGTGGTATTATCTTCTGGCACTGTATATGAAGGTACTATGAGCTAACACTGTACATGTGAGCTCTGTCTGTTTTACAGTGGGCCATCTTTGTTTGCTATTATGTATGGCGGTATTATCTTCTGACACAGTATATGGCGGTATTATCTTCTGACACAGTATATGGCGGTATTATCTTCTGACACAGTATATGGCGGTATTATCTACTGACACTGTATATGGGGGTATTATCAACTGACACTGTATATGGGGGTATTATCTTCTGACACTGTATATGGGGGTATTTAATATTCAGCATTGATACTGAGGGTTAGTGCCACCGTTCCGGCTGGCATTTTAGTTTTTTGAGATGCTCTTTGCATTCTGCATCGGAAGACGCCGGCGTTCGTGTAGGAAGATGATCATTGTCGGACGGTAATGAGTTACAAGTTTCCTTATTTTTCTGTAAATGAATCAATTAGTGAAGAAGGAAATAAAAGAGAGGAATCTTTCGCTAATTTATCCTCTATTTTTAAATTGCGGCTGGAGAATAATTTGCTTAACAGGGTAGTTAGTGGCAGACAGGTGCCGCCGCCGCCCTCCTCTTCAGCGCAGAACGCTTTATCGACAGCACAACTTAAATAAGGGTGACAATGTAGAAGTGATCCCTGAAGAAAGAGGAGGAAGCGCCATTAGCTGCAGCCGGAGTAAAAATAGCGATGATTATGCATAGAGGGAGCTGGTGGCAGATTTACATAGCGAGCGATCGTCTTCTTGTCTGAGTGCCAGGCGGCTGTGATGGGCGCTACCTGTGATGTCTGTCTATTGTGTCATTGCATCCTACCAAACCGGGAGAAACGAAGAATTAATGATCGCCTTTAAAGGGAGTGACGTACAGCGGCAGTCATTCCCGACACTGAGGCGGTGGAGTCATTCACCACCGCGCGGCCAATTAATTTTATAGAAGCTCAAATTTGGTTTGTAGTAAAATAATTGCCAGTGAGATATAGCAGCGAGCCCACCAGGGCTTATTATACACATTAAACGTTTACTTTTAATAATATTTCAATGCCTTTAGTCGGCATAAAAGTTTATATTTAGTATTAATTTTATTTTCCGGCATTTTTTATACTCTATTCACCTCCAGAGCTGCGTTCATAATTCCCCCGGTCCCATTCTGTGTCTCGTTCCCCTCTCCCTCCTTTGTATTTACTTGCTATGCTGGCCTGTGACCTCGGTAACGTCTCCTGACCACGGCTTTGCTTCCCCTTTTTGGCTTTTGACGTGACCTCTTCACTCCTGACCTTCCTGCTTCCACCTATTTTCAGCTTGCTCACTCTCCTCTTCCACATGACCTCCTAATTAAGACTTAGGCTATGTGCCCATGTCGCGGGTGGGGGGTGCGCTGCTCGACCGCGCTTGCGGCTCGGGTCCGGCTGCTGCTGCTGCTCGGTGGCTCGAGCGGTGGGCCGGATCCGGGGACTCGAGCGGCGTTCCTCGCCCGTGAGTGAAAGGGGTGGTCTGTTGGGGTTTGGGATGTCGGTTTGTGACGCCACCCACGGTGTGTGGTGAGGTTGGGGCACCACCGCTGCTCAGTACGGGGATCCCGGGAGTGATGACAGGGAGCAGCTGGGATGTTTCTCTCCCCTCCGTGGGTAGGGGGATTTTGGTAGTCCCGGGGCCCGGATTTGTTGACTGTAAGGTGGATTACGGGGCTTGGCCGGGTGCAGGGTCGCGGGGGCAGCGCAGTGCCAGACGGCACGGTGGTACTCACTCAGCCAGTAATGTACACGGAGTCTCTGGTAAAACAAATGGCTGGATGGATGGGTCCCACAGGCGGCTGCGGTGTTTTTCCCCTGACCCCAGTTTGGTAGTGTAAATCCTTTCCTGCACTTTCTTTATATGCTCCTCCTGTGCTCCGGTTTCCAGCTGGCTCCCCGGTTCGGTACCGGTGGGCCACCGCCCAACCCCGGCTACCTACGGTTCCACCAAGACTGTCTTCCCGGCTCCCGCAGACGGCCACTACCGTCTGCCTGACTGCTACACGAGGGCCCTAGGCTCCAACCTAGGCCCCCGTCTGCTTCTGCCACTCTGCACACCTCCTCTCCCTTCCTCTGCCTGGACTTGTCTGAACTAGTTTCCTGCCTCAGGCCAGCTAGACTCTTCGGTGGGCGTGCCTATCTGCTTAACTCCGCCCACCTGGTGTGTCTGTCTGAACCCGAGGGAAGAAATCAGGTCTCACTGGGGATGACTGCTGTGAACTGCTGGGGGTGGGGGTGTGTGTTGTTACCTGTGGCCCCTGGCTAGTCCAGGGCGCCACATTCCCCCTTGGTTAAATGCAGACCGTCCGCGGACTGCCCGTACATCACCGGTTTTATTTTCACAACTGAAAAAGAAAATAAACAAGCATGTTCAGAAATCTTCCCTTACGGGAGGCATATCACTTCAACCGTTGCAACAACAATAAAACACTTTTAATAATAACAACGGAACGGGTCCTTCAGTCACCCACCCAAACAACCTGGCCCTGATGCTGCCCCTAAGAAGTGGGCAGCACCCCTTGACCCCAGTCCAGGAACGGGCCCAGGTTTGTTAATGGGACGGGTACTTCGCTGCCATTGCGGCCAGGATGGAAGCTGGGGCCGGTGGCAGGGCAGTGACAAAGGTAAGGCCTGGGGACCCCAGGTCTGGGGCCTCCCTCACAGACGCTGCGAGCTCCGCTACCGGTGACAGGTGTAACGGGTCGGTCGGGGCGTCGGCTGCGGGCATGGGCACTGGGGTTTCAGTGGTGTCGGACAGATGGGACATCTCGTGCAGCGGTGCTCCAGGAACCAAATACTTGCAGAGTCCTGGCGTCCCTGCTTCCACAGCCACGGTTCACATGCGGCCGGACGCCATCCGTGCCCCCTTGGTTTCTTTCCGGCACCTCCTCTTCAGGGGCGGAGCTTCGGCTTTCGCGCCTCCACTGCTCGGGAAGACGCTCGAGCGGGGAACTTTTCGCACCCAAGATGGCGGCTTCTGAAAATTTTTGGACGGACGCCTCCGGCGGGACACAAGGGGACACAAGGCGCACTTCTACCAGGCGGTAGAACGGTAAGATCCTGTTCGTGACGCCAAGTTGTCGCGGGCGGGGAGGGCTCACCCACTGCTCGGGTCCGGCTTCTGCTGCTGCTCGCTCGGTCGGTGGCTCGAGCGGTGGGCCGGATCCCGGGGACTCGAGCGGCGCTCCTCGCCCGTGACTGAAAGGGGTGGTTTGGTTTATGGATATTGTCCGTGACGCCACCCACGGTTTGTGGTGAGGTTGGGACACCACCGCTGCTCTGTATGGGAATCCCAGGAGCGTTGACAGGGAGCAGCTGAGATGTTTTCTCCCCTCCATGGGTAGGGGGGTTTTGGTGGTCCCGGGGCCCGGTGGTGGAGGTCGGAAGGTGGGTTGCGGGGCCTGGCCGGGTGCAGGGTCACGGGGGCAGCGCAGTGCCAGACGGCACGGTGGTACTCACTCAGCCAGTAACGTACACGGAGTCTCTGGTAAAACAAATGGCTGGATGGACGGGTCCCACAGGCGGCTGTGGTGTTTTTCCCCTGACCCCAGTTTGGTAGTGTAAGTCCTTTCCTGCACCTTCTTGTATGCTCTTCCTGTGCTCCGGTTTCCAGCTGGCTCCCCGGTTCGGTACCGGTGGGCCACCGCCCAACCCTGGCTACCTACGCTTACACCAAGACTGTCTTCCCGGCTCCCGCAGACAGCCACTACCGTCTGCCTGACTGCTCCACGAGGGCCCTAGGCTCCAACCTAGGCCCCTGTCTGCTTCTGCCACTCTGCACACCTCCTCTCCCTTCCTCTGCCTGGATTTGTCTGAACTAGTTTCCTGCCTCAGGCCAGCTAGACTCTTCGGTGAGTGTGCCTATCTGCTTAACTCCGCCCACCTGGTGTGTCTGTCTGAACCCGAGGGAAGAAATCAGGTCTCACTGGGGATGACTGCTGTGAACTGCTGGGGGTGGGGGTGTGTGTGTGTTGTTACCTGTGGCCCCTGGCTAGTCCAGGGCGCCACACCCACGCTGCGTGTTTTCATGCAGTTACACTGCGATCTGCACCGCAGCGTAACTGCATGCGTCCTGCGTCTATGGAGATTGTGCAGGAGCCGTGCGCACGTGGCATATTAGAATGCAGCGATTCGGCTGCTGCCCGAATCGCTGCGTTCTAAGAAGTGACATGTCACTTCTTCCGTGCGGTTTGCATGCTGTCTATAGGGAGAGGCAGCATGCAGAGTGCACGTTCTCTGCAGGCACCATGCGCTTCAGAATGGAGCTTTTCAGCTGCGCTCTGAAGCGCACCTTTTAGCTGCGGTGCAGAGTGCACACGGGGGCACATAGGCTTAGGCTTGCTGACTTCCCTCTCACTGGTGTGTGTGCCCCCTAGTGGGCTTTTGTCTAACTACTTTAGAGCCTGACACAAGTGATTTTAAGTGGGCAACCGCGTAAAAAAAATCCAAAAGCTATGGATTCTTGGTTGCAGGTCGAAAATCAACTTTGCATCCATAAGTTAAGGGCTACACAGTGAACAATATTTATTTTATTAACACATGAATATAAATATTTAATAAACAGAACGTAGAGGAAAAGAGTCAAAGAGCTCAGGGTTATCCCCAGAAGAAGCTTGAAGCGAAACACACATTGGAAGGGCTACACAGTGAAAAGTATTTATTTTTTGTATTGACGCATGAATAAAAATATTTATTAAACATAAACATAAAGGAAAAGAGTCAAAGGGTTCAGGGTTATTCCCAGAAGCAGCTTGAAGCGAAACACACATTGGAAGGGCTACACAGTGAAAAGTATTTATTTTTTGTATTAACGCATGAATATAAATATTTAATAAACATAAAGGAAAAGATTCAAAGGGTTCAGGATTATCCCCAGAAGAAGCATGAAGCGAAACACACATTGAAAGGGCTACACAGTGAACAGTATTTACTTTTTTTATTAACGCATGAATATAAATATTTAATAAACATAAACGTAAAGGAAAAGAGTCAAAGAGCTCAGGGATATCCCCAGAAGAAGCTTCAGTGAAACACACATTGAAAGGGCTACACAGTGAACAGTATTTATTTTTTTTATTAACACATGAATATAAATATTTAATAAACATAGAGGAAAAGAGTCAAATAACTCAGGGTTATCCGCAGAAGAAGCTTGAAGTGAAACACACAATGGAAGGACTACTCAATGAAAATAATTTAATTTTTTATTAACACATGAATATAAATATTTAATAAACAGAAACGTAGAGGAAAAGAGTCAAATAACTTAGGGTTATCCCCAGAAGAAGCTTGAAGTGAAATACAAATTGGAAGGGCTACAAAGTGAACAGTATTTATTTTTTATTAACACATGAATATTAATAATTAATAAACATAAACATAGAGGGAAAGAGTCAAAGAGCTCAGGGTTATCCCCAGAAGACGCTTGAAGCGAAACACACATTGGAAGGGCTACTCTGTGAAAATAATTTATTTTTTTATTAACATATGAATATAAATATTTAATAAACATAAACATAGAGAAAAATAATCAAAAAGCTCAGGGTTCTGCCCAGAAGACGCTTGAAGCGAAACACACATTGGAAAGGATACACAGTGAAAAGTATTTATTTTTTTATTAACATATGAATATAAATATTTAATAAACATAGAGAAAAATAATCAAAAAGCTCAGGGTTCTGCCCAGAAGACGCTTGAAGCGAAACACACATTGGAAAGGATACACAGTGAAAAGTATTTATTTTTTGATTAACATATGAATATAACTATTTAATAAACATAAACATAGAGAAAAATAGCCAAAGAACTCAGGGTTATCCACAGAAGAAGCTTGAGGTGAAACACACATTGAATGGGCTACACAGTGAAAAGAATGTTTTTTATTAATGCATGAATATATATATTTAATAAATATAAACATAGAAGAAAAGAGCCAAAGAGCTCAGGGTTATCCCCAGAAGAAGCTTGAAGCGAAACGCGCGTAGAACGCAGTTTATTTTCCATAGGTGGGGTCTTACTCATATCACCGTGTATTCACTTTATCATAGGTGCCCCTTCTCTTTTTTAATTATGTTTGTCTTTAAGGTTCAGTTTCACTTCGTCTCTGTGATTCTTTCCCTCTATGAGTATCTGTCTCTCCAATGCTTAGATATAGAGATGAGAGAACCCGAACGGTAAAGTTCGTGGTTCGTAATGGACACCAGGTCTCTTTCCAAGTTCGGAGTTTAGGTACTGTTCGTATGCTAATAAAGTTTGTTGGAAGGCTGCAGCGCAGACAATTATCAAATTTTATTGCATGCAGAAGTTGCGTGTATGCTGCTGTGAACAATAAAGAAAAGAAAACAAAAAATTACATGGACTCCCGCCCAGAGAGTATTAAACAGACATCTGCAGGTTGCAACCATCAGTTGTCAGCTTTACCTTGGCTAGTTATCAAAAATAGAGGGGATTCCAAGCAGTTTATAAAAATTATTTTAAAAAAGTATTTAAAAAATGGTGTGGGGCTCCCCCTAGTTTTGATAACTAGCCAAGGTAAAGTAGACAGCTGGGGGTTGGTACTATCAGGCTCTAAAACAATGGTAAAATAAAATTTGTGCAATCTGAAAGTTGCAGATAGGTTGTACAAATGTTGTTAAGTTGCTCATGACTTACAATAAAAAAATGTAGGGCTTGTCACTTGTCTGTAACATGCTGCTATATTAGGCTGTAAAGAAAAACTTGCTGACTGGAGGCATGTGACTTGCAAATCTCAAACTACTTACATATGTGTATATATCCCATTTTTATGTCCCCATCCAGGTATATATGTCCCCCATTCTGGTATATATGTCCCAATCCTGGTATATATGTCCCCCATCCTGAGCCCATTCTAATATACTGTATATGTCCCCATCCTGGTATATATGTCCCCATTCTGATATATATGTCCCCCATTCTGCTATATATGTCCCCATCCTGGTATATATGTACCCATCCTGGTATATATGTCCCCCATCCTGGGCCCATTCTAATATATATGTCCATCATCCTGGTATAAATGTCCCCATCCTGGTATATATGTCCCCATCTTGGTATATATGTCCCCCATCCTCAGCCCATCCTAATATATATGTCTCCCATCCTGGGCCCATCCTAATATGTCCACCATCCTGATATATATGTCCCCATTCTGATATATATGTCTCCAATTCTGCTATATATGTTCCCATCCTGGTATATATGTCCCCATCCTGGTATATATGTCCCCCATCCTGGTAAATATGTCCCCATCTTGGTATATATGTCCCCCATCCTGAGCCCATCCTAATATATATGTTCCCAATCCTGGGCCCATCCTAATATACAGTATATGCCATCATCCTGATATATATGTCCCCCATCTTGGTATATATGTCCCATCTTGGAATTTATGTCCCCATTCTGGTATATATGTCCCCATCCTGGTATATATATATATATCCCCCAACCTGGTATATACTGTATGCCCCCCATTCTAGTATGTATGTCTTCATGTGGTATACTGTATATGTCTTTATCCTGGTATATATGTCCCCCATCCAGGTATATATGTCCCCCATCCTGGACCTATTCTGGTATATATGTCCACCATCCTGGTATACATGTCCCCCATCCTGGTATAGATGTCTGCCGCTTATCTCTACCACAAAAAAACCCAAAACATTATCCTCCCCTTTCTCGGCTTCCAAAACACGTAGTGTCCTCTTCTGTGCAGAGGCCGGCAGTTGACATTCCTGTGCCTGCTATTGGTGACATATAACGACACTGCCATGCAACGTCAATGCCAGATATGCCAATGTCTGCTGCTGACTTCTGATTGGCTGACAACGTTTATTGTGGTGCAGGGAGCTAAAATAGGCCATGTGGTCAGCGGGCGCCCCTCCTGCATGGACCTGGTCATTACGCCCCTGTTGACAATCATTATATGTGACACTTGCTTCATGTCACCGTGTAGCGCTAACCTTACTCATATAAGGGTTCCCATGATGCACCACTCTTAGTTAAAGGGGTTCTCCACCTTTGTGGACATTTTTTTTTTTTTTTTTTACTTAAATGTATGTATTTGTGGCTAAAAATAATTTTTGCAATTGGGCTTCATGAACAAGTTTGCAGCATTTTGTGTTTTACAGACTGTTTCTCTGCGTATTCAACTATGGTGTGGTCTGTGGTCAGAAATCAGCTGAAAGGAGCTCGGAAAAAGACAAATAAAAATTTTGCAAATTCCTTGTCAGACCGTGATAGTGAGCTGACTGATGGTATCTCAGTTAACTCATTATGCAGTCAGCTATAGACAATGCAAGCAGAGGTTATAGAAAGCAAAGGGTGCAAACTTTTAATGAAACCCAATTGCAAAAAAAAAATATTTTTGGCCCCAATTACATGCATTTAATTACGAAATAAAAGACCCTGAAGAAGGACAGCGCCTTTTAAAGGGAAACTAACAGCATTTTTAAATTAGTTTTCAATGTGAATGAAAATAAGTTAATATCAGTAAAACAAAGAAAAAGTTTTGACAAAGTTGTGCATCGTTGTAACATACTTGGGCTGAAACAGGGAATGTTGATAACATGTAATTCTCGGCTGCTGCAATCGCCAGAGGTCTTTTCTCCCTCTGGGTGAGCCGGTGACCTGTTCTACTCGCCTCAAGCGAAATAATTCACGCAGAGTTGTCACACATCACCCAACACTCTGCCTAAAAAGAAAATCACACACTATGTGGGAATCAGCAAAAGTTCTGCAGACGACGCTCTGATCTGGGGAATGTGGCAGAAACTTGTCGTTTAGATCTTATCATCAATCAAAATGTAAAGAAGCAAAAAATATTTCACCTAGAAACATCCACCGACCGGCCATATCATTAAAACTACCTGCCTAATATTCGAGATCCCATGTTCTACCTTGTCCCTTTGTGGCGCCCCTGACCTGGTCAGGCACCACTGAGTACTGCACCCATGCTGGGGACAGTACAATACAGGTAATCCAGAAGGCTGACCGAGGTGTGACTACACAGGCGCATAGTGATCAGGTCTCACACATGTACCTTAGAGAGGACCCCTGGGGATCCCAGGAGGGGGAAAAGCCTTGACCTCCACTGGAATAGTGGAGGGGGCCAAAAGCCTCCATCTCCACTCAAGGGGTGTGGTAAGAGAGTCTGGTTGCTAGGTGGCGTAGGCAAGAACAGGAGAGGAGGAGCAGTGAGCCGGTTCAGTGCAGAGTCCAGGGAGCTCAGAGAGGAGCAGATCCCGTGGGCTGCTGTAGTCTGACAGCGTCCGCGCAGTGGCTACCGACGGGGGAGAACGGTCACCTAGGAGGGCTACCCGAAACCCATCTCCAGCTAGAGAGAGAGCACAGAGTGGGAAGTAAGGAGACTGCTAGGGAGAACCAGGCCCAAACGGGCAGCAGATCCCGGAGCGGGGATAGATCCACCTTTCCCTGCTAAACCTGCCGGTGTGGGGCCCTCAAAGCCCACACCACAACAACCAAAAGCCGCAGCCACGTAGCCACAGTTAGGGCCCACAGTTCACAGGAGGCAAGCAGCTGGAGTGATCTGGCCCAGGCAACAAGCACACGGCAAACGAAGGGGAGTGAGGCTTCAGCAACTTCCCTGGGTGACCCCCATAGGGACTAAAAGTCGGGGTCACCCCAAACCACTAAGGGCTAAGGAAGGCGAGTTGGTAGTCACCATCAGAAGTCAGCCTGAAGGATACCTGGTTCCAGCCTGGTTCATCCCAGCTACGCCCGGGTTACTCACCCTGCCATCTGAAGTGAGTAAAACCCCTGAAAGACATTCTGCTTGTGTGGAGTTATTCTGCGCCTTGTGGTTCTACGCACCTACACAGGGCCCTGGGGCTTGCCTCACTCTCAGGAGGCTATTCCAACTAACTGCACTCACCATCAGCCCCAGGCGTCCCTCAACCTGCAGTGGCGGTCCCCACTGACCGCAATACTGAGAGTGGCGTCACGATCAACAGAAGATTTCCTACCGGTGACAAGATCCAGACTGACAGCGGAGTCCCTGAAGGTAATGCACCGACACAGCGTACCCAGGGCTCGACAGATTCTGGCGTCACGAACAGGATAAGGACTAGACCTGTTCAGACAGGTGACCATGTGCCTGGGCGGTCCGCTTGAAAAATTGGAAGCGCCGCCATATTGCCACCATGAAAAGCGCGCTGAAAAACAACAGCAGCCCGCGCTGGGAGAAGTTACCGCCCACGAAGAGGTGTGGCTACCCAGAGATCCCCTGCAGAGTTCTGACCTCGCTTGTGAAGAGAGCGGAAGCGTCCAGAGACGGCGGAACGGAAAGGAAGCCAGCAGCTTGCTGTTAGAGAAAATGGCGTCTGAGTGCAGAGACCCAGAGCCAGGCTCCGCTGCCTGGTGGTGTCGGGAGCTTGCTGAGTTCTGCGATCAGCTGGAAGCCAGGGTCGGAAGGCTGATTAGAGAGGGACGGACGGAGTTTCTATGGATGACCGCGGCGGTTCGGGCCTACGAGGAGAGAGCCGCGCACCGAGTGCCAGATCGGGCGGTGACGACTCAGACCCCGATGCTGCTACCAATCGGTGAGTCCAGTGTTACCCCTGCCGGCCCGGATGCCCCGACCCCTGCTGCCACGCCCGCGGTCCCCGAAGAGGCGCCCGGCGCGGCGACGCTGAGCCAGGCCGCAGCCCCTCCAGGTGCGGCCCGCCAAGCCCCGGCCGCCGCAGCGATGCCCTGCTCGGCCCACCAAGACCCGGTCCCTGCAGCGATGCCCTGCCCGGCCCGCAAAGAACCGGCTGCCACCGCGACCCTCATCCGCGCTGCAGGTGTGACGCTGACCCAGGCCGCCGCCATGCTAGGCCCGGCCCGCCGAGACCCCACCGCAGCAGCAACGCTCGTCCGCGCCGCAAGTGAGGTGCTGAACCAGGCCGCAGCCACGCCAGGTGCGGCCCGCCAAGCCCAGATCGCTGCAGCGACGTCAAGCCCAGCCTGCACAGATCCCATCGCAGCTGCGACGCCAAGCCAGGCCACCGCCATGCAGGGCGCGGCCCGCCAAGACCAGGCCGCCGCCATGCCAGGCGCGGCCCGCCAAGAAAAGATTGCATCACCATTTTCCCCGGCCTGCAAGGCCAGAGCAGACACTGCTCCCCAGTCCAAGGAGGTCCCGGCTAGGAAGCCCACGCTGGGGGAGGACCCCGCATACTGGCAGCTGAAGGCTGACATGGAGGCCAAGTTCCCACAGGAAATGGTGAATCAGTACATGCTCCCTCCGCACACCCCCAAGAGGATTCCGACAACTCCTGCAGCAACCACGCCAAAGAGTTCCCCGTCTGGGTCTGCTGAAGAAAGCCCATCCCCAGCACTGCCACCGAAGGAGTGCTCAGAAGAACTAAGGGGGAGAGGAGGCCAGGAGGCTGAGGAGCTGACCCCGAAGATACCAGCAGTGGATCCATGCCCAGAGCCGGAGATGTTGCCATATTCCCGCTGGGATGAAGAAGACCTGACACCGTCTGCTGACGAAGATCTGCCCCAAAGCCTCACCTGGGAGCTTGTAAGCTGTACCTCGCAGAATCCAGCCCGCAAGACACGGCGCCGCAGCAGAACCCAGTTTTCCCCTGCACCGCCATCCCCAGAGCAGAGAGAAGTCACGGCCAGAGACCTAGAAGAAAAACGGTTCCTGAGAAGAGCCAAAGCACAGGTCAGAGGACCCCTTTGCAGAGGAGTAGTGGAAGATTTCAGCCTGAAGTCAGGATACGGATTTATCGTTGCACCTGGTATAAAGGAAGGTATCTTCGTCAATAGAAGAGATGTGAGAGCTCATTTGCCCAGAGGACATCCTGGAAGAAACTTAAAGATGGGAGACTCCGTACAATTTACCATGCATCAAGGAGAGAGAGGGTGGTATGCGCTAGATGTAGCACCATGTACCAGCAAACCCCACAGCCATCCCATGCTACAAGATAAAGAAACAGACACAGGAAAAGAAACAGAGGAAGACAGAGAAAGAAAAGACAAAGAACCTACTGACGAAACTACTACAGATGAAGAAAAAGGTCAAGGAAGCAACAGGTGCCGCAGCCCTACAGGCCCAAGCCCTGGTGAGGAGGAGTCTGCATAAAGTTCATGTAAAGTAAAGAAAGAAGTACAGAAGTTACCAGTTTGAAAAGTTTGTTTTGAAACGTTTTACAAGTTTAAGCAATGTGCCCACATAAACTAATGTGAGAAATGAACCTTAAGGCTATGAACTGGCTATAGCCACAAACTCTCGCAGTGTAAATAGTTACACCAGAGGGTACCACCACCAGAGCCAGCCTGTTTAGGGGCTTGGCTCGTCTGCAACCAGGGGAGCACGTCCGTATATAGGGCCTTGGCTCACCTGCAACCAGAGAGCATGCCTGTTTATGGGGCCTGGCTCTCCACCACAAAGAGGGTACCTGGTCAGCATCAACTGTGGAGGCCGCCTCTACATCCTGCCAGAAGAGGCTGAAGGCACGGCTCCACCCGGCCAGGTATACCCTGAAACCACCAGCCCATGTAAGCCGCCTCTACATCCTGCCAGAAGTGGCTGAAGGCGCGGCCAACGTGAGAGGGTTTTGGGTGGGTTAACGGACTTGTGGGTGGAGGGTGGTGATGTATGGTACCTGGTGGTTTTAAAAATGTTTTACCATGTTTTAATGTTTTATGCATTTTTAAAATGTTGTATTGCAGCCCGAGGACGTGCTGGTGATAACTAAGGGGGAATGTGGCGCCCCTGACCTGGTCAGGCACCACTGAGTACTGCACCCATGCTGGGGACAGTACAATACAGGTAATCCAGAAGGCTGACCGAGGTGTGACTACACAGGCGCATAGTGATCAGGTCTCACACATGTACCTTTGAGAGGACCCCTGGGGATCCCAGGAGGGGGAAAAGCCTTGACCTCCACTGGAATAGTGGAGGGGGCCAAAAGCCTCCATCTCCACTCAAGGGGTGTGGTAAGAGAGTCTGGTTGCTAGGTGGCGTAGGCAAGAACAGGAGAGGAGGAGCAGTGAGCCGGTTCAGTGCAGAGTCCAGGGAGCTCAGAGAGGAGCAGATCCCGTGGGCTGCTGTAGTCTGACAGCGTCCGCGCAGTGGCTACCGACGGGGGAGAACGGTCACCTAGGAGGGCTACCCGAAACCCATCTCCAGCTAGAGAGAGAGCACAGAGTGGGAAGTAAGGAGACTGCTAGGGAGAACCAGGCCCAAACGGGCGGCAGATCCCGGAGCGGGGATAGATCCACCTTTCCCTGCTAAACCTGCCGGTGTGGGGCCCTCAAAGCCCACACCACAACAACCAAAAGCCGCAGCCACGTAGCCACAGTTAGGGCCCACAGTTCACAGGAGGCAAGCAGCTGGAGTGATCTGGCCCAGGCAACAAGCACACGGCAAACGAAGGGGAGTGAGGCTTCAGCAACTTCCCTGGGTGACCCCCATAGGGACTAAAAGTCGGGGTCACCCCAAACCACTAAGGGCTAAGGAAGGCGAGTTGGTAGTCACCATCAGAAGTCAGCCTGAAGGATACCTGGTTCCTGCCTGGTTCATCCCAGCTACGCCCGGGTTACTCACCCTGCCATCTGAAGTGAGTAAAACCCCTGAAAGACATTCTGCTTATGTGGAGTTATTCTGCGCCTTGTAGTTCTACACATCTACACAGGGCCCTGGGGCTTGCCTCACTCTCAGGAGGCTATTCCAACTAACTGCACTCACCATCAGCCCCAGGCGTCCCTCAACCTGCAGTGGCGGTCCCCACTGACCGCAATACTGAGAGTGGCGTCACGATCAACAGAAGATTTCCTACCGGTGACAAGATCCAGACTGACAGCGGAGTCCCTGAAGGTAATGCACCGACACAGCGTACCCAGGGCTCGACACCTTCAAATTAGCTCCTGCCGGTGTCGGCCTGGAATACACTAGAACTCTAAAGTTGACCTTTGGTGTGAGGAACCAGGTCCTGTATCCACCTGCCTAATATTCTAGATTCCATATTCTCCCTTGTCCCTCTAAATTAGCTCCTGCCGGTGGAGGCCTGGACTCTACAAGAACTCTGAATTTGACCTTTAGTATCAGGCACCAGGTTCTGTAACCACCTGTCAAATATACTAGTTCCCATCTCCTTCCTTGTCCCTCCAAATTAGTTCCTACCGATTAAGGCCTGGAATCCACAAGAACTTGGAAGTTAACCTTTGGTATCAGCCACCAGGTTATGTAACCACCTTCCTAGTACTCTATATCACATCTTCTTTATCCCTCCAAATTGGCTCCTGCCGGTGGTGGCCTGGACTCCACAAGAAGTCTGCAGTTGTCCTTTGGTATCAGGCACCAGGTCCTGTAACCACCTGCCTAATATTCTAGATCTCATCTTCTCCTTTGTCCCTCCAAATTAATTCCTACCGCTGTTGGCCTGGAATACACAAGAACTCTGAAGTTGACCTTTGGTGTCAGAAACCAGGTCCTGAATCAACCTGCCTAATATTCTACATCCCATCTTCTCCTTTAAAGGACACTTTACACGCAACGACATTGCTAACGAGATATCGCTGGGGTCACGGAATTTGTGACGCACAGCCAGCCTCAGTAGCGACGTCGTTGCGTGTGACACCTACGAGCGACCGCTAACGATCAAAAATACTCACCTAATCATTGATAGTTGACACGTCGTTAATTTCCCATAAATCATTGCTGGTGCTGGACGCAGGTTGTTTGTCGTTCCTGAGGCAGCACACATCGCTACGTGTGACACCCCGGGAACGACGAACAACAACGTACCTGCGTCCTCCGGCAACGAGGTGGGTGTGTTGTTAATGAGGCTGGTCTCCGCCCCCCCGCTTCCATGGGCGGGCCGCTGTGTGACGCGTCACACATACTTACCTTCCTAGCGACGTCGCTGAGGGCGGCGAACAACCTCTTTTTTAAGGGGAAGGTTCGTGCGCCGTCACAGCGACGTCGCTAGGAAGGTAAGTATGTGTGACGCGTACCGACGATATTGTTCGCCACGGCCAGTGATTTGCCTGTGACGCACAAATGACGGGGGTGGGTGCTTTCACGATGCACCGTGTAAAGCGGCCTTTAATCTCAGGTGCAGCTTTTTTTTTACCACACCCATTCACTATAAAAAAGTGACGTGTCTTACCATCTGACGCCCGTTATAGATTCTCATTCTGTGGTGACCTCTTTGGAAGAAACTGGTCTCTGGAAGAAGCTGAGGAGACGGAAATATTGTAGCTGCGGTATTTTGCTGCATTGGAGGAGCTTGGAATGTTTTCCTTTTTGTGTTTATATTTCCCCTGTCTGTCTCCCTTACCTTCTGTTGTATTTTTGCAGTGGTGAGACTAGTTTTCTTGCCAGCCTTCTCACTAGTAATGGTGAGTTTAGGGCACACAAGGCCTAGACACGTGACAGTGACAGGGGGAAGGACCTGTATAGGGACGTTATGGAGTGTACGGTACACACTCAGGTGAGTTGCAGGAGCTATCCCTTCTGGTCAGAAATAGGAACTGTAGCTTGTCATTTATTTTTCCCGGTCTGGTGAAGCTCTAGCTTTGTTTGGATACTTCTACTAAGTAGCAAATTCAGTTTGTTGATATGGACCAATTTCCATATATGCTCTTGGGCGCTATGCAGCATTTTTAGTAACCTCACTTAATTTAGTTGCTCCTCAAGCTTTTTCTACTGGTTATTCACCAGAATCATGATGCCTGGGCCTCATCAATGACCAAATCAAAGTTCTCCTGAGTTCAACGTCAAGCTCCTTCTTTTTTGGTTCTGGTAAAATTGAAGATTGATCTTCATACTTTTCTGCACTGGGTTCTCGATCCTGTTCCATGTAACAATTCCCAAAAAATAAAACCGCATTTCCCAGTTTGTAAGACGCAATTTTTTTCCCCAAAAACTGGGGGGGAAAATGGGGGTGCATCTTACAAACCACATATGGCTTATCAAGGTGGCAGTGGTGGTGCAGGGTTGGCGAAACTGTGGGCTCGTGAGGTGTCATTGATCTGCCGGCGAGCTTATAGAGGAGGTGGTGTCGTGGCTCAACAGGGTCAGTGTGCAGCAGTAGAGGGTCAATGATGCTGCGGGCTCATTGGGTGGTGGATGCCATTGAGTTGCGAGCTGCTTTGCCCACAATTGATGAAATGGACTTCAGGAAAATGGTGGCGGGCGCAGATAGGACCCAGTGACCATTTTCTTGAAGTCCATTGTTTCAATCTGTGCATGTGCTTCTGCAGCCATTTTCTTGAAGTCTACCAGTGTTTTATTGGAGCCCGCTGTCTGCCAGCAGATCAATGGTGCACACTACCGCAACACCCCACAAGCACACAGTAACGCCGACCCTCCGCAGCCGCACACTGACACCTCCTCCTCCTCTGAGCCCGCCGGCAGATCAATGGCGCCTGCTGCCGTGACACCCCATGAGCCTGCAGCATCGCCGACCCTGCCTCTTGTGACCCTCCTGAGCCGCTCCTCCCTGGTGAGCTAACATAAGAGGCGCTAAGGGGTACTTTGCACGCTGCGACATCACTACTGCGATATCGTCGGAGTCAAATCAACAGTGATGCACATCCGGCGCCGGTAACGATGTCGCAACGTGTAAAGCCTAGATGCGCCGATAAACGATCGCAAAAGCGTCGTAAATCGGTGATCTGTGTAGCGTCGGTCATTTTCATAATGTCGCACCAATAGGAGATACGATGTTGTTCCTCGTTCCTGCGGCAGCACACATCGCTGTGTATGAAGCCGCAGGAGCGAGGAACATCACCTTACCTGCCTCCACCGGCTATGTGGAAGGAAGGAGGTGGGCGGGATGTTTACGTCCCTCTCATCTCCGCCCCTCCGCTTCTATTGGCCGCCTGCCGTGTGACGTCGCTGTGACGCTGCACGACCCGCCCCCTTGGAAGGAGGCGGGTCGCCAGCCACAGCAACGTCGCAGGGCAGGTAAGTGCGTGTGAAGCTGCCGTAGCGATAATGTTCGCTACGGCAGTTATCACAAGCTATCGCATGTGCGACAGGGGCGGGGCCGATGCTAGCGATGTCGCAACGTGCAAAGTACCCCCAAGAGTATGAGATGGACTTTCATTTTGGCTGTAAAAAATATTTCTTTCCTACTTTCCTCCTTCAAATATGGGGTGCGTGTTATAAAATGAAAAATACGGTATTTGGTCATTGTCCTTTGATGGTCACTGATGTGGATTGAATGCTCATCACTGATCACACAACATCTGCTTGGGCTTGTGGTAGCCTAATGGGCCACTGTGTGGACATACTTGGCCTGTTTCTGGTTAGTCTTGTAAATCTATAAATTGACTCAGTAGATAAATAATTTACAGTAATATCCATATATCAATATATTGCCAGGAATGTAACCGGGCCACGTCGTCTGTCGGCCCATACGGAGCTTAGTAGTGTAGCAGGAGCAACGATTATCAGCTGCATTGTGGAGATGCTAGTTAGGAGTAAAATGGAAATTAAATGAAAAATATCATTAAGAGCCATTATCTACATCATTATTTCTCCTCTGTGAGCAGAACAGTTAATACAGTGTGGTTAGCAAATAGTATTCACATCCAGGAAAAAGAAATTCTCATTAAGGGATATGACAGAAAACCATTACTGGCCTGGATCATGGACCATGGTGGGAATGACTTGGAATGATGTCATGGAACCTATCGAATAACTGGAACAGGGAAAATAGGAAAAGCCACATAATGAATGAAGACAGGCTTGGATGAGTGATGGATTCCATGAGCGGAAGCCTCTTCATTACCAAAAAAATCAGAACAGAAATCCAGGAAGAAGTTCTTGACCCTCAGTAGCAAGAACTGTATCATTAGCATCTCATAGAGAAATATTCACAATATCCAGAGAATTGGGATCCTGTGAATGTAACCAACTCATCAAATTTCCCATTGATGAGAATATTAAGACGATAGTATCTGCTTTATGACTATTTGTAACAATTAATACTTATTTTTCCATGTATACAGTGTGTCCACCCATATCCTGTCCACCGCCATTAACTTGAGAACGGCAGCAGCTATAGACATAGAAGTGGTGTCTAGGTATAGTAAAGTAGCCATGCACTACGCAGTGAAACCACCTATAGCGCCACCTGGTGGAAAACAACGGAGTTAGCATTTTTATCTCGAAAATGGAACGAGATAGAGAAAAAAAAGTGAGTTACAAAGTTGTAGGGCATCATCAATTCAATACGGAGCGACACCTTCCATACAGAAATGCTATGATTAGAACGCGTAAAACTCACAAGGCTGCGGACGTGAAGCGATACCTCATGGAGACCTTCCTAGAAGTCATTGGGTACGGTGGCTGCGTGGAGTGGCCTCTACGCTCACCTGACCTGACCCCATTGGACTTCTTTCTGTGAGGTCACATCAAACAGCAGGTGTATGCGACCCCTCCACCAACATTGCAGGACCTACGACGACGTATCACAGATGCTTGTGCAAATGTGTCACCTACCATATTGCACAACGTGCAGCAAGATACAGTATGCTGTGCAGAGTCCAGATGTGCATTGCAGCTGACGGGGGCCACTTTGAGCATCAAAGTTAAATGAGTGCCATATGCGTGACCAACATTCAGTGTTTTGGGGGGTTCATGGGTTTCATATCATAGCATTTCTGTATGCAAGGTGTCGATTCGTATTGAATTGATGATGCCCTACAGCTTTGTAATTCCCTTTTTTCTTCTATCTTGTTCCGTTTTCGAGATAAAAATGCTAACTCCGTTGTTTTCCACCAGGTGGCGCTATAGGTGGTTTCATTGCGTAGCGCATGGCTACTTTACTATACCTAGACACCAATTCTATGCCTATAGCTGCCGCCGTTCTCAAGTTAATGGCGGTGGACATGATATGGGTGGACACGCTGTATAACATGGTTTTTAATATGATCATTTACTAAATCTTGAGATCTTTATTTCAGAATCGCTCTAAATTCTGCCTGTTGATCCCTCCTGATGTCCCAGCACTCGTATTTCCCTGGAGCTGCATCTACCAGCATTCACCCATCAGTGTATGATCAATGGATTTCTCACACAGGCGCTTTCCTCTTCTTACTCATGCTTAGGCCTCTTTCACACGTCTGCAAAAATCACACAAGTAAAAGCTGCATATGGCCCCACATGTGCCGTGATTTTGGCATATGAATGCTCTCCGTGTGCTATCTGTGATAGCACATGGAGATCAGGAACTTTCTGCTCACGTGTCCCGGTCACTGCTGTCTGTGGTGTTGATGTCTCTGCGGTCCCCGGCCCTGCCGAGTCCCCACTGCTGCTACTTCCGGTCCTCGGTGCAGTGAATATGCAATGAGCATAATGAGCAGGGGACAGAAGCAAGTGACTGCAGTGGCAGAGACAGCAGCGCTGGAGAAGGTGAGTGTAGAAATTAATTTTATTTCACAGAAACGTGGTTTTCTCCGTTACATGTCACACTGATGTCTTACCGAACAAATCCGTGCGGTCCGTGTGACACTCGTGCTACCGGTGAAAAACAGACATGTCTATGTGTGGAGCACACAGACACACGTATGGTCCACACGGACTCACAATCCATGGGAAATTGATTTTAATGGGTCTAAGTGTGCCCGTGACTCCGGTACGTGTGAAAATGGATGTCACACATACTGGAGACATGATGTGTGAAGGGGGCCTTACACTGCTTATCTCCATTCGCTTGCGCGCCTCCTACTCCGCGTGTCACAGGCCGATGACGTCACCCGAAGCCACAAGTTCCAACAGGTCAGCAGCTCAATGCACAAATGGCAGACACCGCGTGCATACCTCCACATTCCCCTCGCACATCTGAACACAGCACTCTGGTAAGCTTCTCCCTTCATAACTATTCTTTCATCTCAGTCTGTCTTGCTAGACTTTCACATTTCTCCATACAGCTATTGCTGGTTTAGTGCCTATCACATTGAAAATAGTGGCAGACACCGGAAGTTCCACTGAGTTAGCAGCTCAGTGCACAAGCGGTGGATACTGCATGCACACCTTCACACTCCCTTTTGCCCATCTGAACAGAGTTCTGGTAAGCTTCTATTTTCCCTTTGTGGCGCCCCTTCAGGCGCCACAGGGTACTGCACCTCACTCGAGGTGCAGTATTTATCTCGGATACGTAGGAGGTCATCGCCAGTAACCACCACAACACATTCAACACACAACTCGGGAGCTCTGTCACTGGGACTGGGCCAGGGAAGGTGTGGCACCCCTGAGGCTTCCGTTGCCACAGGAACATTGCACCCCATCCAGCGGTATGATGTCCCATTCTGGGTAAGGAATGGAGTGAACGCCGGTCCCCAGGCAAATCTACACAACACCCATTGTTAGGTACACACTGGGACCAGGGACAGTGGCAGCAACCCTCCCATGCTGAATGCTGGGAGGGGTTGTAAGACCCATCCTTGCTCCTATAGGGTAGATCATAGCAACTGGGGAGGTGGGAGGAGCCACCAGAGAGCAGACAGGGAAAGGAAGGTCAAGTTTAGTCAGTGGAGAGAGTTGAAGTTGAAGTTGGAGAGGGAGGAAGGAGGAGGAGGTCTGCGGGAGGTAAACGAGAAGGAGAAGCAGAAAGAAAGCTCTAGTCAGACAGGAGCTAAGAGAAGAAGTGACGCTTCCTGGTGAAGATCCTGGGACTCAGAGGGTCCAGGTGACACCAAGCAGAGGAAGAGAAGGGATTCCAGGGCCACAGAGAGCTTCTGAGCTGGTGGCCTGTTCCACAGGAACATCGGTGGAGGGATCAAGCTGCAACAGGGGACGGTCCCTAGAAACCGGAGGAGGAAAAATCATCTCCAACAGTGAAAACTGAGGCCCAGGGAAAGTTGCAAACTCCCCGGGCCACAGCCCACAGCAGAACCTCTAGAAAGGGGGCAAATAACCGTCGGGCGAGCTCCCAGCTCGGAGGCTGTTGTGGAAGGCCGAGCCAGGTTCATCCTACAAAGGCAAGGTTTAAGGAGACAGCTGCAGACAGAGACACTTAAGAGAAGGGTACCGGCTTTCATTCCAGGAATTACCCAGGATCGGCGGAGGTCCCTGACAGTGGGTCTCAGCAGTCCGGAGGCACCAGTGTGCTTAAGCCCAGGAAATGTGAGTAAAGACCTTGGAATTGCACCCTCTGGTGTTGTCTCAGTTATTGTCGCCTACATAGACTTCCATCACACCATAGACTCTCACGAGCACCAACTGTGCCCCGGGGCACCGCTCCACCTGTGGGGAGCAGTACCATCATTGCTGCCATTCCATCACCCCGGAGGCCTCATACAGCATCGGCGGCTTAATAGCCGCATACCACAGGTGGCGTCACAAACACAAACTTTATTCACCCCAAGTCACCAGCCATATTTAATTGACACCCACCAGGGCCACGGAGTCGGGCCCCGCCACCACTGACGACCCCTGGACTAGTCCGGCCCGGCACCGGGTGTCCCATAGCCCTGGGGTGGGTGAGTCATAGGTGCTTGGATGACCATCATGAGGTATGGGACCTCTTGGCCACTAGTTCAGCAACCCGGGAGGCAGGGCACCTGCAGGGGAAGTGAGGAGCCATCTCACACAGCATTCAGTTAGCTCCGGGTGCAGCTGTGACGCCCTGGCCTATCACAAGGGTGCCGTGCAATCTGCCCTTCTGCATGGTACCCGCTCCTCCTTGGTTACGGGTCCTGTCCATTTGGTGTTGCTAAAAACAGGTATACACAAATCCTGAGGAACACTCTGCACCACACTCACCAGACACCCATTGGGCAGCCTGAGGGGAATAGGGCCACCCACATGGAGGGATGGTAGAAGGAGGGCCAGAAGTGTCAGAGTAGTGGAGAGTGTCAGTGAGCCGTGACAGGACAAGGTCACGCTGCGGAGCTGAGCTCCCGTACCCGTCTCAGATGCCAGACGTTGGCCTGGCCCGAAGGAGCTGGAACCACGGTCATAGGGGATAGTGACAGGGGGCACGGTACTGCCACGGAGGGCAGACCGGCGGCCTTGTGCTACAACCGGGCAGGGGCCAGGGCACGACAGGGTACGCGGACCCTAGGCTGGGAAGGAGCTTCATGCAGCCCAGTAATTCACCCGACGAGGATGGAATCTTCACGATCCGTTCTCCACCCGCACCAAAATCGGGGTACTAGCACAACGAGGGGGATAGGACTTCCCAGATCCGTCCAGAAAATCCCTAGCGTGAACCCTGAGAGCAAGCTCACCCTGCTAGCCACACAGGTGAGCGGGACACGAGTAGTCTTAGGCAAAAGGGATCCACACAGTGTAAACACAGTGCCAAGGGACAAGGCTTCAGACCAACCAGCAACGCCAAAAGAGCACGGACCCATCGTGCTAGTCCAAGAGTGGCAAGGCATTCAAGACTTTGGTTTACCCGGTGTCAGCGTCAGCATCTCTGGACTGTGTGAGTATCTTGTGTCCCTCTACTCCCGACAGGTCCCCAGCCAACCATCACTGAGCCCCGGGACACCATCCCCCTGCCCACGGAGTGGTTAACATCTCAAGCTGCCATCCCATCACTCCCGAGTGCTCCCTCCTTAAATGCAGCAGTGGTGGTATCTCGCCTTACCACAACCCGTGGGTGGCGTCACGAACATTATCCAAATCCCTACAAATTAACCCCCTTTTTATTTCGAGTGGCCGCGCGACCCCGCCTCGGGTCCGGAGACCCCTCGAGCCACTGCGGATCCGGATCCGAGCAGCCCGTCAGCTGTCGCGGGGGCGGCACACAGCAAGTGTCAGGTCAGACTCAGGCAGAGACGTCGCAAGACACTGCATAGAAAGGGGCCCGAGGTCTGGAGCTGGAGGCTTGACCCGGGTCCTTAGGAAGAAGGGGGATCCCAGGGTTCGCGGGGAGTGCAGCAGGCACCCATAACCCATTCCACGGCCCAGGAGCTGGGGTGGAGGGAAGACCCCTGGAAAAGACACACAGAGGGAAACACCGGCCTTGACCTCTGAACTATCCGGGATTGGCTGGAGACCATCACAGAGGGACACGGTACTCCAAAGGCGTTGTAACATCAGTGAGTAAAGAATTTGAACTGCACCCTCTGTATCATCCCATCATTTCTGGCGCTCCCATCACCACGCCCCTGCGCCATAGGCAACTACTACTCCCAACATCCTCCCTGGGGCCTAGTTCTGCAACACCCGAGCTGTGTCATCCGCACCAGAAGAGAGAGACTTCCCGCAGCAGCGGCTAATAACCGGTCGCACACCACATGTGGCATCATGAATAACTACTCCCATCATCCCCATCCCCATCTTTATTGACCCCGCCGGAGTCACGGAACTGGACCAGGCCGCTGTGACAATCCAAACCCTCACCAGCCCGGTGACAAGTAACCCCCAAGACCCCATGGGCGCGTCACTTTCATAACTACTTATTTATTACTACCTTAGTGTTGCTAAACTCTCATATTTCTCTACACAGCTATCCGTCACAAGTGCCTAACACTGAGAATAGCCGCAGACACCGCCTACACTCCAAGCTTTCATCCTAGTGTACAGTCAGTTCCCAGCACGGTAAGAAGCGTCTTTTCTCTATGTTTGGCCATTGTTCTCATATGCATTCATATTTTTATATAGACATTCATTGACTGAACAATTGTCCATAGTCATGTATACAGCTCTTGCTATACGTTCTCAGTGGACACTTAACATACGGCGGGTTAAGGAGCCCTCTTTCTTTTTGTGTGGCTACTTCTCTCATGGACAATCAGTGACCGCATTATCTGTTATGTCTACATTTTCATATACAGCCTTTACGACTCGCGCTTTGCCCTCATTTCCATCTGTTGCATATACACAGCTGGGTAAGCTATCTTCAGTTCCCCAAACATCCCCATCCATTAACCCATGCACTGTCGTTGCCACCATGTGTTTATCCAGAACCACTCATACACCATTCACGCTGACCCTTATCCCCTTTTTCTTTATCCCTCCCGTTATTTTTCTTGCCATATGGATTTTTTTCACCTATGTCACTTTTTTGAAAGTGAAAATCATGTGGACTCTATTTTTCATATTTTTCATTTATTTTTATGTATTTGTCAGTGCCCACCTGAAGAAGGTCGATAAACTGACCGAAACGTTTATTTTCTGTGAACTGTATGCTGTTATAAATAAAGAAATAATTTTTTCAATAATTGAAGTGCCTGGCTCTAATATACCATTATATTGTTGAGTTGGACCCTACCAGAGAAGCCTCCAGCCAGAAGTGCTGTGCTTAAAACTGTTTACTGGTAACCATCTTGTGACTGTAACTTCTGTCTAGCTGTAAGTCAGAAATTACATCACAAGCACTCAATACCAATCTATCAGAGGCAGAATGAGGCTCTCATAGACTTGTATTGATTTGTGTCCTCCGGCGCTCTCCATGAAACACTGGATCTGCCAGCAGGTCACAAAGTGCTGGAGATCAAATGGAGCAGCAGTGATTAAAAAAGAAGACGCCGGAAGGGGAGTATAAGACGAGGGCAGGAGACTGACATTTAAAGCACCACTTCAGTGGTGTAGGGGGGTTTAGGGTTTGACCTACCCCTGTATTTGTAGCCAGCACACTAATAGTCTGTGCAACAATTGTAAATTGTTAATGCCTCGTGTAGAATCACCACCAGGTGGCAGTGTAGCAGAATGGTTGTCCTGGCACCTGGATGGGCAGGAGGAGAGGACAGTAGGGGATATATAAGGGGGAGACAATGGGAAGTGGAGAGGAGAGTCCCAGTGGAAAAATAACGCTAACACCCCCAATTTTAAGATTTGGACCCTAAGGGTCACCCCTGCGGCTGTGACACATGGGATCCATTCCAAATGGGCTAACTGCGTCCCCGTGAAGAGGGGTTTAGTCTGACGGTCAGGGGTCTTGCATCTGTATTACCTGGCTCGTGATACTAAACGACTATCTCACTAACTGAAGGTCAGTGCGCCCTCAAGAAGTAGGGTATGGCTGGATGGCCTAGGCATGGATGGGTTAGTCCTGTCAGTTGCGGTCCTTCTTACATGTTAGCGTCCCTCGTGGGTTGGGTGAAGTGATTCAATGGACTTAATGAACCGGTCGGTGCCAGTGTGAAATATAGTGAAGGAATGAGAGGCCTAGAGGTGTCACGCAGAACCCAAGTGCCAAGGATATGGATTGCTGCTAAATGGTGTTTGCGAGGAAGGAGGGAAAGAAACCCCTATGAGATGAGTACCGGTGCCGGCGAAACGCGGACCAAAGTAACCCAGAAGTTGAAGGAAAATAAATTTTACATGTTTGAGAGAAGAAACCTTGTCAGAACTTTATTTGCTGTAAGTGAGGAAGCCATGTCACCTGAACAGTTACAAAGTTATCCTGTGTATGGTGCGGCGACCGGGAGGTGAGGGGTTAATGTCTGTCAAACTCCTTAGATTCCACAATTACTAATAACAATGGTATTTAGAGGTTAAAAATAAGGGCTTAGAGGTTTCTCTGATTGTTGTCAATCATAGCCGGGCAACCACTTAAGATCCCATTGTTGACTTTTGGTGTAACTGTAGATCATGAAGACACTAGATGAGACAAACCATGATGGAGAATTATCACAGAGTGCCAAGGGGTTAATGAGATTCACCTCCGAATAGAGAATAGTATTGGGCTCAGAAATAAAGCAAGAGATTGTCTCATTGACGAAACTCAACTTACATGATCGTAAGATGTAGTCTTGGACGTCAGACCTTCAATTGACCCCAGTAGACATTACGCGGAGAACACATTAGGGGATGAATATTAATGAAAACACTATATATTCAATTCCAAACCCGTCTCCAGAGTCTAAAAATCCAATGTGTTTCCCCTAAACACCAACATCTATTTCACACAATCCAATTGAAAGTAGACGCGTCTACGGTGAAGTATTGAAGAAGGAGCTGTAAACCGATCCTCCACACAAGCCCCGGAGCAGGAAGGTTCCGGGAGGTGAAGCCACGTTAGCTTTACATGCAAACAAGAATCCATTTAATGGAAAATTGATCATTTTTTTGAGTAATGTTTATATAGATTGTCTGAGAAAATGGAAAAAAATGACTCTGGGATGAGGTGGTTAATAATAGATCTTATGTTACCCATAATTGTCATATTGAATGTGCATCCTAAAAATGATTGATGAAGGTGATGATTGTGTTATGTTGGCTTGTATCGTACAACATGCAAGGGGCGTACGTGACTATATAAGCACGCCGTGCTGCTGCTATGAAGCCCCTGGAGAGAGCGGGTCCAGTCCACGTGAGCTGCATGCCTGAAAGTGGTTTAGAAAATTCATTATCTGAGTTAATAGAAGGTGGTGCTGTGTTAAATAGTCTGAACTTTTGGTTAATAGTGGAGATCTATTGCAAAGAGCTTCTTTTGCTCTGAAAGACTCATCCTAGAGACTGTCACAATGTGGGGGTTCCTATACTGTCCCTTATGCCATAGGACTTATGCTATGACTGACCTCGGGATTACCCCTGAAGGTAGAGACGTCGGAATCCCGACCTTACTATTCTCCTGATAATATTTAATCTGTTACCCCACCCCTCAGGAAAGGAAGGAGCAGGAATGTGATGGAAACACAGATTAAGAAAGACAGGAAAACCAAAACTCAGACACACTGCAAGACCACAGTAATAAACCGTAAGAGACTAAGGAAAAAAGAAAGAGCAGGAAGGCAGCAACAAAAAGACTACAATGTTAAACACCACAAATATGCACATTAACCACTACTACATCTGGAACACAGCACCTCACCAGACCAGTATAGGTAAGCTATAGCTGACATTAATGGAATAGTACAGCTAGCATATATAGGAGGAGAGCAAACATGACTCACTCCCACACAGCATGTTATCAAAGAGACTAATAAGCAGTACAGCAGCGATTAACTCTTGCTAGCTTGCCTAAGTCTGTGGGTCGATGCCCACGTTCCCCTTTGCTGATCACAGACATCAGAGAAGTTAGGCAGAGTGACAGAATCTGTAGCCTCCCCAGATCCTGACAGTTGGAAATTCCTGCAAGAATCTCCTTGTGAGGTTGTGACAGAGAAATGACGCAGACAATCCATAAATAAGTTGGATGTTGAGTAATGCTTCATTTCCATCTTGGTGGCACTGCAGGAACACTAAACACTTACTGCCAGGTTTCTCAAACCCTTGTTAGAAGAGAGGAGACAAAATTCAGCTTGTCAATTGACCCTCTAAAAAGTTGAGATTGTACAAAACATAGATCTCCTTTTATTGGTGAGCTCTTTTGTGAGTAAATCCACTCCACTGGTTCACTCATGGGTGTGGTGGATACACCTAAAGATTATGGAAAGTGTATATAAACATCAGGCCCTCTTGTCGCTAAAACGTACAGGTGTAATGGCGGAGGCACTTTTTATTATGACAACCCCCAATCTTTATTAACACACTTGACCTATGATAGGGAGGTACTGGGTTGTGTCCCACCACCCAATTGTAGCTCCAATCTACTAATCCTCAATCCACTTATTGTTGTCATGCATCTGTCTTCGAACCCTTGAGTCTGTGCTCTGCTTCTCTGTTGCGCCAGAACACAGTAGATTCACCTTTTTTTTGGGTATTTAGTTTATGTTATCCGTGCTTTGGTTTTATTAGGGTAACAGGTGTATGCATTTACTCGATTGCCTGCCCAATCACCTTTCGGGTGCGGCATTAAATGCGTTCTTCCTGCAGGTGATATTCTCATTTTGAAGTTCAGCCATATTGCTGTTAGTCTTTGCCAGTCAGTGGAATATCAGCTAGGATATTTTTCTTTGCTCTTTTTGTTCTCCAGTCTGCACCTATCTTGTTTGTTATCACTAAATAGGCATCAGAATCTTGAGCAATATTCACTTTTTTTGGTATTTTGTTGTTTGTCTTTCTCACTATGGGTCACTTTCTACTTCAGCGCACCTTCTCTTCTGCAGGTAATATGCACTCTGCTCTGCTGTCCAGTTCCTTAGGAGGTATGTGAAGTGCTCAATGACTGATTAGGTAGCAAAGGCCCATGTTGCCATTGTTTACTCTATGGTCAGGACTATTCCAACTCCAGCAGGACCCACAAGAGACTGCAAGGTTGGGATCTCTACTCTGTGCAGGAACCCTCAAGGTCAGTTCCAGTTTTTAGTGTGTTACCTTTTACCCCTTTGTGAGTTGTTGCACGAACATATTATTTTTCTTGATTTTTTTCTAGCTGGAATCAATGGTTGAATGGCTCAATATTCTTATGAACATGTTCCACATACTCACGTGTGTTAACCGCAGAGAGAAAGTATTAGCTGGGTGAAATGTAGCTCCTGCACCCAACTGGTTCCTGTACAGACTAGAAAAGACCCTAATCACAAAACTAGCAACAGCTCCTTGGTCCTGGCTCCCTGAAAGGCAGTCGAGGGGTTTCTCGTTCCCCCTTATGAACCAGAGGGGATACTGTGACACAATCCTAATAAAGGGACAGAGAAGCTTGCCGAGAGACACGAGTACCCAGGGTGAGAAAGTAACACATGTACACAAAGGATAAACGGAGGGAATATAAACAGAACCAAGGATCAAGTGTAACATGTGAAATCTCCCAGACATCCAAACAAATAGAAAAAAGGAAGTGCTGGTGTAACACCCTGGGGTCGAGGGGTTTTCACCTGACTCGTTGTTGGCCTGGAAGTGCAGATCCTGTGCGTCATTACGGGCTGGCCTGGCCCGGTTTTTTGCCCCTGAGGCGTACAGGAGGGAGGGAAGGCGATGGACGGGAGGAAGGATGGAGGATGGGGGTAGTAGTGATGGTGAGGAAAGTCTTTTAAGATTGTGACACCACCTGTGGTCCGCGGCCAGAGATGGGCCGCCGCTGCAGGTGCTGCTCTCCGGGGCTGATGGTCAAGGTCGCAGCCAGGATGGTGTCGCTCCCCACAGGCAGAGCGGGGTTACCCCGGGGAGGACGGACGGAGGACTATGCCCAACAGGTGTGCAAAGAATTTGTTGATGCAGGATTTATGGCTGATGTGGACTTGTATAATAGCTGCACATTGAATAAGAAGATAAGAAATTGGTCGTAGTCCCCGTTGGCGCCACAGCACTGGGCGACAGCGATGGCAAATGAGAGGCAGGTGCTGCGGTTCCAGGTCTTTTACTCACTGGTAGTTCAGACGCTGCCCCAGAGTACCGGTCTCTGCCACGATGGGCTCCAGCCAATCTCGCATAGTCGGCGGTCACTGACGATGCCCGTGGAAGTTTTTCTAGTGAAGTGTCCCCCGTTTGCTATCTGGAATCCGGGCCGAGCCTCCAGCTCCAAGCCACGGGCCCCACAAAGAAAGAGAAACACTCGACTCCTGTTGTATGTGCGAGATGTTATCCCAAGCTGTGCCCGGGAAGGTCTGCTCTAGTGAGATGATTGCGCCTACTTCTTACCCCAAGTGGTGCCCGTCCCCAGTGATTGTCCTAGCGACTGGGGAAGTCCCATGCTTCATGATGGCTAACTACCCTGTCTGCCCTAGTCCACCCCCCTGTTAGAAAACACCTTATTGTTTTATGTGTGGTTTTATGAAGGCACCGGTAGTTAACCCCCTCCTAACCTGGGATAAATATTACCCCTTAAAGGAGGTGTAGTAAACCCTGTGGCGCCTGAAGCCCAGGGGCACCACATTGGGAGGAGATAACTCACAGATTCCCTGTTGGGGAAACAACTGAGGTTTACCATACTGGATAAAACCCTAGCTGAGGAGCTGGAACTCTAGCCAGCTATCCACTTGGAAATATAGCCAGCAAAGAAGGTTGGAGTAGGGTGAGTATAAAAAAAAAATCCATCCCAAAATGAGTTAGGACAGAACAAAATGGAAAACACCTAAAGAGATATAACACAAGGACAAAAGCACCATCAGCATTTTTACAGATATGAGATGAGCTGTAGTTTAACAGAGGGGGAAGTGACAATGCTACACAAGGTCACTGGATCAAGGCCCAAAACTGAGCCAAGACAGGCATTGGAAATTATGTCCATTTTTCTTCAGTAGGTCTTCGGATTTAGCCACCATCGAATGAGCTGACCATTAGGCCTTCCTTAAAGATGTCTCCCCTTGACCTCCTCTAATGTTATCAAACTTTTGGAGACCAGTGAGGGTGGTGTTCATTCATGGCCATGTATCTTGTATAGTTTATTAACTTTTTGCTTTTATCTGCCCATAATGTTACATTAGTGTGAACATCTCTTCTATCTTATAAGGATTCAGAATATTATCTGATCTGTCATGTAAACCTCAGGCTCTTTCTTTGATCAATTCCTCTAGTCAACAAAGACTTCTACCATTGATACTCTACCATCCCAGAAAATACAGCACTGAACAATTTCCAAGCTTGTCGTTAGGGTAGCAAAGGCTTTCTCTAGTCACCACTAGAGGAACGCAGATTTTTGCAATTCCTATACAGTTCAGTTAGCTCCTCTTAGTGGTGGCTGCAGGTAACCAGAATTTTATCATTTATCAATACAGGAAAACAAAGCTCTTGAATCTGATCAGTTCTGACTGAACCCTCAATGAGGATTAAGTCTGATGTTTTGTTTTTTTCAGCTGGAGGAACCATTTGTGGAAATTTGCAAGACTTGGTATTTTAGTAAGCTTTTGTGGATCCAACACTTGATGCTTTATCCTCCTGTCATCACTGTTGGCTTCCTCTCTTTTATTGTACAACATGCCTTTGTGATGTCACTTAGAAGGGACATATATCCAGGCTCAATTGGTGATATGCTGCTGAAGTAACCTGGCTGTCACAAGGTAAATGGAGAAAGGACAGGGGCCCCGAGGCTGGCCCTAAGGCTGTGACCCTTTGCTGTCCCTTATGTTGAAGGTAGGTTTGATGGTAACCAAGTTTGAGCCCCCAGCGTGACCCCAACTTCTGTCCAGACCCTGATCTTACTCCGCCTTTCACACACCCTCGGGGCAGGCTGGAAAACACAAAGACAAAACCCCACAAAATGACACGAACAAGGGATAACGGAAACCCGTACACATAGCACTCAAAACACACAGGAGATATGTGTATAGGGGAACCACAAAAAAAGCGGGGAAGTAACGCACAACAGGGGAACAATCACAACACTCAGAAATGCAGCACGGATCATCGTAAACAGAAAAAGCACCAAGACCAGGATCACTGGAGGAAAAACTGAAGCTATCATCAGCACCCTTGAAGGAGGCAGTGCCTTAAATAGGGAAGCAACAGCTGCAGTTGGCAAACAGCAATCTGAGCATTTAGGTCCTACTCAGCAGTCTGCAGGCATTAATTCCTGCAGAGCTGAAGACCAGTGAACCTGAACCAGCCGACGCCCGGCTCTGGCTGAATAACCTAGAATACTCAGGTTGCTTGTCAGACTTTGCAGTGTGAACAGAGTCTGACGCCACAGTGCCAGCAGGTGTGCGCAGAGCTGAACATTGCATGACACTGGCATCCTTGAACTACTATGGACTGCTACTCCACTGACCACTTCTACCTGGACTCTATTAAAAATCCAACTCTGCTAAATCATTGGGTAACTTTGCTACACCACTAGCCAGTTCTGCCTGGGCTCTAAAATAAGTACAACTCTGCTGTATAACTCTTTTACACATCTGACAAATTCTGTGGGGACTTTGTGTCAAACACAACTTTGCAATATGACTGAGTAACCCTGCCTAACCACTGTGCCAGCACTGCCTTGGACTCTACGACAGACTCAGATCTGCTGTTTTGCTCTACTTTACGGTTGAACCATTTTTCATCAACATCTCCTCTGTCATTCAGCTAAGCTTCTCCGGTTCCTTTTTGCTGAATCAACTTTGCCACGTCACCGTACAACACCGATTGCCTTAAAATTCCATTCTGCTTTATCAGTTACCATGCTTACAGTTCTTCTCCGCAAGTTTCTATCCTGCCGAAACTGAACCACTCTGCTGTACCAATGCCACGTGTCCGTGCTGCATCAAAACTGCTCATCTGGACCAAAGGAATTTGAGAATCCATCCTGCCGAAATTGAATCACTCTGCTGTACCAATGCCACGTGTCCGTGCTGCATCCAAACTGCTCATCTTTACCAAAGGTTTTGAGAATCCATCCTGCCGAAACTAAATCACTCTGCTGTACCAACGCCATCTGTCCGTGCTGCAACAGAACTACTCATCTGGACCGAAGGTTTCGAGATTCCATCCTTCCGAAACTTAATCACTCTGCTGCACTAACACCATCTGTCCGTGCTGCATCAGAATTGCTCATCTTTACCAAAGGCTTTGAGAATCCATCCTGCCGAAACTGAATCACTCTGCTGCACCAACGCCATCTGTCCGTGCTGCATCAAAACTGTTCATCTGAACCAAAGGCTTTGAGAATCCACCTAAACATGTGAGAAATAACAACATACCTTCCCAAAAAATCATGTAGAATCCAAACTGCCAGAACTTTGAAGTTAGCCTGAAGTTAGCAAATAAGGTTTATTTAGGATATATGTTGTATTTATACTTATTGTTTCAGGGTTGGGGATATTCTTCTGGCACAATCCTATCCAGGTAGCCATGCAACTGTGATTGCTGTGAAATGAATCCTGGCTTGGATGACAGCTGTTCATTCAGCACTACCAAATCCATGGCCACGTCTGTGTGTTCTCAATAGGGAGAGGAGACTTCAGGCAGTGTCTTATCTCCCATATAACAGAACCAGGCATATTGAAATCCAACATGCCCAGTCTTTCCATTGCTCGAAATCTATCATCAGATGTGAGTCAGGGGCCCCCATAAACATTAGTAAATGGTCAGCCAATGGTCAGGTTCAGTCCGTGGTCATCTAATGTGTATGGGCTCCACATAAATGAATTACTATCTTATTAGATCTCTCATTATCCAGTTCTAATGGAGATAAAGTGAAGTTTTCTCCCACATAACTCAAGTCAACCATTCAGCTCTGTCTCATTTACAGGAACCTCCCGGAGATATCGATATTCATGGTCATACCTGAGAGCCTCGCGGTGTCCGGTGAGGGAGGAACAACCATGTCAGGTAATATATTACCGCTAAAGGATTGTAAGACTCAAGAGTGTTTTTAATGTGTTTGCATACAAGCCATCAATCAATAGGTTTATGGGCTGACGGCTACCGGGGGGATTAGGGCTATAGATCGGGGAGGGGAAGTTTATTTGCATGCAGCTGTATCAGGGTAATCAGCAGCTTGACATTTAAAAGACCCTTGTTTCATGAACATGTATTGTGTATAGTCGTCATTACTGGAAATATCAGTATAAAGGGTTCTCCCAAGAGGCTGCCTGTATACAGACCGCACACGAGTCTGAGGGGCATGGATGGGTAGTCAGCTTTTATTATATTATGGAAACCAACATGGTTCAGAAAGAGAGTTTTTCTAGAAAATGAACCATTCTACACTACCAAGGTGGGACTTAGGGGATGCCGGGCTGATCAATGGGCACCACTTATCTGGGCACTCGTTGCTTGTGATCCGCTTGCTTTGGTGTAACATTGCCGCTGCTCTTCTGTTCTCCATCGGACTGCTCTCTGGTCCTCTACGCATTAGGTTACCTTTGATGTCACTCTTTTGGGTTATATTTATGTAGCTGGTGTCCAGATTTCTTTTCACCTTCTGACAAACCCAGTTCTGCAATCTATGCAATATCACTTTATTAACTCTGCAATATTGGACTATGTTGTATACCCCTCAGGCTATATCACTTACTGAACTCTGCCATATCATTGGGCCAGCTATTAGATATTGCACTGTATACTCAGCTTTGCTACATCACTGAGTCAGCTCTGCTATATTGCTGGGTCACTTCCACCTTTGAACTTCTGCAGCTCTTCTACTTTGTGCTATCATTGTGTATTGAACTCACATAAGAAAAAATAGGTAAAACAATGAAAATACTGCAACTGACCCAGCCGGTTCCTGTACAGTCTAGAGATTCAGAGCAAACAATCTGTGGGGTCTCAATCTCTAGTCTGTTGGCAACTCAGACCTATGCCGCCTGAATGGCCATCGAGTGCTTCACGTACCTCCTAAAGAATCGGAGAGAAGAGTAGAGTACAATGAAAAAGTGCTGTGATAGAAAGGGTTCTCAAAGTGAGTAAAAAATAAAAAACACAAACTACCCAAAGAGAGTATAAATAGTGATGGGCGAGCGTGCTCACCAATGCTCGTTACTCGATCAAACCTCGAGCATCTGAGATTGAAAATGTTCAGGTTTCCCTTTGACTTCCATTATATTCGGCACTCGAATTGTGTAGGAGCAAGTCGATGCTCAATCAAGTAATGAACAGTGGTGAGCACGCTCACCCATAATTAACCCTTTCATGACGATTTTCCGTTTTTTTGTTTCTGTTTTTTGCTCCCTTTCTTCCAAGAGCCATAACTTTTTTTTATTTTTAAGTCAATCTTGCCATATGAGGGCTTGTTTTTAGCGGGACGAGTTGTAATTTGAAATGAAACCATAAGTTTTACCATTGGTTTTGAGATATTTTATTCACCATGTTCACTAAATGTTAAAACTGATGTGTCGGTGTGATGCTTCAGGATCGGTACGACACCAAACATGTATAGGTTTATGTGATGGTGGAATATGGTGGGTTGGGTATCATTTTGTGTAGGTTTGTATTTTCGGCGTCGTTCTCTGTCCATTCTATGTATTATTTGTCTTGTCTGCAGGGTTAAACCCCCCTGCAGTGTTTCTGTCGCTAGGTCTGGGGGAGGGGGCCTGGAATCCACCCAAACTCTCTGTTTAAACTTTACCTGGGAGAGTATTCAGTCTGGCCGGGAACTTCAAGAGAGAAGCAGGAATATTCATCCTCTGTGGGAGAAGCTGCGGCTACAGGCAACACCCCAGAGTGCCATTGAGAAACTCCGATTTCCCTGGAAAAGTGCTGCTGGAGGATTGTGACTGATCCCCCGGACATTTATGCCATTACTGGACTATTTTACCCTCTCTGTGGTGGATTATTTGATGGACATTCTGATTTGCTTGGAATCAATGTTCTTTTTATTGTTGAATCATCTCTCGCTCTGTGGATTGTGTGATATCAGAGAAGGACCCTGTGACAGTCTACTTTTATCTAAAGGGTTAAAAAAAATTCAAAAGTTTGTCTAAAAAAAGTGGCACACTTTTTACATCATATTCCGCGCTCTGTAGCATTCTCATTTTGCAGGATATGAGGGTCAGTGATGGCTTATTTTTTGTGTCTCAAGCTGACATTTTTAATGGTACAATTTTATGCAGATGCTAAGTTTTGATCACCTGTTATTACATTTGCGCAAAATTTGTTATAACCAAAAAATGTAGTTTCGGCTTTTGAATTTTTTTGCTGCTACACCGTGTACCGATCAAATTAATTGATTTATATTTTGATAGATCGGGCATTTCGCAGCGATACCAAATGTGTGTATATTTATAATTGTTTTTTATTGTTTAATTTTCAATGGGGCGAATGGGGGGTGATTTGAACTTTTAGAGTTTTAGAGTTTTTTTCATTTTTTAAAACCTTTTTTTTAGATTTTTAAATTTAACTAACAGCAGTCTGATCACTCATTCATTTCTATTGATCAGAGCTGCACAGCTCTGATCAGCAGAAATTTAGCGTTTCTGTTAAGGCCACTGCTCTGTCGGCTCGAACAGGAACTATGTCATGATAGCAACAGGAGTCATCATACAGCCCGTCACTACCAAGGCAACCATCAGCTCCCCGTGATCGCGTCACGGGGCTTCTGATGGCAGTGGGGAAATGTGCAATCCCCGCCCTGGCCAATTAAATTATGCTGTCACATTCTGACAGGGATTGCCCTGTCAAGGGCTTAACAGGCACAGGTGGATCGTGAATCCACCTGTGCCTGTTAGCCGCACATGTTTGCTGTTCAAATCAGCAGACAGGTGTAGGGATTACCGCCGGCTACCCGACAAGAATTCCTGCCTCTCTTTATTCCTGAGATATATCTTGACCAATTTCTGATCCCAGATCTCTTCTACACATTCCCAGTGTTGGTGTATACTGGTGGGGGTCACTTGGGTATGTATACAGCGTTTTATTCACCCACAAGTGTTGGATTGGGTTGAGGTCTGGGGACTGTGGGGATAATCCAGCTCCTCTACTTCATTGTCATTGATCCATTTCTTTCCCAATCTCGCTGTATGCTTCTGATCGTTGTCTTTATGGAACAGTATGCCGTTCTTTTCATATTCATAGTACTTGAGTATACCGGCTTTATGCCGACATGGTCGCCCAGGTCTATGCCAAACCTTTACTTTAGAAATGGTACCCCTGGAGTCAGTTCACTGCCAGGAAGCCTCTCTAGAGTTTGTACCTGGTACTCACAACTGTACTTGGAGGGGATCATCCCTGACTGGAGTCTTTCCCCTGTGCTCTGTTCCCAGAATTACCCTGAATATCAGGTAATGGCTGCTACAATCACCCACTTTCTTCTGCCTAAGGTATTTGTAGGGCTTGCATACTTCTTGCTATACTACCCACTAGTACAGCTGTAGTGACTAACTCACCACCCTGGCCGTATTGATTCCTCCCCTGCACTTAAATACACAGTGTTGAGAGGCACTGTGTATGTAAGGTACCCTCCCTTTTGGGGAGGTGCCTGCACAACGCAATGCAGTCTGCTAGCTAGTTGTCAGGTCCAGTTACCTCTGTGCCCATCTCCTATACTTGCCTTCCCATACCTGGCTGTCCCTGCCCACCACTTCTGTCCATACCCACCTGTCCAACTTGGCTCAGTCACCCCACCTGTACTTGTCTATACCAGAGTCCGCTTCCACAGTCCTTGTCACTGCCCTGGGAGTGGTATGTAGCATCTGCCCCTCCCACTAAAGGGGTAAGCCCAGGTCCCCCTGTGGTCCAGTGGGTCCATTTATCTCACCTGCTGCCTCTACACTGGCCGTGAGCATTACAACATCTTTCTACATTCTAACTCCTAATCAACTACTGACTAAACTGTGATCGAGTCATGCTGTACCTTGCAGCTGGCTCCTCCCACTGTGGGCGACCCACAGAGCTTAACTCTTCACTCTCTATACTCCTCCTGTCGCTAGACAGAACCTTACCTCTTTACCAGGAAACAGTACCTCAAACCGGCCACTAGATGGCCACACTTACACTCTAGCCAGCAATACAATATACACATAAATACAATCCACATTATTACACTTTAATGTCGACCAGTGTCTTCAGGGCGGGGCACATGGGCCTAGCAACCTCTTACAATAGGACCAACAATTGTTTTCTTTCCGCTTTGAACTATACAATATATTTAGGTCACTATGATAATGGGGATACCTATTTTGTGTATTTTTTTATTGTTTTAGTGGCACAAAAAAAATTCTAAACTTTGTAAAAAAGATATATATATTTTTTTGTTATTATTTTATGTGACCCATAACATTTACTTTTAACTAAATAGAGCTGAGCGAGGATTTGCTTTTTGCATGGTTTTTATTGATAAAAATTTTGGGTACATTTTCATCACCCTTTATTGTATTTTTTAAGAAAAAAAAAATTGGAAATTCTGGTTTTCCAATTACAGTAATTATTTTTGGGCATTTACCATCTGGGTTAATTACATTTATATTTGAATACATATATTTTTTTATTTAGAATCCAAGTAAAGTGGAAAGAGTGATTTAAATTTTTATATTTTAAACAAATTTTAAAAACTTTTTTGTTATTTTTACTTTCTTTCTGAAGACCCCTTAAGTAGAGTTGAGCGCGGTTCGCGGTTCGTGGTTCTCCAGTTCTAGGCTCGAGTGATTTTTGGGGTTGTTCGAGATCGAACTAGAACTCGAGCTTTTTTGCAAAAGCTCGATAGTTCTAGATAAGTTCGAGAACAGTTCTAGCAGCAAAAAGCAGGGCTTTTTACAGCTACAGTGTGCAGGAGCCATCGCTGGCAGCCTGCCAGAAGCTGGTAACCAAGATAAACATCGGGTATCCAAGCAAAGCGCTTTGGTTAGTAACCCGATGTTTATCCTAGTTACGTGCAGGAAGCCCACACTTCCCCGCTCAGCTCGCTCCGCCCCCTCCTGCCCGCGGCATGTACACACGTACACACACACACACACACACACACACACACATGGTCCCGCTCGGCTTACCTGCGGTCGGCCCGGGGGCAGCAGTCCTTGGCACTGGAAACTGTGGCTGCCGGCCCTTTAAGGCCACTGTGTTCTCCTGCATTGAGCATCATCTGTGGGCGGAGCTACCGCCCGGCGTCCTGCTCGGTCGCACAGATGAAGGAGTCACAGTGCCAGCCAGCGACCCCCAGCACATCGCTTTCCTCCGGCGCTGTGTGGGCCCCATCTGCACCGTGACCTGATCAGTATGTGGGACATCACTCCCTCCCCGCCCCTCCCTGTCCCCCCGTGCGTGTGTGGGCCCCGCAGAGCCATGTGTGTGGCCCCCGGAGCCGCGTGTGTGGGCCCCGCAGAGCAAGGTGTGTGTTTGTATGTATGCATGCAGCAGAGCAGTATGCGTGTCTATATGTATGTATGTATGCAGCAGAGCAGTATGCGTGTCTATATGTATGTATGTATGCAGCAGAGCAGTATGCGTGTCTATATGTATGTATGTATGCAGCAGAGCAGTATGCGTGTCTATATGTATGTATGTATGCAGCAGAGCAGTATGCGTGTCTATATGTATGTATATATGCAGCAGAGCAGTATGCGTGTCTATATGTATGTATGTATGCAGCAGAGCAGTATGCGTGTCTATATGTATGTATATATGCAGCAGAGCAGTATGCGTGTCTATATGTATGTATATATGCAGCAGAGCAGTATGCGTGTCTATATGTATGTATGTATGCAGCAGAGCAGTATGCGTGTCTGTATGTATGTATGTATGTATATATGCAGCAGAGCAGTATGCGTGTCTGTATGTATGTATGTATATATGCAGCAGAGCAGTATGCGTGTCTATATGTATGTATATATGCAGCAGAGCAGTATGCGTGTCTATATGTATGTATATATGCAGCAGAGCAGTATGCGTGTCTATATGTATGTATATATGCAGCAGAGCAGTATGCGTGTCTGTATGTATGTATGTATATATGCAGCAGAGCAGTATGCGTGTCTATATGTATGTATGTATGCAGCAGAGCAGTATGCGTGTCTATATGTATGTATATATGCAGCAGAGCAGTATGCGTGTCTATATGTATGTATATATGCAGCAGAGCAGTATGCGTGTCTGTATGTATGTATGTATATATGCAGCAGAGCAGTATGCGTGTCTATATGTATGTATGTATGCAGCAGAGCAGTATGCGTGTCTATATGTATGTATATATGCAGCAGAGCAGTATGCGTGTCTATATGTATGTATATATGCAGCAGAGCAGTATGCGTGTCTATATGTATGTATATATGCAGCAGAGCAGTATGCGTGTCTGTATGTATGTATGTATATATGCAGCAGAGCAGTATGCGTGTCTGTATGTATGTATGTATATATGCAGCAGAGCAGTATATACGCCTCTTTCTCGTATTTGCTACAAGGCCAAATAACAATATTACCCCCCTTGTCCGATGGCTTAATTACCACATCAGAGAGTGATTGTAGTTGTTTAATTGCCAAGTGGTGGTTATGGCCCAAATTGTCACCCCGTCTCTGAGTGGTAATTTTTGTGAAGTCTTTAGTCACGACTTTGGTGAAAATATCCACCGCCGCACATAAGGACAAGGGGGGAAATCTTGATGACTTGGGATAGATATCCAATGGGAAGTTACCTTGAGTTTGAACATTCTGTTCCTCCAATAGGTCATTGAGTACTTGAAGGGCCTCCCTCTCAAGAGTGCTGTCCAATCCGTCCCCCCCGTGACTCCGATGGTGTAGTTTCTTGAGGATCAGCTTTCTCGCGAAGAGATGCAGGTCCTTCACTGCAGTGAATAGGTTGAAACAATTAGTCGGAACAAAATTTAACCCCCTAGAAAGCACTTCAAGTTGGTATTGTGTTAATTTATGACTAGAGAGGTTAATTACCTCCAGGGCATTCGACTTTTTAGCTGGTTTCCCTTTCGTCTGGTTTTTTAGAGGGGGATTTAATCGATTCCTACCCCTTGTATTGATGGTGTAGGTCTCCGAAGTACCAGCCAAGTTAGTTGTTTCTCCTATAGATTCAATATCAGAAATTCCTGATTGCAGGGAGGTTGAACGGGAGCGGGATGCAGATCCAGACCTAAAGGGAGGCCTGGATTTGCCGCCCGCTGACTTCCATCGGTACATCCTATTATTGTTAAAGTCGCCCAGGTCTCTCTGCAACTTTTTGAACTTCAAGTCCCTAACCTCCTTATCCCATTTTTCGACCAGCTGCTTCAACTCATCCTCAAGTGCAGAGAAGGACTCGTGAGGTAATTCGCGAGAAATTGAAACCTGAAGTTCCTCCATCTCTTGTTCATACTCCTTTAAAGATTGAATGTTAGATTTGATTAGGAGTTTCATGTAGCCACGGGAGCACGTGCCGGACAGCAACTCCCATTCTTTTTTGAATTCCGGATCTTCTACCCCATAGGAAGGGAAGACCTGGATTCTTAATCCCCTGGGGATAAGATCTTTTTCTAGATATTTCTCTAAAAATGATTTGTTCCACCACATGCGGGTCCTTTTCCTAAGAATACCCTTATATTTAAAAATCCTCTCTTTAATTCCATCATCCACACCCTCTGGAATGGTATTATTCCCATCTTTAAATGCTCTGTCGAGTTCTAGGAGCCACGTCTGGTCACGTGTCCTAAAGTCCATGATGAACCACGGCCAAACTGTGAAAAACACACAGAAAATCAATATCCAAACAAAGAGCCTCATGGTCATAGCTTAAGGTCTCATTATGGGCAGCACCAGACAGGGTATAGGATTAACCCTCCAGTGTGGCCCTGAGACAACACACTCCAGGAGCAATTTCAAAAAACAAGAGCACTAGGAGTTTTAGTGCAAAAGTAGAAATTTATTATAAATATCAATAGATAACAACAACTTGTATAGAGGACATAGCGAGCAAGACAGAGGGATTAAATACCCAGATCCCAAGAACCACACTGAAAATAACTTTTATAGAGTCAGGGTATCAGAGCTGAAGCAGGCCAGCTTGCAGGTAATCTGAATGAGTATAAAATGCTGAATCACATCGATTCCATTAGTCAGCAAGATTTAACAGATCCTGCAAACCGAGCCTGATTCAAAAGAAGCACTCGTACTGATGCATACACTGTTGCTGGATAAAGAGTTGTATATACAATATTCATGGAGTCACAAGAACCATAGTGGAGGACCCATGTATATAGATTAAAACCCATACATCAGCCTTTGTATGTCCACATAGGGAGGGTGGAAAGGTGCTTACCTAAGTACAGTGGTGGTTAGGGGGATCCAGGCCAAGCCAGAGGGGACCTCCGACGGCCGTTCCGCTTCTTCCGGGAGGAGTAGGTGCAGTGAGAAGGAGACCGCGCCGTCCTTTTGAATATCCACCACCCGGTCACGTGATGTGAGTCACGCGACCGGATGCCAGGGGAGTCAAGGACGCCAGCGCAACCGCACAGCGCACTCCCGGACAGCGCACGAATGCGCATGCGCGGGACATGTATGTATATATGTAGCAAAGTAGTAGGCGTGTCTGTATGTATGTATGTATATATGCAGCAGAGCAGTATACGTGTCTGTATGTATGTATATATGTAGCAGAGTAGTATGCGTGTCTGTCTGTATATATATATGCAGCAGAGCAATATGCGTGTCTGTCTGTATGTATGCATGTATGTATGCAGCAGAGCAGTATACGTGTCTGTATGTATGTATGTATATATGCAGCAGAGCAGTATGCGTGTATGTATGTATGTATGTATATATGTGTGAAGCCCCGCTAGTATGTGTCGGTGCAGTACCTTCAGGGACTCCACGTGGATGGAACAGTCTGGTCACAGGTAGGGAACCTTCTTTTAGGATTGTCGTGACGCCACTCTCAGTATTGCGGTCAGCGGGGACCGCCACTGCAGATTAAGGGATGCCTGGGGCTGATGGTGGGTGCAGTCAGTATATTAGCCCCCTGAGAGTGAGGCAAGCCCCAGGCCCCGGTGTATGTGTGTGGGACCACAGGTCGCAGAATGACTCAAACACAGTCCAAGAAGTCTTTCAACGTGTTTACTCACTGTTTGGAGGTCACGGTGAGATGCCCGGGCGACACTGTGATAACCAGGTTGAACCAGGAATTCCAGGAGGCCGTTCTGAGGGTAGCTGTCCACTCGCCTTCCTTGCACTCTTTCTGTTTTAGGAGGATCCTTTGCTTGAAGCGTGGTAGGACCCCTCCAGGGAAGCTGTTACCACCCTGCTCCCCTCTCTCTGGCTCGTCTGCCGGCAGCGTGGCCTTGGTGGGATGGCTTCTGGCCCTGTCCCCTTATGGGCCTGGTGATTGCTGCTTGGCTCAAGCTCTGTGTAGTCGTGGTGAGGGCATGAAGTACCCCCCCCCCCCACCTGTAGGTTAAGCAGCTCTGGATGATCTGCTGCCTGTACTGGGGACCTAGTTCCCCTTGTGTGCTCGGATACCGGGATCTCCGTACTCAGCCACCCTTCTCTCTGGATGATTTTCAGGCCGACCCACGGTACTCCTTTCTCCCCCGCTTTCAGCTACTGCACTCCTCAGGACCTGTCTCACACTCTAGAGCTCCTCTGCCCTGCTTCCTCACACTTCAACTTCTTCCTCTCGACTCCCCTCTTCCTCTCTCTCTCTGCCCTGCTTCCTAGCAACCAGCCCCTGAACACACCCCCAGCTGGGAATTGAAAGTTAACCCCTTCTGGCTACCCAAGGGTCCCCTCTGGTAATGTGGGAGGCCTGATCACTATATGTTTGTGTGTGCACCTCATCCTGGCCTTTGGAGATTACCTGGAAGCATTGCTCCCGCATGGGTGCAATACTCTGTGGTGCCTGACCAGGTCAGGGGCGCCACATTCCCCCTTAGTTATCATCAGCACGTCCTCGGGCTGCAAAGACAAGAGAAAGAAAAAAGGTAATTACAAACTTTTCCCACACAGGGGCAATTATTTACATTTAAACATGCCAGGTACCATTCCACCACCAACCACCCACATGTCCGAACCCCACCCAAAAACCTCCAGGAGGTAGGTCGCCGGTCCTTTTGGTGACCAGGGCTGGGCCATCACATTCCCCAGACCTTTCCTCCAATCTTCCTCTCCTGAGGGGAGTGGTGTAAGGTAGGCCCCATAAACAGGCGTACCCGCTTCCGAGTGTTGGAGGGCAGGCCCCATAAACAGGCATGCCCCCTTGTTGGTGCAGAGCCATGCCCCTCAACAGGCAGACTCTGTGGTTGATACCAAGGAGGTAACTTTTTACAATGCAAAAGTTTGTGGTTAAATCCAGTTCATAACCAGTGGTCTAACATTTTAAGGAGGTCTCACAATAGTCCTTGTGGGCACATTTCACTTAAACGTTACTTAACTGTAAACAGGTTAAACATTACATTTCATACCGTCACTTTGAACTAAACTGTACTTTCTCTATAGCGTAATGGGAGCTGACCAAAGTTGCTGCGGGTTGATCTACGCAGTACTATGCTGTCATCTGTCTGAGGTTGTGTCCTCCCACCCGATGTATGTGTCTCAATGTGAATAATAGGTGTGCTAGGTATTGATGCCAGTGCATGGTCTTCTGCTTCAGCTACATTTGGCTCTTCCAGGTTCTGGACAGGTTCTTCTGGTTCTCTTACTTCTCTAGATTGAGGGAATGTAATAACCGGAATAACTACTGCTCCATTGTATTGAGGCCAACTTGCTGGAAAATCTCCAAGTACAGTATGGATCATCTTTTCTTTTGGTTCTTGAACTGGCAAAGGGTTGGGAATTTCTTCAGGGATTCTTAGTTGTTCAGGACATTTCTTTAAGCGATCTCTAGAAACGACAGCTGTTGTTTTTCCTCCATCTTTGCTGATAAGGCATGTCTTTTCATTGCTAAGCGTCGATGGTAACACAGTATAGGGTTCTTCTTCCCAGTGATTGTCAAGTTTATGACGTCTTCTCTTTCTTTTGAGAACTATATCTCCTGGCATCAAAGGAACAGCAGGTGCTTTTCGATTGTAGGCCTTTTCTTGTTTCTCACGCTGCTGAGTCAGGCTTCGCTCCACACACTCTTGTACTTTCTTGTATTGGGCTTGGCGGTTGGAATCCCAATCAGCACCTTGTTGATGGTCTTCAGGGGTCTCAACTCCCATTTCCAGATCTACTGGCAATCTCCCTGGTCTGGCCCTCATCAGGTATGCCGGTGTGCAGTTCGTGGAACTCACAGGGATGTTGTTATACATGTCCACTAGATCGGGCAGTTTTTCCGGCCACTGACTTCGTTCTTCTAGTGGGAGCGTCTTCAGAAGGTCGAGAATGATGTGGTTCATCTTCTCACACATGCCATTGGTCTGAGGATGGTAAGGCGTAGTACGGATCTTCTGGCAGCCGTATAGGTTACAAAACTCCTTAAACACTTCAGCTTCAAAGGCTGGTCCTTGGTCAGTGAGCACTTGATCTGGATAGCCATGTGGTCGACAGAAGTGTGTCTGGAAAGCTTTGGCTGCAGTTTGACCTGTCAAGTCCTTGACTGGTACTACCACCAGGAATCTGGAGTAGTGGTCAACCATAGTGAGAGCGTAGTTGTAGCCTTGTCTGCTGGGTGCCAACTTTACATGGTCCAGGGCCACGATCTCCAGGGGCCGTTTAGTTTGGATTGGCTGGAGTGGTGCTCTCTGGCTGTGCTGGTCTTTTCTTCTAAGATTGCAGGGCCCGCAGTTTCGACACCACTTCTCTAGGGCAGATCTCATGCCCACCCAGTAGAATCTTACTTTAAGTAGGGCCTCCAGTTTCTTCCAACCAAAGTGGCCTGCACCATTGTGATAGGCTTCTAGCACCATCCTCGTATCCTTCTGTGGTACAATCACTTGCCACACCTTCTCATGCGTCCTCGGGTCAATGATGCTCCTGTAAAGTTTGTCTTGATAGATGAATAATCGACCCCTCTCCTTCCATAGGTACTGTGCCTCAGGTGGGGCTCCTTTGTCAAGGCTGGCGCCAGGCTGGCTGATCAGTTTCTTTACCAAGCCTACCGCTGGATCATTTTCCTGGGTCTCCTTCCAGTTGTAGTGAGGTAGTGGGTTCAGGGTCACCTCTTGGCGGTTGGCACGCGACTGCCGACACTGTTTTGCTCCATGGCGATGGAACGCTGGCAGCTCAATCTCTTCAAGATCATCTACATCTTCACCCTCGTCTGCTAGGTGAGGCATCCTGGACAGAGCATCTGCGTTGCCGTTCTTGCGGCCAGCTCGATACTTGACAGTAAAGTCATAATTCGCCAGTCGGGCTACCCAACGCTGCTCCATGGCACCCAATTTAGCAGTATCCAAGTGGGTCAGGGGGTTGTTGTCCGTGAAGACAGTGAATTTGGTGGCTGCCAGGTAGTGCTTGAACCGCTCTGTGATAGCCCATACCATGGCCAGGAACTCTAGCTTGAATGAGCTATAATTCTCTGGGTTTCTTTCAGTAGGCCTGAGCTTCCTGCTGGCGTAAGCAATCACACGCTCTTTGCCTCCCTGCACCTGTGAAAGCACCGCTCCCAGTCCCACATTACTGGCATCTGTGTACAGTACGAATGGCAGACCGTAGTCAGGGTAGGCTAGGATCTCTTCACCCGTCAAGGCCCCTTTCATTTGTCTGAAGGAGTGTTCTTCTGCTTCTCCCCAGTGAAATGGCGGGCCGGAGATCTTTCCTTTCTTCTTTGGGTGGCCTACCAGGAGCTCTTGCAAAGGCGCTGCCATTTTCGTGTAGCCCTTGATGAACCTTCTGTAGTAGCCTACCAAGCCAAGGAACTGACGTACCTCCCGAACGGTAGTAGGTGTGGGCCATTCCTGGATGACTGTGACCTTCTCTGGGTCCGGTGCTACTCCTTCTGCACTGACCACGTGACCTAGGTACTGGACCTTTGGCTTCAGTAAATGGCACTTGGATGGTTTCAGCTTCATTCCATATCGGGATAGCGCTTCAAAGACTTCAGCCAGGTGTTTCAGGTGGTCCTCGTAGGTCTTGGAGTACACGATGACATCATCCAGGTAGAGCAGGACGGTTTCAAAGTTGAGGTGCCCTAGGCAGCATTCCATAAGCCTCTGGAAGGTCCCGGGGGCATTGCAGAGTCCAAATGGCATGCTATTGAACTCACAGAGGCCCATTGGGGTGGTGAAGGCCGTCTTCTCCCGATCTTCTTCTGCTACAGATACTTGCCAGTAGCCACTAGTAAGATCTAGGGTAGAAAAGTAGTTAGAGGTTTTCAAGGCAGCGAGGGATTCCTCTATCCTTGGCAAAGGGTAGGCATCCTTGTGTGTTATCTGATTTATCCGTCTGTAATCCACACACATCCTCATCGTGCCATCCTTCTTCCTCACCAGGACCAGGGGAGCCGCCCAGGGGCTACAACTGTCCCTTATGACGCCTGCCTCCTTCATGTCCTTCAGCATGTCCTTTGTGCGCTGGTAATGGGCTGGTGGAATAGGCCTATGTCTTTCCTTAATGGGAGGATGACTGCCTGTGGGTATGTGATGTTGCACCCCTTTGATCCTACCAAAGTCTAGTGGGTTCTTACTAAAGACCTGCTCGTATTCCTGCACGACCCTGTAAACCCCATGTTTCTGGTAGTCGGGTGTAGAGTCAGTCCCCACGTGTAGTTTCTGGCACCAATCCTCTAACTGCTTTTGGGAGGTCTCGCCCTCTTTTGAGTCAGCTTGTGTCAGGGGACCTACAGGTGTTATGGCGTCATCTGAGCATGTAAACAGTTTGGCTATGGTAGTGTACCTTGGTAGTCTGGCTTCCTCCTCCCCACAGTTCAACACTCGTACAGGCACTCGTCCCTTGTGTACATCAACTACCCCCCTGGCTGTCAGAATCGTGGGCCAGTGGTCTGAATGAGTGGGCTCTAGTACAGCCTGGTAATCTTGTCCTCTGAGACCTACCGCTGCTCTACACCACATCATCATTTCACTCCGTGGGGGTATCACAATGGGGTTTGCATCCATCACCCGTACACTACCAATCTCACCGCCAGTCTGTTTTACCTGTTGCTTCCTCAGAATGATTCGGATCTCCTTTTGCAAGGCTCTTTGCGACCTGCCCTCAGCACCTTCAGCAATCTGGTGAAGCAACAACAACACTTCCCCTAGGCAATTTTCTATGACATTAGTGCCTAAAATCATTTGCGGGTTCCTTTCTCTAATATCAGTGTCCACAACAATCAGTCCTTGTCCCTTCATTTCCTGCCTTCCCACCTTTATGGTTACCTCTTTGACCCCGATCTGGTCTATAGGTTGTCCGTTGGCAGCATAGATGGTGAGGGAGGGGTCCGGTGGTCGGAGATCGTCGTCCGACCAAAACCTCCGATAAAGGACATACGGGATCGTGGTTACCTGAGAGCCGGTGTCCAATAACGCCGGGGTAGGGATCCCGTCCAGGACGATGGACAGGACAGGACGTCCACCCACGTACTGATCACAGCAGCGACTTGGGCCTGATCTTCTTAATCCTGAGGACTGGCCCCCGGCCCCAGGTTTGGCTCGTTTAAAGGACAGGCCCTTGCATAGTGTCCTGCCTCCTGGCAACGACGACAGATGGGTTGTCCAGATGAGTCATAGCGATCACTGCTCCTGCCTCGGGTTGGGGGACCTCTTCTCCTCCGCATCCAAGGGACGTCCTCTGGGTTGTCAGCTAGCAGGATCCGATGAGGGACTTTGGTCTCTGAGGGCAACTGCATTGCTTTCAGGATTTGTGCGACGTCCTTAGTGAGCTGTTGCACCTGGGAGGATAGTGTATTTATGGTCTCTGCTGGCGTGTTGAGTCCTTTTGCAGTTACCAGGGCCTGCGAGGAGGATTCCGCTCCTGCAGCCGTGGAACTGGCAGGCCATGCTGGTGCGACGGGGTCTGTGTCCACAGGAGGTTGGAGTGCTTTCACTGCCCTGTCTTTCAGAATGGCAAAGTCCACGTCAGGGTGTTCCAGGGACCACAGCTTCATCTGCTTCCCATCCTCAGGAGAGCGCAGGCCCCGCAAGAATTGTTCCTTCATCATCCGGTTTCCTTCCTGATCACTGACAGGGTCCACCAGCTTGAGAGCCCGTAGTGCAGCCTGCAGCCTGAGGGCATAGGCTCTTATGCTATCTTGGGGCTTCTGACGGCAGTTATAGAAGTCCGTCCTCAGCTCTCCCTCGGTGCGGTGTTCAAAAGCAGCTGCTAGTTTGGCAAAGATGGTCTCAACAGAGCTCCGGTCATCATTGGTCCAGGACTCAGCTTCCAATTCTGCTGCTTCAGTCAATTGTCCCAGCACCACAGCGGCCCTCTGCTTACCAGTCATCGCGTGCATGTCTAGCAGGGTGTTGATCTTCTTCTTAAACCCGGTCAGCGTGTCTATTTTACCGGCGTATTGGGGCAGCCATTGCGCTCCTGGGACATACAGCAAGGAAACTGGCATTATGGGGGAGATTTCAGCCGGCGCGGCTGCGACCGCGGCACCGGCACCAGGCGCTGCTGCGTCCAGCGCGACGGGGGCTGGCATCGCTTGGGCTGCGTCGCCCTGACCAGGGGCATTACCTCCTGCAGCGTCCATTTTTCTTCAAAAATCTCCGCGCCCCCTTTCCACTTCCTGGGTCAGTACGCTCTCTGAATTGTGGGGGTTCTGGGGCGGCCACACCTCTTCGTGGGCGGTGCTCTTCTCCCTCGCGCGGGCTGCAGCGCGAGCTTTTGAAGATGGCAATATGGCGGCGGTTCAATTTTTGCGGTCGGACCTCTGAGGCACACGGTCACCTGTCTGAACAGGTCTAGTCCAAATCCTGTTCGTGACGCCAGAAGTTGTGAAGCCCCGCTAGTATGTGTCGGTGCAGTACCTTCAGGGACTCCACGTGGATGGAACAGTCTGGTCACAGGTAGGGAACCTTCTTTTAGGATTGTCGTGACGCCACTCTCAGTATTGCGGTCAGCGGGGACCGCCACTGCAGATTAAGGGATGCCTGGGGCTGATGGTGGGTGCAGTCAGTATATTAGCCCCCTGAGAGTGAGGCAAGCCCCAGGCCCCGGTGTATGTGTGTGGGACCACAGGTCGCAGAATGACTCAAACACAGTCCAAGAAGTCTTTCAACGTGTTTACTCACTGTTTGGAGGTCACGGTGAGATGCCCGGGCGACACTGTGATAACCAGGTTGAACCAGGAATTCCAGGAGGCCGTTCTGAGGGTAGCTGTCCACTCGCCTTCCTTGCACTCTTTCTGTTTTAGGAGGATCCTTTGCTTGAAGCGTGGTAGGACCCCTCCAGGGAAGCTGTTACCACCCTGCTCCCCTCTCTCTGGCTCGTCTGCCGGCAGCGTGGCCTTGGTGGGATGGCTTCTGGCCCTGTCCCCTTATGGGCCTGGTGATTGCTGCTTGGCTCAAGCTCTGTGTAGTCGTGGTGAGGGCATGAAGTACCCCCCCCACCTGTAGGTTAAGCAGCTCTGGATGATCTGCTGCCTGTACTGGGGACCTAGTTCCCCTTGTGTGCTCGGATACCGGGATCTCCGTACTCAGCCACCCTTCTCTCTGGATGATTTTCAGGCCGACCCACGGTACTCCTTTCTCCCCCGCTTTCAGCTACTGCACTCCTCAGGACCTGTCTCACACTCTAGAGCTCCTCTGCCCTGCTTCCTCACACTTCAACTTCTTCCTCCAGACTTTCCTCCTTCCTCTCTCTCTCTGCCCTGCTTCCTAGCAACCAGCCCCTGAACACACCCCCAGCTGGGAATTGAAAGTTAACCCCTTCTGGCTACCCAAGGGTCCCCTCTGGTAATGTGGGAGGCCTGATCACTATATGTTTGTGTGTGCACCTCATCCTGGCCTTTGGAGATTACCTGGAAGCATTGCTCCCGCATGGGTGCAATACTCTGTGGTGCCTGACCAGGTCAGGGGCGCCACATATGCAGCAGAGCAGTATGCGTGTCTATATGTATGTATGTATATATGCAGCAGAGCAGTATGCGTGTCTGTCTGTATGTATGCATGTATGTATGCAGCAGAGCAGTATGCGTGTCTGTATGTATGTATGTATATATGCAGCAGAGCAGTATGCGTGTCTGTCTGTATATATATATGCAGCAGAGCAATATGCGTGTCTGTCTGTATGTATGCATGTATGTATGCAGCAGAGCAGTATGCGTGTCTGTATGTATGTATGTATATATGCAGCAGAGCAGTATGCGTGTCTGTATGTATGTATGTATATATGCAGCAGAGCAGTATGCGTGTCTGTATATATGTATATATGCAGCAGAGCAGTATGCGTGTCTGTATGTATGTATGTATATATGTAGCAAAGTAGTATGCATGTCTGTATGTATGTATATATATATGCAGCAGAGCAGTATGTGTGTCTGTATGTATGCATGTATGTATGCAGCAGAGCAGTATACGTGTCTGTATGTATGTATGTATATATGCAGCAGAGCAGTATGCGTGTCTGTATGTATGTATGTATATATGCAGCAGAGCAGTATGCGTGTCTGTATGTATGTATATATATATGCAGCAGAGCAGTATGTGTGTCTGTATGTATGCATGTATGTATGCAGCAGAGCAGTATACGTGTCTGTATGTATGTATGTATATATGCAGCAGAGCAGTATGCGTGTCTGTATGTATGTATGTATGTATGCAGCAGAGCAATATGCGTGTCTGTCTGTATGTATGCATGTATGTATGCAGCAGAGCAGTATGCGTGTCTGTATGTATGCATGTATATATGCAGCAGAGCAGTATGCGTGTCTGTATGTATGCATGTATGTATGCAGCAGAGCAGTATATGTGTCTGTATGTATGCATGTATGTATGCAGCAGAGCAGTATGCGTGTCTGTCTGTATGTATGTATGCAGCAGAGCAGTGTGTGTGTGTGTCTGTATGTATGTATGCAGCAGAGCAGTATGTGTGTGTCTGTCTATATGTATGTATGTAGCAGAGCAGTGTGTGTGTGTGTCTGTCTATATGTATGTATGCATGCAGAGCAGTATGTGTGTGTCTGTATGTATGTATGCAGCATAGCAGTGTGTGTCTCTGTATGTATGCATGTATGATGTGTATCTATGTATGTCAGTGTATATGACTGTATAGATTTGTCTGTTTATATGTATTTTTGTGAGTTTGTCTTTAAATATGTATATGTACGTGTATGTATCTGTGTATGTGTGTGTGTCTGCGTGTGTATGGGACCCACTGAGACTCTTCCGCCCGGGGCCCACAAAAACCTGGAGCCGGCCCTGCCTGCGGTGATGAAGTCCCGCCATCCCGACCTCAGCGCTGTCACTGTCCTCCATGGTCGCCGCTTGTCACATCACCTTCTCTCGCTTCCGACCCGAGACTGACTAGCGGTGACGTCACGGGCCTCTCGCGATTCTTGGCTGTGAAGGCGCCGGTCATTGAACTCAGTGACAGGGGCTGTCAGCAGTGCTGGAGATCAGCGCAGGTAATGTACCTCGCTGACAGCAGCACTTGTCATGCCCTGCAGTGACCTGGGCTGACCCATTGATGTTAGCTCAGGTCACTGCATTGCTCTCCCAGCCAATGGGGAACATCCTGCTCTTCATTGACTGGGACAGTGTGGATCGTCATGGCAACCCCTTGGATTACACCAGACCTGGATTTGTTTTTCATTCTAATAAATTGGTTAAAGAGGGAATGTTTTGGGGAGTGTTTTTTCAAATAAAAATGTGTTTGTCGTCTATTTTTTTTTATTACTGACTGGGTTGGTGATGTCGGGTATCTGATAGACGTCTGACCTCACCAACCCCAGGGCTTGATGCCAGGTGACATTACACACCTGGTATTAACCCCATATATTACCCCGTTTGCCACCGCACCAGGGCGCGGGATGAGCTGGGGCGAAGCACCAGGATTGGCGCATCTAATGGATGCGCCACTTCTGGGGCGGCTGCGGCCTGCTATTTTTAGGCTGGGGAGAGTCCAATAACCATGGACCTCCCTAGTCTGAGAATATCAGGCCCCAGCTGTCTGCTTTACCTTGGCTGGTGATCCAATTTTGGGGGACCCCTACGTGTTTTTTTTTTTAATTATTTATTTAATTTAAAATAACAGCGTGGGGTGCCCTCAGTTTTGGATTACCAGCCAAGGTGAGGTTGCCAGCTGTGGTCTACAGGCTGCAGCCGTCTGCTTTACCCTAGCTGGCTACAAAACTAGGGGGAACCCTACGTCATTTTTTTTTTTCATTTTTTTGGCTAAATACAAAGCTAAGCACCCCTTAGTGCCACATGAAAGGCACCAAAGGGTGCTCCACTTTTTCTCCACTTTTTCTCCATTTTTTTCTCCACTTTTTCTCCACTTTTTCTACATTTTTTTTCTCCATTTTTTCTCCATTTTTTCTCCACTTTTTCTTCACTTTTTCTCCACTTTTTATCCATTTTTTCTCCACTTTTTCTCCACTTTTTCTCCACTTTTTATCCATTTTTTTCTCCATTTTTTCTCCACTTTTTCTCCATTTTTACTCCACTTTTTCTCCACTTTTTCTCCATTTTTTTCTCTACTTTTTCTCCACTTTTTCTCCATTTTTTCTCCACTTTTTCTCCACTTTTTCTCCATTTTTTTCTCCACATTTTCTCCACTTTTTCTCCACTTTTTCTCCATTTTTTTCTCCACATTTTCTCCACTTATTCTCCACTTTTTCTCCATTTTTTTCTCCACTTATTCTCCACTTATTCTCCACTTTTTCTCCACTTTTTCTCCACTTTTTCTCCACTTTTTCTCCACTTTTTCTCCACTTTTTCTCCACTTTTTCTCCATTTTTTCTCCACTTTTTTCTCCACTTTTTCTCCACTTTTTCTCCATTTTTTCTCCACTTTTTTCTCCACTTTTTTCTCCACTTTTTCTCCACTTTTTCTCCTTTTTTTTCTCCACTTTTTCTCCACTTTTTCTCCACTTTTTCTCCACTTATTCTCCACTTTTTCTCCACTTATTCTCCACTTTTTCTCCATTTTTTTCTCCACTTATTCTCCACTTTTTCTCCACTTTTTCTCCACTTTTTCTCCACTTTTTCTCCACTTTTTCTCCACTTATTCTCCACTTATTCTCCACTTTTTCTCCACTTTTTCTCCGTTCTTTTTCTATGGTCGGTCTACCCATTAGCTCTGCCATGCATACTGTAGCTCTACACCTACTGCACATGTTACTTTATGATTGACATCTCTTTCGTACCAGAGCTGTCTAAGCCTACTCTGACCCCATATTTGTCATTACTATATTGTCCTTGTACTGTATTATGACATTTGTATCATGTGTTTCATTTCTTGCTGTGTTGCAATTTTTTTGCTGCATCCCAATTGTACCTCTACATTGTTCGAGTTTATGTTATTGTTCTCTCACTCTTATGTGATACTGATTATTGTCATTTTTCATGATTACATGCAGATAAGTCCAATCTGACGAAGGCTCAGGCTGAAACGTCATTTGTAACTTGTTTTGGACAAAAACATATATGCTTATGAAAAAAAAAATTTTCTTAATACGGACCAATAAAGAGTGATTTTGCATTACTATCCGTTGTGACTTACTGACTTAGTCTGGGAGATTTAGAGTGCCGAGGTTACTCACTAATTTTATCTATTATTACCTCTGAGCACCTATATACCAGTGAGCAGAGCTTCCTCTACAGTAGTTCTCCTGATTAGGCATGCCCTTACCTCATGAGCAGGGCATTGCAGCTTTGGTAGCAACCATTACGACATGGACTCTGCTGCTGTGGACCCGAGAAGAGTGAGTGCAGATTCATTGCACCCACACTCCTCACATGAAGGGTCCGCACTCCTAGAAAATGGGGGATACGTTCCCTGAGTGTCTCCCCCCATATTCTAGACGGTCCAGAGTCGTCGTGGGACCCCTTTATTTTTTTTCTTACAATAAATTGGTGAAAGAGGAAATGTTTTGGGGACTGTTTTTTCAAATAAATTTCTTTTGTCGATTTTTTTTTTTTTGTTAGTACTGACAGTTTATGATGTTGGGTATCTAATAGACGCCATGACATCACAAACTGCTGGGCTTGATCTCAGGTGACTTTACAGCTAGTATCAACCCGATTTATTACCCCGTTTGCCACTGCACCAGGGCACGGGATGAGCTGGGGTGAAGCGCCAGGATTGGCGCATCTAGTGGATGCGCCACGTCTGGGGTGCCTGCGGCCTGCTATTTTTAGGCTGTGAAGGCCCAATAACTATGGACCTTCCCACCCTGAGAATACCAGACCACAGCTGTCCGCTTTACCTTGGCTGGTGATCCAATTTGGGGGGGACCCTACTTTTATTGTGTAATTATTAATATTTATAAAATAATTATAAAAAAGAGCCTGAGGGGACCTCCACATTGGATCCCCAACCACGGTAAAGCTGCCAGCTGTGGTTTTCAGGCTACAGCCGTCTGCTTTACCCTAGCTGGCTATCAAAAATGGGGGGACCTAACGTCATTTTTTTTTTTAACTATTTTTTAAATAGAAAAAATTAATGGGCTTCCCTGTATTTTGATTGCCAACCAAGGTAACGGCAGGCAGATGGGGGTGGCAACCCATAGCTGTCTGCTTTATCTGCGCTGAGAATCAAAAATACCGCGGAGCGCTACGTCATTTTTTTAAAGATTTATTTTTACAGCACTGTGATGTCTAGCAATCAAAATACAGGGAAGCCCATTTTATTTTTAGTTATTTAAATAAATAATTAAAAAAAATATATATGGGCTCCCGCTGCATTTTTTGTATTGCTAGCTAAGGGTAATCCAAGCAGCTACTGGCGGCTAACCCCCACTGCTTGGTGTTACCTTCACTGGCAATGGAAAATCCAGGGAAGCATTTTTTATTTTTTTTGCCAAATAACTACAAAAAAAAGGACGTGAGCTTCGCCATATTTTTGTATGCTAGCCAGGTACAGCAGGCAGCCACGGGCTGCCTCCAACCCCCAGTTGCCTATTTGTACCCGGCTGGGAACCAAAAATATAGGGAAGCCCGTTTTTTTTTAATTATTTCACTTATTTCATGAAATAATTAAAAAACAAATGACATGGGCTTCGCCCCATTTTTGTGTCCAGCCGGGTACAACTAGGCAGCTGGGGATTGGAATCCGCAGCACAGGTTAGCCCGAGGTTTCTGGGCGCCTCTACTGCGGATTTCAGTCCGCAGCCGCCCCAGAAAATGGCGCTCTCATAGAAGCGCCATCATCTGGCGCTGTATCCAACTCTTCCAACAGCCCTGGAGCCGGGTGGCTTGTTGGGTAATCATGAGTTAATACTGGCTTTGTTTTACTAGCCAGTATTAAGCCAGAGATTCTTAATGTCAGGCACGTTTGACCCGGCCATTAAGAATCTCCAATAAAGGGTTAAAAAAAACACCACACAGAAAAAATACTTTAATAGAAATAAATACACAGACACATTAGAGACTCCATCTTTATTACCCCCTGTCAGCCCTCCACGATCCTGCTCTTCTGTCTTTCTTTCTAGTGTAGTAGTAGTGACGATTGTAGTGAGGATGAGGTTCACCAGCTCATCACTTGGGGCTGGGGAACCTCCATCCTCACTACAATGCTCACTACAATCGTGCAGCCTTCACTCCGTGAGTGATCAGTGCTGGCTGTCAGCGGTAACAGCGGTAACGCTGACAGACGCGTTACCATAGCAACGGTGCTCTCGGAGCCGCGGTTAGCGGTGACATCACCGCTAACTGCGTTGCTATGGCAACGGTGATCTCCGTTAATGACCGGCTGTGACAGCCGGTCCCTAACGGAACGGGGAGTTGACCGTGTGCTAGAGCATGTCGCCGGTACACGGCGATACACATATGTGCACCGTGTACCGGAGAGATGCACTCGCAGGTCCTACATGACGTGTCATAGTCATGTGACCAGTCTGTAGCCAATGAGATAATAGCCACGTGACTGGTCACATGGCTATTCTGACGTCATGACAGGTCCTGCATCTCTGCTGGCAGTGCCGGTCACGGGAGGATTTAGCGATCATCGGATGGAATAGCGGCAGGAGACAGAGTGCAGAAGGGATCGCGAGGACCGGTAAGTGTTATGGCAATGTTTATTAACTGTTTGTGTACATTTATCATGCATTTTTCTGTGTTTGTGATTGCCTCCCATTATAGCCTATTGGCTCGAGTTCGGTTCGTCGAACGTTCGACGAACCGAACTCGAACGGGACACCCGTTCGGCGAGCCGACCTCGAGCCGAACCGCGACCGGTTCGCTCATCTCTACCCTTAAGGGATTTGAACCTGCGATCCTTTGATCACTTATATGCAGGGCCGGATTATAGGCGGGGCAGGTGGGGCTTCAGCCCAGGGGCCCCCACCACAAGAGCTTCTGAGGGGGCCCCCACCACCATCAGTGTGAGCGCCATTTTATTAAGGTTCAGGACCACACTGTACCTTTAAGAGAATTTCAATCCGGCCATCACTATGCTGCAGACACGCCCACTGCATGATGTGGGCTGAGTCTGCAAGGATGACGTCACCGCGCTGCTGCTTCTTCGTGCCGTACAGGAGCTTGTGGGAGGACCGGAGCAGAGGCCTCGGTGGATGATGGTGAGTGTGACGTCATCCATCATGGTGCTGGGCAGGAGGCTGCAGTGAGGAGGGAGCAGGATGGGATTTCATAGTGTCAGCGGCAGCTCTGCCGGCAGGACCAGTGTGAGTTATTGCAGGAGTGTGACCTGCTGCAGATCAGGTCGGGCTGTCAGTGCCGGGTCATCAGCCTCATCCCTCCCCTGCAATAACTCACACTGATCTTCAGCAGAGACATCACTACACAGAATCCTGCACTGATCACATCTGAGCCTGCAGCACACATTACACTATGTGGCCCATATTACATATAGAATATGTGAGGTCCTGTAGGCCCAGGTGTGATCAGTGCAGGGCATTGTATATCTGTGTATATACCACATCCAGTGTACAGAGTAGTGTGATATACTGTGTACATTATATATCACATCCAGTGTACAGAGCAGTGTGATATACTGTGTACATGGTATATCACATCCAGTGTACAGAGCAGTGTGATATACTGTGTACATGGTATATCACATCCAGTGTACAGAGCAGTGTGATATACTGTGTACATGGTATATCACATCCAGTGTACAGAGCAGTGTGATATACTGTGTACATTATATATCACATCCAGTGTACAGAGCAGTGTGATATACTGTGTACATGGTATATCACATCCAGTGTACGGAGTAGTGTGATATACTGTGTACATTATATATCACATCCAGTGTACAGAGTAGTGTGATATACTGTGTACATTATATATCACATCCAGTGTACAGAGCAGTGTGATATACTGTGTACATGGTATATCACATCCAGTGTACAGAGCAGTGTGATATACTGTGTACATGGTATATCACATCCAGTGTACAGAGCAGTGTGATATACTGTGTACATGGTATATCACATCCAGTATACAGAGCAGTGTGATATACTGTGTACATGGTATATCACATCCAGTGTACAGAGCAGTGTGATATACTGTGTACATGGGATACCACATCCAGTGTACAGAGCAGTGTGATATACTGTGTATATGGTATATCACATCATGTGTACAGAGCAGTGTGATATACTGTGCACATGGTATACCACATCCAGTGTACAGAGCAGTGTGATATACTGTGTACATGGTATATCACATCCAGTGTACAGAGCAGTGTGATATACTGTGTACATTATATACCACATCCAGTGTACAGAGCAGTGTGATATACTGTGTACATGGGATACCACATCCAGTGTACAGAGCAGTGTGATATACTGTGTACATGGTATACCACATCCAGTGTACAGAGCAGTGTGATATACTGTGTACACACATCAGATGGCATATAATGTGTATATTGTATAACATCTGGTGTCTGTATCACAGTAAACCCGGTCAAATGCCGGGGCCCTGAGCTGCCGGGGGGCCCAATCGCGGTGGCAGGAGTGGCGTACCGCTAGTCAGGGGGCCCAGTGCTAGCGCTGTCACCAGCCTCCCCCCCGCCGAGGATCGCACTTTCAATTGTATCGGCATCGCAGTTGCCGATACAATTGAGAGCAATGATGAGATTGGGCGGCTCTCTCTCATGATTCTCCTCACTGTCTCTGTTGGCGCTCTGACAGCTCTGCAGCGGAGCTCGGTGACGTCATCACTGCGCGCCTGCTGATAGGTCGAACGACAGCAATGGACGCGCCGAGGAGACCGGAGCAGCGGGGGAACGAGGAGAAATGAGTATGTACAATCACTGTGGCCAGACGACCATGGGGGTACATTAAATGATATGGCGGCTGTACACTACATGAGGATGCCTATTGCTATCTGGTTCTCTGCACTGTGCTATATACTGGCTGTATACTACATGAGGGTGCCTAATGCTAACTGGCTCTGCACTGTGCTATATAGGGGCTGTATACTACATGAGGATGCCTAATGCTATCAGGGTCTGCACTGTGCTATATAGGGGCTGTGTACTATGTGAAGGTGCTTAATATTATCTGGTCTGCTCTGTGCTATATAGGGGCTGTGTACTATGTGAGGATGCCTAATGCTATTGGCTCTGCACTGTGCTATATAGGGGCTGTGTACTACATGAGGATGCCTAATGCTATATGGGTCTGCATTGTGCTATATGGGGGCTGTATACTACATGAGGGTGCCTACTGCTATATGGGTCTGCATTGTACTATATGAGGATGTGGCGCCCCTGACCTGGTCAGGCACCACTGAGTACTGCACCCATGCTGGGGACAGTACAATACAGGTAATCCAGAAGGCTGACCGAGGTGTGACTACACAGGCGCATAGTGATCAGGTCTCACACATGTACCTTTGAGAGGACCCCTGGGGATCCCAGGAGGGGGCAAAGCCTTCACCTCCACTTGAGGAGTGGAGGGGGCGAAGCCTCCATCTCCACTCAAGGGGTGTGGTAGAGAGCCTGGTTGCTAGGTGACGTAGGCAGGCACAAAGGGAAAAGGGAAGGAGGAGTAAACAGTCTGAAGCAGAGTGTGGAGGAGTGAGGAGCATGGCAGTGGAGCTCAGACAGGAGCAGCAGTGCAGGTCCCACGAGTGAGCCAGTTTAGTGTGCAGCTCAGGAAGAGCAGAAGCAGACCCTGGAGCTGTTACAGTCTAACAGCGTCCGCGCAGTGACTACCGACGGGGGAGAACGGTCACCTGGGAGTGCTGCCCGAACACCACACACAGCTGGAGAGAGAGCAGTGTAGTGGAAAGTAAGGAGACTGTCAGGGAGTACCAGGCCCAAACGGGCGGCAGATCCCGGTGCGGGGATAGATCCACCTTTCCTTGCTAAACCTGCCGGTGTGGGGCCCTTAAAGCCCACGCCACAACACCACAAAAGCCGCAGCCACGTAGCCACAGTTAGGGCCCATAGTTCACAGGAGGCAAGCAGCTGGAGTGATCTGGTCCAGGCGACAAGCAAACGGCAAACAAACGAGGGGAGCAGCTACTTCCCTGGGTGACCCCCATAGGGACTAAAAGTCGGGGTTACCACAAACCACAGAAGGGCTAAGGAAGGCGAGTCGGTAGCCACCCTCATCAGTCAGCCTGAAGGATACCTGGTTCCAGCCTGGTTCATCCCAGCTACGCCCGGGTTACTCACCCTGCCATCAACAGTGAGTAAAACCCCTGAAAGACATTCTGCTTGTGTTGAGTTATTCTGCGCCTTGTGGTTCTACACACCTACACAGGGTCCTGGGGCTTGCCTCACTCTCAGGAGGCTACTACCACTGACTGCACCCACCATCAGCCCCAGGCCTCCCTTAATCTGCAGTGGCGGTCTCCACTGACCGCAATTCTGAGAGTGGCGTCACGACAATCCTAAAAGAAGATCTCCTACCTGTGACAAGATCCAGCTACGTGGAGTCCCTGAAGGTAATGCACCGACACAATACTGGTGGGGCTTCACATCTGGCGTCACGAACAGGATAAGGACTAGACCTGTTCAGACAGGTGACCATGTGCCTGGGCGGTCCGCTTGAAAAGTTGGAAGCGCCGCCATATTGCCACCATGAAAAGCGCGCTGAAAAACAACAGCAGCCCGCGCTGGGAGAAGTTACCGCCCACGAAGAGGTGTGGCTACCCAGAGATCCCCTGCAGAGTCCTGACCTCGCAAGTGATGAGAGCGGAGGCGTTCAGAGACGTCGGGACAGAAAGGGAGCCAGAAGCCTGCTGCTGGAAGAGGCAGAGCAGAAACTGAAGAGCCTGCAACTGGAGGCAGCGACGAGTCCACTGCTGGGAAATCGTGCAGAAGAAGGCGCAGAGGAAATGGCGTCTGAACGCAGAAACCCAGAACCAGGCTCCGCTGCCTGGTGGTATCGGGAGCTTGCCCAGTTCTGCGACCGACTGGAGACCCGGGTCGTGGAGCAGATCAGAGAGGAACGCATGGAGCTTCTGGAGATGGCTGCCGCGGTGAAGGCCTATGAGGAAAAAGCTGCGCGACGAGTGCCAGACCGAGCGGCGACGACTCAGACCCCGATGGTGCCACCGATGGGTGAGTCCAGTGTTGCCCCTGCCAGCGCGAGTGCCCCGACCCCTGCTGCCACGCCCGCGGTCCCTGATGAGATGCCCGGCGCGGCGACGCTGGACCAGGCCACAGCAGCGATGCCCTGCCCGGCCCGCCAAGCTCAGGCCGCCGCAGCGATGCCTTGCCCGGCCCGCCAAGATCCGGCTGCCACCGCGACCCTCATCCATGCCGCGGGTGTGACGCTGACCCAGGCCGCAGCCACGCCAGGTGCGGCCCGCCAAGCTCCGATCGCTGCAGCGACGCCCAGCCCAGCCTGCACAGATCCCATCGTAGCTGCGACACCAATCCAGGCCGCCGCAGCGATGCCCTGCCCGGCCCGCCAAGACCAGGCCGCCGCCATGTCAGGCGCGGCCCGCCAAGACCAGGCCGCCGCCATGTCAGGCGCGGCCCGCCAAGACCAGGCCGCCGCCATGTCAGGCGCGGCCCGCCAAGACCAGGCCGCCGCCATGTCAGGCGCGGCCCGCCAAGACAAGAATGTACCACTGTTTACCCCGGCCTGCAAGGCCAGAGCAGACACCGCTCCCCAGTCTAAGGAAGTCCCTGCTAGGAAGTCCCTGATAGGAGAGGACCCCGAATACTGGAAGCTGAAGGCTGACCTAGAGGCCCAGTTCCCACAGGAGATGGTGGATCGGTATCTGCTCCCTCCGCACACCCCCAAGGCGACTTCTGCAGCAACCACGCCAAAGAGTCCCCAGCCCGGGCCTGCTGATGACCACCCATCCCCGGCGCTGCCACAACAGGAGTGCTCCAAAGAACTAAGGGGGAGAGGAGGCCAGGAAGCTGAGGAGCTGACCCCGGAGCCATCAGCAGTGGATCCATGCCCAGAGCCAGAGATGCTGCCGTATTCCCGCTGGGATGAAGAGGAAGAGTTGCCTAGAAACCTCACCTGGGGGCCTGCAGGCAGTGAAGTAACAGCCCAGCAGAACCCAGCCCGTAGGACACGGCGCCGTAGCAGAACCAAGCTTTCCCCTGCACCGCAGTCTCCAGAGCAGAAAGACGAAGTCATGGCCAGAGACTTGGAAGAGAAACGGTTCCTGAGAAGGGCCAAATCCCAGGTTAGAGGTCCACTTTGTCGTGGTGTAGTAGAGGATTTCAGTTTGAAGAGTGGATATGGTTTCATAGTAGCTCCTGGTATAAAAGAAGGCATCTTTGTTAATAGAAGAGACGTAAGAGCCCATTTGCCCAGAGGACATCCAGGAAGGAACCTACGGATGGGAGATACAGTGGAATTCACCATGCACCAAGGAGAAAGAGGATGGTATGCATTGGATGTTACACCATGTTCCAGAAATCCCTACAGTGAACCTGCTGTCTCAACAGAAAAGGAAACAGATACAGAAGAAGAAAGGAAAGATAAAGGACCCACTGATGAGACTACCTCCGATGATGAGAGAAATGAAGAAAACAACAGGTGCCGCAGCCCTACAGGCCCAAGCCCTGGTGAGGAGGAATCTGCATAAAGTAAAGAAAGAAGTACAGCAAGTTACAGTTTTGACCAGTTTGCAACGTTTATAAGTTTAAGCATGTGCCCACATGAACTAATGTGAGAAACCCATGAACCTTAAGGCTATGAACTGGCTATAGCCACAAACTCTCGCAGTGTAAATAGTTACCCCAGAGGTACCACCACCAGAGCCAGCCTGTTTAGGGGCTTGGCTCACCTGCAACCAGGGAGCACGTCCGTTTATGGGGCCTTGGCTCGCCTGCAACCAGGGAGCATGCCTGTTTATGGGGCCTGGCTCTCCACCACAAAGAGGGTACCTGGTCAGCACCAACTGTGGAGGCCGCCTCTACATCCTGCCAGAAGAGGCTGAAGGCGCGGCTCCACCAGGCCAGGTATACCCTGAAACCACCAGCCCATGAAAGCCGCCTCTACATCCTGCCAGAAGTGGCTGAAGGCGCGGCCAACGTGAGAGGGTTTTGGGTGGGTTAACGGACTTGTGGGTGGAGGGTGGTGATGTATGGTACCTGGTGGTTTTAAAAGTTTTACCATGTTTTACTGTTTTATGCATTTTAAAATGTTGTCTTGCAGCCCGAGGACGTGCTGGTGATAACTAAGGGGGAATGTGGCGCCCCTGACCTGGTCAGGCACCACTGAGTACTGCACCCATGCTGGGGACAGTACAATACAGGTAATCCAGAAGGCTGACCGAGGTGTGACTACACAGGCGCATAGTGATCAGGTCTCACACATGTACCTTTGAGAGGACCCCTGGGGATCCCAGGAGGGGGCAAAGCCTTCACCTCCACTTGAGGAGTGGAGGGGGCGAAGCCTCCATCTCCACTCAAGGGGTGTGGTAGAGAGCCTGGTTGCTAGGTGACGTAGGCAGGCACAAAGGGAAAAGGGAAGGAGGAGTAAACAGTCTGAAGCAGAGTGTGGAGGAGTGAGGAGCATGGCAGTGGAGCTCAGACAGGAGCAGCAGTGCAGGTCCCACGAGTGAGCCAGTTTAGTGTGCAGTCCAGGAAGAGCAGAAGCAGACCCTGGAGCTGTTACAGTCTAACAGCGTCCGCGCAGTGACTACCGACGGGGGAGAACGGTCACCTGGGAGTGCTGCCCGAACACCACACACAGCTGGAGAGAGAGCAGTGTAGTGGAAAGTAAGGAGACTGTCAGGGAGTACCAGGCCCAAACGGGCGGCAGATCCCGGTGCGGGGATAGATCCACCTTTCCTTGCTAAACCTGCCGGTGTGGGGCCCTTAAAGCCCACGCCACAACACCACAAAAGCCGCAGCCACGTAGCCACAGTTAGGGCCCATAGTTCACAGGAGGCAAGCAGCTGGAGTGATCTGGTCCAGGCGACAAGCAAACGGCAAACAAACGAGGGGAGCAGCTACTTCCCTGGGTGACCCCCATAGGGACTAAAAGTCAGGGTTACCACAAACCACAGAAGGGCTAAGGAAGGCGAGTCGGTAGCCACCCTCATCAGTCAGCCTGAAGGATACCTGGTTCCAGCCTGGTTCATCCCAGCTACGCCCGGGTTACTCACCCTGCCATCAACAGTGAGTAAAACCCCTGAAAGACATTCTGCTTGTGTTGAGTTATTCTGCGCCTTGTGGTTCTACACACCTACACAGGGTCCTGGGGCTTGCCTCACTCTCAGGAGGCTACTACCACTGACTGCACCCACCATCAGCCCCAGGCCTCCCTTAATCTGCAGTGGCGGTCTCCACTGACCGCAATTCTGAGAGTGGCGTCACGACAATCCTAAAAGAAGATCTCCTACCTGTGACAAGATCCAGCTACGTGGAGTCCCTGAAGGTAATGCACCGACACAATACTGGTGGGGCTTCACAAGGACTGCTTATTGTAATATGGGGGCTGCATAGTGCCATATGGGGGCTGCATAGTGCCATATGGGGGCTGTATACTACATGAGGGTGCCTACTGCTATATGGGTCTGCATTGTACTATATGAGGACTGCTTATTGTAATATGGGGGCTGCATAGTGCCATATGGGGGCTGCATAGTGCCATATGGGGGCTGCATAGTGCCATATGGGGGCTGCATAGTGCCATATGGGGGCTGCATAGTGCCATATGGGGGCTGCATAGTGCCATATGGGGGCTGCATAGTGCCATATGGGGGCTGCATAATGCCATATGGGGGCTGCATAATGCCATATTGGGGCTGCATAATGCCATATCGGGGCTGCATAATACTATATGGAGGAATATTGAGGCTGCATAATACTATACCCCCAGAGTTGTATGTCCCTTCCACCCCAGAGCTGTATACCCTAAGAGCTGCATGTCACCCCCCCACCTCAGAGCTGTTTGTCCCCCCACCTCAGAGCCACTGCCCCCCTCTAGAGCTGTATGCCCCCCATTGCTCCATACCCCTTTCCTTAGTAATATTTATGCCCCCCCAGTAATGTGTATGTCCCCAGCCTCTCATGTGATGTGTATATACATCGGTGTTAGTGTGCTCTATGTGCGGCCATGTCTGTTAGTGACTGCCACCAATCAGCGTGGCACAGACACATGCCCAGGAGGAGTTGGATGGAGACAAGCGGGGAGGTGAATGAGACTGTTGCCGGCTTCCCAATATTAAAAATATATATAAAAATATAAAAATGTGTCTGTGTGTGCATGTATGATGTGTATCTGTGTATGATCTGTGTATGTCATCTATGTATGTCAGTGTATATGACTGTGTCTAGATTTATGTCTATTTATATGTGTTTTTGTGAATTTCTCTTTAAATATATATGTGTATGTATGCCTGTATGTGTATGTATCTGTGCATGTCTATGTGTGGATGGGGCCCACTGAGACTCTTTCGCCCAGGGCCCACAAAAACCTGGAGCCGGCCCTGCGTGTACCAGTCATGTATTCTCCTGTACACTGTGCAGGGGCGTACCTTTGGGGGGCATGCGGCATATTTGCATATTTATCAAAGGGGCACCATTGGAAAGTGTGAGGCAGCAGTATGGTGGGAGAAAATTGTAAGTTGACAGTATTGGGAAAGAAAAGTGTGAGGGGCATAGAATAGAGACTGGGTAGTGGTGGGGGATAAGCAGTATAGAGAAGGGGCGGCATGGTGACCAGTGTGAGGGCACAGTATGCTGAGGAGGGGGAATGTGAGACGGAGGTACAGTATAGTGACTGGATAGTGAAGGACATAGGCAGTATAGAGAAGGGGCAGCATGGTGGCCAGTGTGAGGGCACAGTATGGAGGAGGGCACAGTATGCTGAGGGGGAATGTGAGACTGAGGTGCAGTATAGAGAAGGGGCAGCAAGGTGGCCAGTGTGAGGGCACAGTATGGAGGAGGGCACAGTATGCTGAGGAGGGGGAATGTGAGACTGAGGTGCAGTATTTATATCTAAATGCTACAGTGCGTGTTCTACTGTTACGGCTAAAATTGTTAACGTTATTGGGCCCCCACCAGATTTTCTGCCCAGGGGCCCCCACCAACCTTAATCTGGCCCTGCTTATATGTACCGCTTTATTGCAGGACATAGTGGAAATGATGGCCATTATGATGCTCAAGCTTCAAGCCATGATTTAATGTGGAGTAAATATTGCTTTTTTTCACTTTTTTTGTTGTGCAGAAAATCTGCAGTGATTAGCTATCTAAACAAAGTGTAAAAGCACCCGATCGCTGTCTGTCTAAACGCGTTATTGAACTGTGCATTTTTTTTTCTGTTTTCTTTCTCTATAGGTATGGGCAGGGCCACCATCAGGGCATTACTTGTGTAACTCCTGTAGTGGCCCGTTGAGCAGCAGGCAGGAGGCGGGGCCCGGACACGCTGACAGGTCCCTGCCCTTTCATTCCTCTGCTCCCCGGGCCCCAGCGCAGGGGGCGTTGACAGTACACTTCGCAGGGCAGGCTGGCCGTGCAGTGAGCAGGAGGCGGGGCCTGGACACGCTGACAGCCCGGGCCCCTCCCCTTTCATTTCTATGCTCCCCGAGCCCCATGGGCAGGGGGTGGGGACGTTGCACTGACAGCACCTGCAGTCGCACAGGAGCACCAAGCGGGAGCGGGCCCCTAGAGCCTGAAAACGTACTGGATACATTATGGCTCCCTGGTACTTAAGGACCCATGACGTACCCAGTACGTCATGGCGAGATCGTGGCCCCGGTGGCTGCGATCGCAGCAAATATCTTAGATTCGGGGAGGAAGGGCCCTCTGCCTGACCTCAGGAGGGGTGGTGTCTCCTCCCCGGACCTAAGGAGGCTGTGATTGGCTGAACGGCGTTCGTCAGCCAATCACAGCCACTGTAATGTTCCAACCATTGAAAATGTCTGAAACATTAAAATCCAGCCCTGATCAGTGCAACTGTAGCACCGATCATTGGCTGGAGCTGGGTGACCTCTGTTTCACCAGCCCCCAGCTCTGATTGGAGAAATCGGCCTTGTGACCGATCTCTCCAATCACTGTGGATCTGGGGCCGGTGACCACGCCCCTCAGCTTCACTCCAGTGTCCGTGGAAGGTGAGGGGACGATCGGTAAGTTTAAAGACACTGTCTCCTTTCAGCCGCCGCCATTGCCCCAGCCCCCACCCTTCAGCCGCCGGCTGAAGCAGTCACTGCCCCTGATCCAGCAGCACTGAACCCATCTGCTGCGTCCCCTCCATCTGCCACCCCCTCCCTCATCTACTACCCCCTCTCCCACCTCTCACCTTCCTCCATCTGCTGTGATCTCGCCACCTGCTGTGAGCCCACCCCACCTGCTGTGACCCCCACCCCCACCTGCTGTGAGACCCCCCACCTGCTGTGAGACCCCCCCACCTGCTGTGATCCCCCCCACCTGCTGTGAGACCCCCCCACCTGCTGCGAGACCCCCCACCTGCTGTGAGACCCCCCCACCTGCTGTGAGACCCCCCCACCTGCTGTGAGACCCCCCACCTGCTGTGAGACCCCCCCACCTGCTGTGAGACCCCCCACCTGCTGTGAGACCCCCCCACCTGCTGTGAGACCCCCCCCCCACCGTCTATCCGTCCCGCTGTCCCTCCGTCCCTCGTCGCCGGGTCGGTGATATCAGGTGAGGGGGGTGTCACAGGTGGCCCTGCTCGGCTTCGTGGCCCCGAGGTGTACAATAAAAGGGGATTTGGATGATGGTGGGGGAATGATGTCTTGTGACGCCACCTGTGGTATGTGGCCAGGGATTAGCCGCCGCTGCTGTCTCTGTCCTCCGGGGCAGATGGTGTTGGAGGTGGAGCGGGGCCCCAGGGAGGATGATGAGGAGAGTAGTGGCCGTTGGTGCCGAAGTGCGAGGCGACGGCAATCAAAAGGCTGAATCAGCTGCAGTGGTTCCAGCCGTGATGGGCCCCAGCTGATCCCAGATCCGTTGGAGGCTAGAACCGGTACGGTGGTCGATGGGCCCTTCCTTCTTGCGCCTTTACAGATGGATCCCCGTGACCTGATGCTGCTTGGGGACCCCGGTTTGTGTAGTGTTAGCTCTTGTCCCATGTGTAGGTGACGCGGGGCCGCTGTGGGGCTTGACTGTAATCACGACTCCGGACCCTATGTGGCACTGTGCTCCGGGATCTCGTGGCGGTCAGAGAGACTTGCAATCCCCCTGTCCTGCAGATTCTGGTGATACAAGGTGAAGTCTGTTCCACCCTAAGGCTCTGCACCCTGAACCGCACCGGTCCCACTCCTGTTCTCTCCTGCTGGAGAACACTCTAACTGTTGTGTAAGCTCCTAACTCCCCCTGGTGGCTGCTCCTCCCCCAGTTCCCTGTCACTAGTGGGTGGCCGCCCCCCATGTTTGGTGACTAGCTTAAGACCCGACCCTAGCCCGGTCCCCAATGGGGAGGGCAACCTGGTTTTGTGTATGAGTTTGTGTTGTGGAACTCGTACCGACCTCCTCTGGATCCAGGATGAGTATTGCACCTTAAGTGAGGTGCAATACCATGTGGTGACTGAAGCCACAGGGGCGCCACATATCCATCCATCTATCTATCTATCTATCTATCTATCTATCTATCTATCTATCTATCTAGCAATCTATCTATGATTCTATCTATCTGCTGAAAGAGCCTTAAAGGGAATCTGTCAGCAGGTTTTTGCTCCCCCATCTGAGACCAGCATAAAGTAGAAACAGATACCCTGATTCCAGCGGTGTGTCACTTACTGGGCTGTTTGCTTTCCTTGTGATAAAATCAATGTTTTCTCTGCTGCAGATCTAGCAGTTATACAGAGCTCATGAATATGCTGGACTACCTGCAGCATGACGAGTAGCCCTGTAATGATAATCTCCTGCTGATTAACCAGTGATGTTATCAAAACTACACTAAGCAGCCCAATAAGTGACAATCGCTGGAAACAGGATCTCTTCCCCTATGTTATGCTGCGCTCAGATTAAGTGTTAAAAACCTGGTGACAGATTCCCTTTGAAGGGGTTGTTACTTAGGTCTAAATCCACAAGTCTGCATTATCACAATTTGGTTTCAATTAGTTTAAAAACTGTATGTGACACATTCCCTTAAAGAAAAAAAATAGACCAAAAATAAATATATACCAAAGAAGTTAGATTTAAAAAAAATAGTTAGAGTAAAGTAGAGCCCTGCCAAAAGAGTCCACCTTGTTGTGGTGGCAGGCTTACAAAAATCTGATGGCCAAAACAAAATCTGATGGCTGCGTGTGTGATACGGTGTTCCATGTGAAGGGTTAATGTGTGATTGGTGAGGCTGTAGTGCAGAAGTGAAGTTTTCCAAGAGTGGCGGTGAGACTGTGGAAGATTTGTGGGGCGGAGGCGGAGCTGGGATGAAGGCGGAGATGGGGTGGAGGCGGAGCTGGGGTGGAGCCTCAAGGGGGCCCCGAACTTTTGTCAGTATGGGGCCCTGAAATTCCTAGTGGCAGCCCTGGGTATGGGGAGTCTGCAAAACAAAATAATAAAAAATATTGTGTTCTTAAATGTAGAATGAAAGCTTTTCTGTGCTAAAAAAAATGCATAAAAATACTGCTTCAAATCTGCACCAAAAACATATCAATAAAAAGGGACACATAAAAAAATAAGCAACAACAATGCAATAATCAGAAAAAAAATTGTTAACGTGTTTTATGGAAATATGCAGAATATATGCAGATAAAAAAAACTGCAGAAAAATTACAACATGTGAACACAGCCTCACGGAAGTATCAAGATGGCATCTATCGAGGACCATCAATGGGCCCCAGCCTTCCTTGGTAAGTCTTCTGCATTTTGCGAATGCAATGGGGGAAGCTATAGAAAGCCATTTGTTGCTGATACAGAAAGGTACAAAGCATCCAGGAGGTTAGTAAAACACTAAAGCGGGCTTTACACGCAGCGACATCGCTAGCAATATCGCTGGTGAAAGCACCCGCCCCCGTCGATAGTGCGTCATGGGCAAATCGCTGCCCGTGGCGCACAACATCGCTAACACCCGTCACACATACTTAACTGCCTAGCGACGTTACTGTGGCCAGCGAACCGCCTCCTTTCTAAGGGGGCGGCTTGTGCGGCGTCACAGCGGCGTCAATAGGCGGCCGCCCAATAGAAGCGGAGGGGCGGAGATGAGCGGCCGTAACATGCCGCCCCCCTCCTTCCTTCCGCATTGCTGGCGGCCACAGGTAAGGTGTTGTTCCTCATTCCTGTGGTGTCACACATAGCGATGTGTGATGTCTCGAGAACGAGGAACAACCTGCGTCCTGCCACAGCAACGATATTTGGGATTAGAACAACGTGTCAATGATCAACGATTAGGTGAGTAATTTTGATTGTTAATGGTCGTTCATGCGTTTCACACACAACGACGTCGCTAACGAGGCTGGATGTGCGTCACGAATTCCATGACCCCAACGACATCTCATTAGCGATGTCGCAGCATGTGAAGCCCGCTTTAATCATAGCCATGTCCACCATTTCAGAGATACCAAGTTGTTTACCGTCCTTGGCTTCTAAATCTTTCATGTGGACTGAGGTTATTTTTATTGATGAGCGAGCACCATCATTCTCGGGTGCTCAGTACTCATGTAGAGCAGTTGGATGTTCGGATGGGTGCAACTTGAGTAAAATGAATAATCTATATATATAATTGCCTTATTCTGTCTGTCTGGCTCCAAAATTGTGTTGTTACAGTGACAACTTTCGGATTGGCCGCCAGGCTCGGCCTGGCCCCGCCCACCCCCACGGATTGGCCGCTCGCCTCGGCCTGGCCCCACCCCCCGCATGGATTGGCCGCTTGCCCCTACCCTCCGCACGCATCGACCGCTCGGCCACGCCCCTTCCCCCGAATTCAAACGAAGCCACGACTCCCCCAGCCCAGACATAACCTTGCGATGCTGGGATCGTGACGGAGCCGGTGTACGCTGGTAACCATGATAAACATCGCGTAACTATAGGAAGCGCTTCGTATCATGGTTACCAGCGTACACCGGTGCGGTCAATAATGAAATGTCATGCAGCGGTGAAAGAGTTAAAGACACTTCCTTATAGGCAGCGGGCACCCCCAGAAGAGAGAAGACAGAAGAAAGAAGACCCCGCAGTCATACTCACCAGACGCCGACCGGGAGCAGGTGAGCGCATCAAGGTCCTGCAGCGGCGGAACACACACACACGCACACACATAAGAACAGACACACACACATCAGATCACACTCACTCTCACACACACATCAGATCGCATCCACACACTCACAACATCCAGTGATATCGCTTACTTCTCGGCGGCGATACTGTGCGTGCATTGACCTTCCAGGACCTGCCGGGGGATCACATGGCCGGAAGCATGTGGTATCTCCGGATGTTGTGAGTGTGTGAGCGCGTATGTGCGATATCGTCAGTGTGTGTGTGTGTGTGTGCGTGTATGCGATCGGATGTGTGCGTGTATGCGATCGGATGTGTGCGTGTTGGCAGAAGGCAGAGGAGCACGGCCTGCAGCACAGCTGCTGGGACCGCCCACCGGAGGGCACAGGGAGAAGTGGGGTGTGAGTGTATGCGATCAGATGTGTGCGTGTATACTGTCTGATGTGTGACTGTGGAGCATGATGGGGAGTGCGCAGCATGGGGGATGGAGCACGATGGGGGTGCGCAGCATGGGGGATGGAGCACGATGGGGAGTGTGCAGCATGGGGGATGGAGCACGATGGGGGGATGGAGCACGATGGGGGGTGCGCAGCATGGTGGATGGAGCATGATGGGGGGTGCGCAGCATGGGGGATGGAGCATGATGGGGAGTGCGCAGCATGGGGGATGGAGCACGATGGGGGTGCACACCTCCCCCCAAAACACACACACACCGCCACACGCGCACCGCACAACACACCACACACACACTGGGAACCACAAACACCGCCCTACACAGACACCCACACACACACACAGACAACGCCACACACACACAACACCCAACACACAAACACCGCGGCATACACAAATATACGCACATACCGCGCAACACACACACATTGCACAAAACATACCTCCCCCAAAAACACGCACACGCACCCCACACCCACACAAACCACGCAACACACACAGCACCACACACATACAACACTGCAGACACACAGCGCTGCACAAACAACGCAACACACACAACGCAAAACACACAAACAACACCACTCTCACCCCCCGCCACACCCAGACAACACCCAGAACATGTACAGTCCCTACACAAACACTGGCAACTACACACAACAACATCTATATATATAACAAAAATCATACATTAACTACACAATACGTAAATTCTAGAATACCCGATGCGTAGAATCGGGCCACCTTCTAGTTGATTATAATGATTATAATGGAAGTCAATGTGCAACTCAATCATTTTTCTGGGAAATCTTGAGACCCTCATTGACTTCCATTATACTTGGGTACTCAAGTCGCGCCCATCTGAGCATTTGTAGCACCCAGGAATATGGGGTACTCGGTTCCGGGCAGTGTCTCAATTGGGAATGTCACGATGGTGGCTGTGGCGCCCTGGCCTAGCCAGGTCGTCACAGATAACACACAAACACCCCACCCCCATTAGATAGGGACACCAGCCAAACACAAAACACTTGTTGCCTCCCTCCAGGGTCTGATGTCCACACCAGGTGCGGCGGAGTCAAGCAGTTGGCTCCACCCACCGAGGAGTTCGCAGTCCTGAAGGCGAGAAAAGTGTCAGATAGAGTTTGGAGTTTGAAGTGAGAGGAGTAAACACTTGGGTGTCTGGGTTTGTGGCCCAGGCACTGACAGCAAGGTTGGCAGACGGTGGTGGCCGTCTGCAGGAGTGGTGGAGCAACGCGGAACCGTAGGACCGGGGTCGGGTGACGGCCCACCGGTACCGACCGGGGAGCGAAGTGAAGCCAGCACACACAGGCAGGGCCATCGGACCCCGACGAAGCTTGGAGCCGCCGACAGTAGTCAGATCCGAATGTGACTGGAACCCCAGGGGTTTCATAACAGCAAAAGTCCTGATTGAAGGCAACCGCCCACACCGTGAGGGTATACAGCTACCGCCTAAGGCTAGAGACCCAAGGGCCAGCGCCTGCGGGCAAACGGGCTCCTCCGGTACCCATACACCGGGGAGTGGACTACCGTTGGGGATCCATAGTAGTCAAACGAGAACATCAAGGTGCAGGGAAAGACAGCCACCATCACCTGTCCGGGGAGAGACATGCAGCCGGCTGCGGGACCCATCCATCCAGCCGTTTGGTTTACCGAGGACTTTGTACCTTTCTTACTGAGTGAGTACACCAGTGCCATCCGGCACCGCGTCGTGCTGTCCATGCAACCCTGCACCTCACCAACCCTGCCTTCCCGTCACATCATCGGGCCCCGGGACCACCGACCCCTACCCATGGAGGGGGAAAACAACATCTCAGCTGCTCCCTACCATCACTCCCGGGATCCCCGTCATCAGCAGCGGTGGTGCCCATCTTCACCACGAACCGTGGGTGGCGTCACGGACTAAATCCCCCAAACCAACCACCCCTTTCACTCACGGGCGAGGAGCGCCGCTCGAGTCCCCGGATCCGGCCCACCGCTCAAGCCACCGAGTAGCAGCAGCAGCCGCAGCAGCGCCGGACCCGAGCGTTAGCGAAAGCGCAGCAGCGACGGCGTTCTCCCCGCCCGCGACATGGCCGTTACCCGGTTCCGTGCCTTGGGCCCTTTTTGTAATGGGGGATATTTACAGGGGATTGGTAAATAAAGTTAATTCGTGATGCCACTTGCAGTGTTGCGGCTATATGTAGGGAGCCAAAACTGCAAAATGTCTCCACTGGGGCTGGTGGTATTAGCAGCTAGCATGGTAGTCCCTCCGCAAGTAGAGTATTGCTCCAGCGGGTGTATGGTGCAGTGGGCATTGGAAGAAGGAGTCCAGACAGGTATTCAGTTCAACTGGTTTACTCACTTGGATGTTAACTGGTTGCCCGAGGCCAGCTGGTTTCGCCTCCAGGTCCTCTTTGTCCCAGTGCCAGTCTGGTTCTCTGGTACCATCTTCCCCTGCACCAGTCTCTGGTAAGTGGGTCCCTGTGGTATGGAACACTGGGGGTCCCCGGTCTGTGGTTTGTCCACCTCTGTCCGCCTGACGGTAGCGTGAACCCTGTGAGGTTGGAGTCTCTGGTCCAGTCCCAGGTTCTCCCTTTGCTACTGAGTCTTCGGATTCTTTAGGGTCAGCAAGGTCCTTGATGGTCCCCTCACTGTGCAGGTGTTAACAGGTCGGCTTGAAGCTCTTTCCTGTCCTAGGGTCCTGTACCCTGTCAGTGCGTAGTTTCGGGAGTACTCCACCATACTCCACCGGCAACCACTTCTCATGGGTACCAGGTCACCGTTAACCCAAGTCAGGGAGTCACTTCACTTCCACCTTTACACTTCCACAGTCAACTCTAAACTCACTACTTAGACTGACTACTGACTTCTTTCCACAGTCTGTCCGTCCCACCTGGTCAACTAGTGGACTGGAGTGGCTCCACCTCTAGGCAGCCATCCATGGTCCCAACCCTAGCTAGGTACAATTGTATGTGGGATTGTTGGGGAAAACTGGGATTACCTGGGTTTTTGGTGTTAGCGGCACTGGGGTTCTGGGTCCCTAAGGGGAAGGCCCTGCATCTTGGTGGGGATGCAGAACCTTTTAGAACCAAGATGGGTTCAGGGGCGCTACACATTCAACTGCTCTTAACAAGTAAAGAGCACTTGAGCATGGTAGTGCTTGCTCATCAGTAGTTACAAGTACCGAGCGCCTGAGCATGGTAGTGCCCACTCAACTCTAGTTACGAGTGCCAAGCACCCGAGCATGGTAGTGCCCACTCAACACTAGTTACGAGTACCAAGCATCTGAGTATGGTAGTGCTCGTGTGGCGCCCCTGACCTGGTCAGGCGCCACTGAGTACTGCACCCATGCTGGGTCAGTACAATACAGGTAATCCCAGAGGCTGATTAGGGTGTGGACACACGGAACACTCAGTAACTAGAACACGCACATAGCTAGAAGGGACCCCTGAGCAGACTCAGGGAGGGGGCGTAGCCCTCGCCTCACAGCTAGTGGTGGGTGGTGTCACTGGGAACAGAGAGGTTGTGCAGACTGAGACTGTTAATGGGGGCTGTCTGATAATAACCTAAAGGAGTATCAGACAGTCAGGGTCCACCGTGCAAAGACTCTGCTGCAGACTATGGCAGAGTGCAATACCTCTGTTAACTCACAGAAGGATATAATAAGAAAGTAAAGCAATTCCTCCCTTACTTGGAGGGTGTGTGGAATGATCTCTGTTAATAATCACAGAGACAAAGGCAATGTGTGCGAAATGGCACCTACCTAGGTCCGCTCTTCTAGTGGTGCAAAACAGACGAACAGCAGCGTAAGCCGCACAAAGCTCCTACCTGCGTTCGCTCCACTAGTGTGCGAGGACACGAACCACTAGATATGGCACCTGCCTAGGTCCGCTCTTCTAGTGGTGCAAAAGAGACGAACAGCAGCGTAAGCCGCACAAAGCTCCTACCTCTGTTCGCTCCCCTAGTGTGCGAGGATACGAACAACTGCTAGTCGCAGTATAAGGAACGTTACCCTAGCGGCAACGTCCACCTACGAGTCGAACCACAAGGCCCAGCCAGACCATGTGCCTCAGGCACCTGCCTATGTCCGCTCCCCTAAGAGGTAAGGATACGGACAGCAGCCGAAGCTGTAAGGTATAAGAACGCTACCCTGCCGGTAGCGCTCACCTAGCATAGACAGAGGAATGCCTAGAGGAACGCGCACAGAGCGTCTACTCTTATGCATGAACCAAGAGGACTGAGCGCCATGCGGCGTGTGTCAGGGTCTTATATAGACTCTGTGCCTCATCAAAGATGGAGGACACCAGAGCCAATCCGCTGCCAGAACGACAGGAGTGACATCATGCTGGCCTATCACCGAGCAAGGCATCACAAGCACATGACCAGCGACCAATCGGCATAGAAGGTGTCAGAGACATGTGACCTCGTGTCAGCGATGATGTCACCCGCACATGTGCAATGGCTCCAAGATAGGACTTAGTCTCCAGTGCTCGCACATGTGCAGTAGCAAGAAATCTGGACTTAGTCTCCAGCGCTCGCACATGTGCAGTAGCAGGAAATCTGGACTTAGTCTCCAGTGCTCGCAGCAACCGTAACAGTACCTCCCCCTCAAGGGCCCCCCTCCCGGCGACGCAGGTAATTGGCAACTAAGTCGGGAGCATGGACAGCCTCCTCCGGCTCCCAAGAGCGATGTTCCGGGCCGTAACCCTCCCAATCTATCAAGAAGAACCTGCGCCCTCTAACCATCTTAGAACCAACTATGGCTCGTACCTCATAGCTAGAGCGAGAGGAATCAGAGGCAGGAGAGTGCACTTCACGAGCGTGAGGTAAAATAGCCGGCTTTAGCAGTGAGACATGGAATTTGTCATGAATCCTAAGATGGACGGGTAACTTCAATTGGTAGACTACAGGATTTACCTGTCGAAGAACCTCATAAGGACCCAGGAAGCGAGGAGCAAATTTGACAGAGCTCACTCTAAGTCTCACGTGTTTTGCAGAGAGCCACACAAAGTCCCCTGGAGAAAAGACAGGAGCCGGGCGACGAAACTGATCGGACACCGTCTTCATACGGTCCTTAGCTGCTTGGATCGACTCTTGAGTCCGATCCCAAACCTCTCTGGCATTAGTTGCCCAGTCGGCCACAAGAGGAGGAGGTGCAGCAGCGGGAAACGGTACCGGTACCCTAGGGTGTTGCCCATTATTGAGTACAAACGGTGTCTGCCCAGTGGCCTCAGCCAGCGAATTGTTAAGGGCAAATTCTGCCCAGGGTAGGAGGGAGGACCATTTATCATGGTTCTCAGCAACAAAGTGTTGAAGGTATATAATCATAGATTGATTGGTACGCTCAACCAAACCATTGGTCTCCGGATGGTATGCCGAAGAGAGATTCAACTCAATTTGCAGAAGGCTACAAAGATCTCGCCAGAAACGGGAAGTAAATTGCGGGCCTCTATCACAAATGATACGATCTGGCATCCCGTGAAGCCTAAAGACATGCTTGAGGAATAGTTTGGCTAGTACCCTGGAAGATGGGATTCTCGATAACGGTACGAGATGAACCATCCGGGAGAAATGGTCCGTAATGACCCACACAAATCTATGTCCCTGTGAACATGGAAGATCACCCACAAAGTCCATGCCTACCACCTCCCATGGTCTATCTGGCACTGGTAAAGGATGCAAGAGCCCAGCCGGTCTTTGCCGTGATGGACGGTTGCGAGCACACGAGTAGCAGGAACCGACATATCTCTTGACGTGGCTGGCTAAGTGTGGCCACCAATACCACCTCTCCAGTAACTCTCGTGTCCGCCTAATACCAAAATGCCCACCCACCTTTGAGGTGTGGGCCCATGACAGTATATCATTCTGTCGATCAGGCGGAACAAAGGTCTTGCCCGGTGGGATTTGGTCTAACGTCACAGGGGAGAGCGTATGAAAAACCCTGGAGGGAAGGATAAGACGAGGTTCATCAATCTCTTCCTGGGTAGAAAGCATAGAGCGAGACAGGGCGTCTGCCTTGTTATTCTTACTCCCAGACAGATAGTTGATGGAGAAGTGAAAGCGGGAGAAAAACAAGGACCAGCGGGCTTGGCGAGGATTCAGACGCTGAGCGGTTTGTAAGTACGTCAGATTCTTATGGTCTGTATAGACCTGGAAAGGATGTTTCGCTCCTTCTAGCAAGTGACGCCACTCCTCCAAGGCTAATCTCAAGGCGAGCAGTTCCCTATCCCCAATGGTATAGTTTCTCTCTGCCGGTGAAAAGGTTTTCGCAAAGAAGAAACACGGCCTTTTTCTACCTGCACCGTTCTTTTGATACAAGACCGCACCAGCACCCACTGAAGAGGCATCAACCTCTAAGAGGAAGGGCTTACTCTCATCGGGTCTTTGAAGAACGGGAGCAGTTGAAAAGTGTCTTTTTACTGCCTCAAAAGCCTGAGATGTCTCAGTAGACCAGGCTTTGGGATTAGCACCTTTCTTAGTCAAGGCCACCAAAGGGGCCACCAAAGTAGAAAAATGGGGTATGAACTGCCTGTAATAATTTATGAATCCTAAGAAGCGTTGCACCGCCTTCAAGGAATGAGGTTCGGACCATTGCAGGACAGCAGAGAGCTTCGCAGGATCCATAGCCAGGCCCTCTTGTGAGATAATGTAACCCAAAAAAGGCAATGAGGTCTGCTCGAATACACATTTCTCGAGTTTAGCAAACAATGAGTGCTCCCTTAAACGGGAAAGGACACGAACGACATCCTGACGATGAGTCTCCAGATCAGGAGAAAAAATCAGGATGTCGTCCAGATACACCACTACTGAGGATAACAGTAAATCCCTGAACACATCGTTTACGAAGTCCTGAAATACTGCGGGTGCATTACATAACCCAAAAGGCATGACGAGGTATTCATAGTGACCGTCTCGGGTGTTAAAAGCGGTCTTCCATTCGTCACCCTTTCGAATTCGTACCAAGTTATACGCACCCCGCAGATCCAACTTCGTAAAAACTTGAGCTCCTCTCAGTCTGTCAAAGAGCTCCGAAATTAAAGGTAATGGGTATTTGTTCTTTATTGTGATTGCGTTGAGACCCCTGTAATCTATGCAGGGACGCAAATCACCCTCTTTCTTCCGAACAAAGAAAAACCCAGCTCCCGCGGGAGAGACAGACTTACGAATGAACCCCTTCTCTAAACCCTCTCTTATATAGGTCGACATGGCCTCCGACTCAGGTATCGACAGGGGGTAAACCCTGCCTTTAGGTGGAACCGAACCTGGGATAAGGTCTATGGCACAGTCATACGGCCTATGGGGTGGAAGAACCTCAGCACCCTGTTTGGAGAATACGTCAGCGAAATCCAGATAGGGTGTAGGTATGGGAGAGAGATCAGTAGATGGAACCGCAATGACCTTAGGTGGTAAGGGAAGACATCGGGACTGACATTTTGAACCCCAACTAATTATGCTGTCGACTCCCAGTCAATGTGAGGAGCATGAGTCCGAAGCCATGGGAGACCCAGAAGGACGTCGTCTATACCCTCAGGCAAAACAAGAAAAGAAATCTCCTCTATGTGACCCTGAGACAGGGAAAGGCGCAAGGGAACTGTCCTCAATGTAATGGAGTCAGACAACATAGTTCCATTAACAACACGGACAGGAATAGGCGCCTCTAACATGATAGAGGGAATATTATGTCCCTTTACAAATCCTGAGGACACAAAAGTCCCGTCAGCTCCGGAATCCACAAAAGCCATAATAGGCCATGTATTCTCAGATAACGAGAGCTGACCTGGGATACAACACTTAGAGGGTGCAGAAGACGTCTCTAGTAACCCCCCTCTAATGGTTACTAGGCCAGGGAGTTTCCCTGACGACTAGGACACTTGTTGGCATAGTGCCCAACCTGACGACATACGTAACATATAGGAGGACCAGACTTGCGTAGTCTGGAAGACGTATGACCTAACTCCATAGGAGTGGGAGATGTTTCAGATGCTGAGGAAGATGGTAGTGGACCCTCAACAACTGGAATAGCCCGATGCTTAGGGCGTGAGGAAGAGACCTCGAGTCTACGTTCCTTATGGCGTACATCGATCCTCGTTGCTACTGTGATCAAGTCCTCCAGAGAAGCAGGGACCTCACGAGTAGCAAGAGCATCCTTGACATAGCCTGCCAACCCTCTCCAGAAGATAGGAATCAACACCTTCTCTGGCCAATCTAGTTCTGCCACCAGAGTTCTAAAAGCAATGGCATAAGAACTAGTGGATAACGAACCCTGAGATAGATCTAACAGTCTCAGAGCCGCATCATGGGTAACCTGCGGACCCATGAATACCGCCTTAAGAGCATCAAGAAAGTCTTGATGTCTCAGAGTAACCACATCAGAGCGCTCCCATAGGGGAGTCGCCCATTCTAAGGCTTTGTCCTGAAGTAAGGAGATGATAAAGCCTACTCTGGACCTCTCCGTAGAGAAGCGAGAAGAGTTGACCTCTAGGTGTATCTGACACTGACTAATGAAACCACGACATGATCTGGCATCGCCAGAATATCTGTTTGGCAGAGCAAGTCGAGGATCATGTGCAGATGTCACCATGGTCTGAGGTTTATCCTCTATACTCTTGAGCCGTGACTCAAGTACTTGTATGTAACGGTGTAACTGCTGATATTCTGCCATAACTGCCAGACCCTTGGCTCAATCCTAATGTTACGGGGGGCTGTCTGATAATAACCTAAAGGAGTATCAGACAGTCAGGGTCCACCGTGCAAAGACTCTGCTGCAGACTATGGCAGAGTGCAATACCTCTGTTAACTCACAGAAGGATATAATAAGAAAGTAAAGCAATTCCTCCCTTACTTGGAGGGTGTGTGGAATGATCTCTGTTAATAATCACAGAGACAAAGGCAATGTGTGTGAAATGGCACCTACCTAGGTCCGCTCTTCTAGTGGTGCAAAAGAGACGAACAGCAGCGTAAGCCGCACAAAGCTCCTACCTGCGTTCGCTCCACTAGTGTGCGAGGACACGAACCACTAGATATGGCACCTGCCTAGGTCCGCTCTTCTAGTGGTGCAAAAGAGACGAACAGCAGCGTAAGCCGCACAAAGCTCCTACCTGCGTTCGCTCCCCTAGTGTGCGAGGATACGAACTGCTAGTCGCAGTATAAGGAACGTTACCCTAGCGGCAACGTCCACCTACGAGTCGAACCACAAGGCCCAGCCAGACCATGTGCCTCAGGCACCTTCCTATGTCCGCTCCCCTAAGAGGTAAGGATACGGACAGCAGCCGAAGCTGTAAGGTATAAGAACGCTACCCTGCCGGTAGCGCTCACCTAGCATAGACAGAGGAATGCCTAGAGGAACGCGCACAGAGCGTCTACTCTTATGCATGAACCAAGAGGACTGAGCGCCATGCGGCGTGTGTCAGGGTCTTATATAGACTCTGTGCCTCATCCAAGATGGAGGACACCAGAGCCAATCCGCTGCCAGAACGACAGGAGTGACATCATGCTGGCCTATCACCGAGCAAGGCATCACAAGCACATGACCAGCGACGAATCGGCATAGAAGGTGTCAGAGACATGTGACCTCGTGTCAGCGATGATGTCACCCGCACATGTGCAATGGCTCCAAGATAGGACTTAGTCTCCGGCGCTCGCACATGTGCAGTAGCAAGAAATCTGGACTTAGTCTCCAGCGCTCGCACATGTGCAGTAGCAAGAAATCTGGACTTAGTCTCCAGCGCTCGCACATGTGCAGTAGCAGGAAATCTGGACTTAGTCTCCAGTGCTCGCAGCAACCGTAACACAGACAGTCAGAAGAAGTGGAGGAGAGAAGTCGCGTCTGGAGGGCAGTGCACTGAGCAGAGCCTTCCAGACACTGCACCGTTCGTGGCTACTGGCGGGTGAGAAAGGGCTACCTGGTAGTGCCGCCTGAAAACCACCTAGGGCCAGGAGGGCTGAGAGGTGGTGGAGTAAGGGGACTGCCTAGTAGACCCTGCCCGTACGGGTTACAGGTACCCAGAGCAGGGGCCCATTCAGTTGGCCTACTGAACCTGCCGGTGGGGGCACTGCATGATCTCCACCAACCACACACAGAGTCCGGAGCTACAGCAGCAACAAGGGGCACATAGGTGACTGGCGGCAAGCAGGCAGAATCACCTGGTCCATGCTGCCCGCAAACGGGCCAGCAAGGGGAGGTCGGCGTAGGCGACCTCCCTGGGTGACCCCAGCAGGACTTCAAGTCGGGGTCACCACAAACAATTGAGGGCTAGGAAGGGGAGCTGTTAGTCACCTCTACATCAGCCAAAAGGGATACCTGGTTCCTCCTGGTCCACCGAAGCATCGTCCAGGTTGACTCACAGCTACTACCTAACAGTGAGTAAAAACCCTGAAAGACATCTCTGGACTGTGTGTGATTCCTCTGCGTCCTGCTGCACTACAACCCTACACCGGGCCCTGGGGCCAGCCTCACTCTCGGGAGGCCACTACATCTAACTGCAAACAACATCAGCCCCAGGCGCCCCCCTAACCTGCAGTGGCGGTCCCCCCTGACCGCAATACCGAGAGTGGCGTCATGAAATCCCCATAGAAGTCAATGTACCCGTGACCAGAAGATCCAGCACTGTGGCGTCCCCGAACAGTTACAAGTCATCACTAGTTACAAGTACTGAGCACCAGAGCATGGTAGTGCTCACTCACCACTAGTTACGAGTACCCAGCACCTGAGCATGGTAGTGCCCGCTTATCACTAGTTACGAGTACAGAGCACCTAAGCATGGTAGTGTCCGCTCATCACTAGTTACGAGTACTGAGCACCCGAGCATGGTAGTGTCCGCTCATCACTAGTTACGAGTACTGAGCACCCGAGCATGGTAGTGCCCGCTCATCACTAGTTACGAGTACTGAGCACCCGAGCATGGTAGTGCCCGCTCATCACTAGTTACGAGTACAGAGCACCTGAGCATGGTAGTGCTTACTCATCACTAGTTACAAGTACTGAGCACCGAGTGTAAGGGGTAGTCGGACCCCTGGTAGTGAAGGAGCGGTTTTTCCCCCCCTGAAGATGCCACAGTAGTATGGTAGCAAATTGTAAAAGTTAATGGTAAAATGCTACCTGTCATAAACTGTTTCCCCACTAGGTGCCAGTGTAGAGCAGTGGTTCCCCTGGTAACAGTGGCAGGGAAGGAAGGGGCAGGGCAGCCTAGGTGGGGAAGGAAGGTCTCTGAATGCAGAGTCCAGAGTGCAGTGTGCAGTGAGATGTGACTGGAGAAAGAAGTCTGAGGTGACGGGGCAGAGTGTGGAAGTGGTGCAGTGGCAGAAGAAGTGGAAGAGTCAAGACTAGTCCCAAAGCCGGTAGTGTGTACTACAGTGCAGTGCAGCTATCAGGGGATAACAAGTGGCCCCTGCAGGTGAAGGGTAGTGCCCTGACAAAGAAGTGAAAGTAAATGGGAACGCCCGTAGAAAACAAGTGAAGTAGTTCCCCGGCAAAGAAGTGGAGAGGTGAGAACTTATCCGGAGCCGGTAGAATGTGCTAGATCTGCCCTACAGTGAAACAGGGTTCACTGTGCAGCTACTAGGGGGTTACCGTATGTCCCCTGCAGGCAAGGGAAAGTTACCGGGGAAAGAGGAAATCGTCAGCAAGAAGTGTAACCTGTAAACCGAAGTGACTTGATGCTGAAAGGTGTAAAGAAGAGTGGAAGTTGTGCTCAATAAAATGTTTCTTGGTTCATCAACTGCCTGTCTGTGGCTCTTTACTGGGAGTGGTGAAGAGGCCTGTGAGCCGAGAGAAAAAGGTGTTACCAAGAAGCAAATGGCTCACATGGAAGCGTCCCTGCCACCTACACTCTGCCCCACAAACAACACCTCTGTTTTAACAGGGACGGCTGGGCCAGGGGTCAACCTGTCGCCCACAGGGCGAGAGACCGCGACTACACCCCCTGAGGCACCCCTGCCCCCGTTACAAACTGGCAGGATGAAGCCTGCATGCAAGAAACCCCGACCAGAGACTGTGAGGAAGATCAAGTGGTGCCTGACATGCTGAACAGGCCACAAGATGGCGGCAAGATGGCGGCCGTCCTCATGGACTCTGCGGAGGTGCAAAAAGTTGGCGCCAATTGAAAAGCACTGGGCTGGCCTGGGAGGAAGAAGCCCGGAGTGCGCCGACCAAAGAGGGGAGGTACCTGCCCCAAGAAGCTGCAGAGGTCTAGAGACGTGGGCGGCGCCGCAGAAAGAAAAGGCGTCACCAACGCTGTACTGACCTGGTGGGTGAGGCCGGGGGTGGAGTGTGTGCTAAAGCGGGAAAAGAAGAACCACCTCCACCTTCCCCGGAGCCATTGCAATCCCAGCAGCAGAAGCAACAGTTCCAGTTACCTGCGTTAAACAGAATGGAGGCCAGGACAGACAAGCAAGCCGTAGTGGGCGCGCTGGTGCCCATAGGATGCGGAAGAGGACGTCCGATGGAGAGCTCGGTGGGAGAGTTACCCACCATCACGTTGCCGGCAAGCATGATACCGGCCGTGACTGGAGTCTCGGAGAAACCAGCGAAGGTCACGTGTTTTACCTCATGGGATGCCGTTACCGGGGAAACCAGAAGTCCGGGCCACCTACAAGTCCCGGCTGACTCTGGGGAGCGGGCCACCAGGAGCATCCGTACAGATTCCAGAGGCGCCCGCGTCTGTTAAGGTAGGCCCTCCGCCCCCCTCAGGAGTTAATGCCCCGTACTGGAAGGATATCCCAGAACCAGAGGTAGACGAGTCGGGGTTCGTCTGGGAACCCGTGAAGCCGGCGCCCCCGACCCAAAGACAGTCCCCACTGCCCGAAGTAGATCCAGTGCAGGAGATCGAGTGGGAGGGCTGCCAGAGAGCGTGATGCACTCAGCCTAGGCCAGCGCCTGCTGAAGCCTGCAGGCTGAAGAGTACCCCGGCGGTAGCAACCGTAGCAGCCGCCGAACCTACAGTGGAAAACAAGCCAAGGGAGGCACCGACAGTTTTGGCGATAAACCAAAGCATGGTGTCGCACCCAGTGGTGGTCGTCGGCAGCCCGGCGCTGTCCCGCGCAGCTACCCCCTCACCCCCACAGGAGGCTGAAGGGTCTGAACCAGAGAGGGAAGTACCGGAGCCACAGCCGTGCTATGAGCCATTCCGCAGGCTGCCCCGCTTACCCGGGCAATCCCTTTCTGAATATGTGAAGGCCCAGCGGGCTGAATGGCTGCGTGCATACCACCCAGCCTGAGGAGGTAATCGTCCAGAAGAGAGTGATTTGTTTGCCGTTGAAAACCGGTACTGTTGAAACCCGGTGAATGTTTCCAGTTACAGTAACGTTAAAAGTACTGAACCCGGGAGGAGCTTAATGCAGAACTGTGCGTGGACTCCTTCCGTGACTGTTAAGAAGGAATCATGTTGTTTTCTGCCCACCCAAAGACCGGGAGCGCTTGGAAATAGCCTCCAGGCAGAAGGTCAGCTAAGACCAGGAGCGCCTGAGGAGAGCCTCCGGGCAGATGTGCGACTAAGACCGGGAGCTTCCCTGGAGGGACTCCGGGCACCAAACTTGTGTGCCAGTCTGTGTGTTTGAAGTATTGTGTTATATAGGCTGGTTTTAAAAGTTTAACTTGGTCTGATATAAGAAACAATAATGCTTCAGTACTGTGTGCCTGTGTTTTCCTACATGTGGTGTTTTGCAGGTACGAACCTCGCCAGGAGGCTGAGGTTAAAGAGGGGAGGAATATAAGGGGTAGTCGGACCCCTGGTAGTGAAGGAGCGGTTTTTCCCCCCTGAAGACGCCACAGTAGTATGGTGGCAAATTGTAAATGTTAATGGTAAAATGCTACCTGTCATAAACTGTTTCCCCACTAGGTGCCGGTGTAGAGCAGTGGTTCCCCTGGTAACAGTGGCAGGGAAGGAGGGGCAGGGCAGCCTAGGTGGGGAAGGGAGGTCTCTGAATGCAGAGTCAGTCCAGTGTGCAGTGAGATGTGACTGGAGAAAGAAGTCTGAGGTGACGGGGCAGAGTGTGGAAGTGGTGCAGTGGCAGAAGAAGTGGAAGAGTCAAGACTAGTGCAGTGCAGCTATCAGGGGGATAACAAGTGGCTTCTGCAGGTGAAGGGTAGTGCCCTGACAAAGAAGTGAAAGTAAATGGGAACGCCCGTAGAAAACAAGTGAAGTAGTTCCCCGGCAAAGAAGTGGAGAGGTGAGAACTTATCCGGAGCCGGTAGAGTGTGCTAGATCTGCCCTACAGTGAAACAGGGTTCAGTGTGCAGCTACTAGGGGGTTAACGTATGTCCCCTGCAGGCGAGGGAAAGTTACCGGGGAAAGAGGAAACCGTCAGCAAGAAGTGTAACCTGTAAACCGAAGTGACTTGATGCTGAAAGGTGTAAAGAAGAGTGGAAGTTGTGCTCAATAAAATGTTTCTTGGTTCATCAACTGCCTGTCTGTGGCTCTTTACTGGGAGTGAGCCGAGAGAAAAAGGTGTTACCAAGAAGCAAATGGCTCACATGGAAGCGTCCCTGCCACCCACACTCTGCCCCACAAACAACACCTCTGTTTTAACAGTGACGGCTGAACCAGGGGTCAGCCTGTCGCCCACAGGGCGAGAGACCGCGACTACACCCCCTGAGGCACCCCCTGCCCTCGTTACACGAGCATAGTAGTGCCCGCTTATCACTAGTTACGAGTACAGAGCACCTAAGCATGGTAGTGTCCGCTCATCACTAGTTACAAGTACAGAGCTCCCGAGCATGGTAGTGCCCGCTCATCACTAGTTACCAGTACAGAGCACCTGAGCATGGTAGTGCTCACTCATCACTAGTTACAAGTACAGAGCACCCAAGCATGGTAGTGCTCACTCATCACTAGTTACAAGTACTGAGCACCCGAGCATGGTAGTGCTCGCTTATCACTAGTTACGAGTACAGAGCTCCCGAGCATGGTAGTGCTCACTCATCACTAGTTACAAGTACTGAGTATCCGAACATGGTAGTGCCCACTCATCACTAGTTACGAGTACCGAGAACCCGAGCATGGTAGTGCTCACTCATCACTAGTTACAAGTACCGAGTATCCGAGCATGGTAGTGCCCGCTCATCACTAGTTACCAGTACTGAGCACCCGAGCATGGTAGTGCCCGCTCATCACTAGTTACCAGTACTGAGCACCCGAGCATGGTAGTGCCCACTCATCACTAGTTAGAGTACTGAGCACCCGAGCATGGTAGTGCTCACTCATCACTAGTTACGAGTACTGAGCACCTGAGCATGGTAGTGCCCGCTCATCACTAGTTACCAGTACTGAGCACCCGAGCATGGTAGTGCTCACTCATCACTAGTTACGAGTACTGAGCACCTGAGCATGGTAGTGCTCACTCATCACTAGTTACCAGTACTGAGCACCTGAGCATGGTAGTGCCCGCTCATCACTAGTTACCAGTACTGAGCACCTGAGCATGGTAGTGCCCGCTCATCACTAGTTACCAGTACTGAGCACCCGAGCATGGTAGTGCTCACTCATCACTAGTTACGAGTACTGAGCACCTGAGCATGGTAGTGGTCACTCATCACTAGTTACCAGTACTGAGCACCCGAGCATGGTAGTGCCCACTCATCACTAGTTAGAGTACTGAGCACCCGAGCATGGTAGTGCCCGCTCATCACTAGTTACGAGTACTGAGCACCTGAGCATGGTAGTGTCCGCTCATCACTAGTTACCAGTACTGAGCACCTGAGCATGGTAGTGTCCGCTCATCACTAGTTACGAGTACTGAGCACCCGAGCATGGTAGTGTTCTCTCATCACTAGTTACGAGTACTGAGCACCCAAGCATGGTAGTGCCCACTCATCACTAGTTACAAGTACTGAGCACCCGAGCATGGTAGTGCCCGCTCATCACTAGTTACCAGTACTGAGCACCCGAGCATGGTAGTACTCACTCATCACTAGTTACGAGTACTGAGCACCTGAGCATGGTAGTGGTCACTCATCACTAGTTACCAGTACTGAGCACCCGAGCATGGTAGTGCCCACTCATCACTAGTTAGAGTACTGAGCACCCGAGCATGGTAGTGCCCGCTCATCACTAGTTACGAGTACTGAGCACCCGAGCATGGTAGTGCTCACTCATCACTAGTTACAAGTACCGAGTATCCGAGCATGGTAGTGCTCACTCATCACTTGTTATTTTGCATCTTCAGCTGCTGGTGCCCTGTATGATGATAATGGTGATCCTTGCATATGTCAGAGACAAATGTATGTGCATTCCTTAATCCCTGACACCTATAAAGCCAATTGTACAAGAGTACTTAATACATGAGATAATACAAGAGTACAATTCATGAGATGCCGGTTCCCCTGACAACACTCCGAGGAAATGAGCGCTTACCGGAGAATAGACCGTCCCTGCTTAAAACTCAGCAGGAAAGGAATCAATGGAGTAATCCAATAAGTGAGCCATTTGGATATCTGATCAATTCAAGGGGAAAATTGCTTTGATAATATTGTGTCTGATGTGCAAACTCCAGGAGATGATAATGTTATTCCATTCCTCGTAGATGTACAGGAGGAGCGGGCTTTATTGTAGAGGAGAATGGAGGGAAATATCACGTAACATATTCATCTTATCCGTGATTCTCCTTTAATATTGATTTTACATTTATATGCTGAGATATAAGCAGCTCCATCCATCACCCATTGGAGCTGACATGTAATAATAGTCTGGAATTTCGGCTAATCTGGTGTCCGCTACGGAAATAGAAAAACCCTATGGAAGACATTTTCATGCAAGACGGCAATGTAGTCAGGACACGTGCTGCCCGACATCTGATGTCTTTGTACATTAAAGTCTACTTATCGCTTCAGGTGACTTCTCAGAACATGCTGTTGTGTGTGTGTATACTGTATATGGAATAGCATCATTTCTGGACATTATATTACCAGTATCAGAGCCGGTGCCAGCACCTGGTGAGCCCGGGCAGACCCATTCTCTGGATCCATTGTACAAGTACGGTAGAAGTGCGCAGTGCACGCATGGTCATGTTTTAAATGAAACAATTGTACCTGCTGACTCCAGGTAGCTCTCCACAGGTGGTCGTTGGCTCTTAGACAACTCTTCTGAAACTTATTTTTCCTTTTCAGTCTAAACTCTTTCTGGGAGCACCGAGTTATGGCCGGTTTATGGTAAAATGATGTTCTATTTCTGGAATATAGCCCCAAGAGTGCTCACTTGAACCTTCAGTACTTTAGAAATTCTTCTGGAACCAATAAGATAGTGAAGATCTTGAGACAGCTCACTGGTTTTACCCATCATGAGATGTTTCTTGTGTGGCACCTTGGTAATCAGACACCTTTTTAAAGGCCATCAGTTGAACCAGCTGATATTATTTTTCACTAAATGGCAGGATAGCATTTTTAATTTCCACACATGTCAGGACTTTCCATGACTTTTTACATCTCTCTTTCTGGGTGTGTTTAATTCTTTTTCACTCTGTCTTTTCTCATAATTATACATCACTAAATTTATGGACATCTATGGTTTGATTTCTTTGCCTGTGTTGATTGGAAGAGTCGTTACTGACATCTGGTGAGAAATTCATGTCAATAGCACCTTTAGAATATATGCACTTAGAATATTGGTGATGACTTCAATATTTATTTCATCCGATATATAAAAAAAGTATTTAGTCAGCCACCAATTGTGCAAGTTCTCCCACTTAAAAAGATGAGGTCGTCTCATAATTGACATCTTAGGTAGACCACAACTATAAGAGACAAAATGAGAAAACAAATCTAGGAAATCACCGCCTCTGATTTGAAAATTTTTTTTTTGCAAATTATGGTGTAAAACAAGTATTTAGTCATCTAAAAACATGCAAGATTTCTGGTTCTTACAGACCTATAACTTCTTCTTTAAGAGACTCATCTGTCCTCCAATCCAATAAAAGACACCTGTCCACCACCTCAAACAGCCACACTCCAAACTCCACTATGGTGAAGACCAAAGAGCTCGAAGGACACCAGAAACAAAATTGTAGCCGTACACCAGGCTGAGAAGACTGAATCTGCAATAGGCAAGCAGCTTGGTGTGATGAAATCAACTGTGAGAGCAATAATAAGAAAATGGAAGACATACAAGACCACTGATAATCTCCTTCGATCTGGGGCTTCACACTAGATCTCACTCTTTGGGGTCAAAATGATCACAAGAACGCTGAGCAAAAATCCCAGAACCATACCGGGGGACCTAGTGAATGTAATAGGTGACTCGTTCCCACTGTTCTTCCAGGTGTTCACATAGCTCATCTTTCATAGTGTGATAGTTTTCAGTGGCCTTTATCGTGGGTTTGGAAGAGCGCTTCGGTCGGACAACTTGGTCTGCTAGAAGCGCGGGATCTGCCTCCTGGGCTTCATAATGGACAGTATCAGATTGTATTTGCTCTGTTTCAGCAGTGGGGAACTGTCCGAGATTTTTTTCGGCCATTTTGATTTAAGGTGTACTGTCTCTTTAAGAAACCTAACTTTTGAATACGGGTCTGAAAATTGTTGTGTAGCTCTGCAAGGACTCCCTGATGAAATTCCCAAGGTGTCTTTAGCAAAACTTGGGGTTCGCAGTCCAGCAATGTGCAGTAATGAGGTATAATGTACTGCAAGTCTATGGAAAGGGTATAGCAAGAGGAAACAGCAGGTGCATAAACCGTCCCTTTACAGTGCAAGCAGAGGTGACACAGGACGTGGCAGATGGGAGAACTTCCCCTTATGTCCAGGCATGTACTGTTGCAGGCAGACTAGTGCACAAGGCTTGTTGCTAGGCAGATTACAAGGGAAGTTACAGGGCTCTTACAGATCTGTAGCTGGGGTATTGAGCTGTTAAGCAGTCTTCTGACTGATTTGGGCTCTCAAGGAAGTTTTGTTTTGGGCTGTTAAGCAGTCTTCTGACTGTTCTGTCCCCACTTAAAGGCGATTGAAGGCGCGTAGTTGTGAGATGTTGTGAGAATCTTACCTTCGTTTTTCCTATAGGTGAGGCAGGCATGACCAGAGCGCTCCAGAGTTAAACATGCACATGCTGAGATGAAACAATGGTGGTTTATTTTCTCCAAAGGTTAAGGACATGAAGGAGTACAGCGGTCCAAGTACCTGGCATTGTGGTTCTCTTATGATGCTTGTTTCTGAAGCCACTAAGGTCAGAAGACTTTGCTTCCAGCAGCTCCAATAAGGGGTGTTGTTCTCACAAACTCTGGCTGGAACTGAAGATGCCAGGAAGTGATGCAAGACAATCAGCAGACACTCCCATGGGCTGGACAAAAGAAACAGAGGAGCCGAAAGGTCTGACCAGTAGATGTCAGCAGAGAGAAGCATGAAAAACATTAAATAACAGTTTTAACTAAAACAATTAGGAACAGCACAAGGGAGTTGAAGATGAAATGTGGCTGGGTCTTTCAGCATGATAATGACCCCAAGCACACTGCCAGGGCAACAAAGGAGTGGTTTCATAAGAAGCATATAATGGTCCTGGAGTGGCCTAGGCAGTCTCCAGATCTCAACCTCATAGAAAACCTTTGGAAGGAGTTGAAAGTCCATGTTGCCTAGCTACAGGCCCAAAACATCATTGCTCTAGAGGAGATCTGCATGGAGGAATGGGCTAACATACCACCAACAGTGTGTGTCAACGTTGTGAAGACAGAAAACATTTCACCTCTGTCATTGCCAAGAAAGGAAATAGAACAAAATATTGAGATTAACTTTTGTTATTGACCAAATGCTTATTTTCCACCAAAATTTGCAAAAAAATCTTCCCAAATCTGACGCGGTGATTTTCTGGATTTGTTTTCTCATTTTGTCTCTCATAGTTGTGGTCACCTATGATGTCAATTACAGGCAAATCTCATCTTTATAATTGGAAGAACTTGCACAATTGGAGGCTGACTAAATACTTTTTTTCCCCACTGTATAAAATGTATATCTATGCATAATGTGATATCCTTATGTGCATATTTTATATGTGCTTGTGAAAATATATACACAGCTCTGGCAAAAATTAAGAGACCACTTCCAAATTGTCAGTCTTTCTGATTTTTCTCTTTATATTTTTCAGTAAATTGTAAATTGTTCTTTTATTCTATAAACTACTGACAACGTCTCCGAATTTCCAAGCAAAAAATGTTGTATTTATTTTCTGAAAATGAGAAATGGTCAAAATAGCAAAACAATGCATTGCTTTCACATCTCAAATAATGCAAAGAAAACAAGTTCATAATCATTTAGAAATAACAATACTAATAATGTTTTACCTCAGGAGGATTCAGAAATCAATATTTTGTGGAATAACCATGATTTTTAATCCCAGCTTTCATGTGTGGCACCCTGGACAAGCCAGGATGTCACAGGTACTACAACAACACACCCCACACCCCGGCTGGGCACATCGAGGTCAAACAAAAATCCTTGTTGCCTCCCTCCAGAGGCTGAAGTCCACACCAGGGGGTGGAGCCAGGCGGTTGGCCCCACCCACCGAGGAATTCACAGTCCTGGAGGCGGGAAAAGGAAGTAAGATCAGTTTGGAGTTTGAGGAGTGAAGTGGTAGTAGAGGAGACTGACCGTGTCCGGGTGCGTGGCCCGGGCACATACATCAAGGTTGGCAGACGGTGGTGACCGTCTGCAGGAGGGGCTGATTGACGTGAACCGTAAGGACCGGGGACGGGCGGTGGCCCGCCAGTACCGGATCGGGGAGCGAAGAGAAGCCAGCACCAATCGGCAGGGCTTACGGACCCCGACCAGGCTAGGAGTCGCCGTAAAACCGGTCAAATCCGTTAGCAAAGGGAACCTCTGGGGTTTCCCAGCAGTCAAGACCTGATTGAAGGCGACAGCTCAAACCGTGAAGGGAAATACAGTCATCGCCAAGGCTACAGTTCCCAGGGCCAGAGCCTGCGGGCAAAAGGGGCTCCCTCAGCATCCATTCAAGCTGGGGAGCGTGTTACCGGTGGGAAGCCACCAGAACCGAGACCATAACACAGGTGCAGGGAAAGGCAGTCACCACCAACCTACCGGGAGAAGAACAACCGCAGCCGTCTGTGGGACCCGTCCATCCAGCCGTTTGTTTTACCGGAGACTTTGCATTCATCATTGGCTGAGTGAGTACAACTGTGCTGTGCGGCACCGCGCTGCCCCCGCAACCCTGCACCTCACCAGGCCCCGTAACCCGCCTGCCATTCCTCCCTCACCGGGCCCCGGGACAACCAATCCCCCTACCCACGGAGGGGAAGAACAACATCTAAGCTGCTCCCTGTCATCGCTCCCGGGATCCCCGTCCAGAGCAGCGGTGGTGTCACAACCTCACCACAACCGCGGGTGGCATCACGGACAATAAATCCCCAAAACCATTCCCCTTTTCACTCACGGGCGAGGAGCGCCGCTCGAGTCCCCGGGATCCGGCCCACCGCTCGAGCCACCGAGCAGCAAGCGAAGCAGCAGCAGCGCCGGACCCGAGCGTGGTGAGCGCAGCGTCCCCTCCCCGCCCGCGACACATGCATCTTGGCTGCTTTCCACCAGTCTTCACACTGCTTTTGGGTGACCTTATGCCACTCCTGGAGCGAAAATGTAAGCAGTTCTTCTTTGTTTGATGGCTTGTGACTATCCATCTTCCTCTTGATTACATTCCAGAGGTTTTCAATGGGGTTCAGGTCTGGAGATTGGGCTGGCCATGACAGGGTTTTGATGCTGTGGTCCTTCATCCTCACATTGATTGACCTAGCTGTGTGGCATGGAACATTGTCCTGCTGGAAAAACCAGTCCTCAGAATTGGGGAACATTGCCTGAGCAGAAGGAAGCAACTGTTTTTTCGGGATAACCTTGTATGCGGCTTGATTCCTACATCCTTCGCAAAGTTTAATCTGCCCAATTCCTGCCCAATTTCTAGAGTAAGGTAATCTTCTCTGATGAGTCTAATTTTCAGCTTTGCCCAACACCTGGTCGTCTAATGGTTAAACGGAGACCTGGAGAGGCGTACAAGCCACAGTGTCTTGCACCCACTGTGAAATTAGGTGGAGGATCAGTGATGATCTGGGGATGCTTCACCAAGACTGAAATTGGGCAGATTAATCTTTGCGAAGGACGTCACAACACAACCCCGAATACAAACACAATCTTTTTTTAAAAGTCTGTGTTTGGTTCGAGCCCTGGACACACAAGTAGGGATGAGCGAACCTGAATGGTAAAGTTTGTAGTTCATACCGAACACCATATGTCCGGGGCTCGAGCCCAAACTTTTAAAAAAAAAAGTCTGTGTCCAAGTTCGGGTGTTGTTCGTATGCTAACAGCGAAGGAGAGAGAGAGGCCATTTTACAGCACGAAAGTTCGGGCCCCCATTGAATTATTTGGAGTTCGAGGTCCAGGGACAAGTCCGGGGTAATTAAATTACGGCCTAACCCTTTGAAAAAGAACTTCCATATGTCCATTTATCCCTAACCACGAATGTTACCGTTTGGACTCGCTCATCCCTAGTACCAAGGCTAGTTTTCTTAGCAATCTTTGGATATTATCCTCAAGTACAAGGCATATTACGACTTTGCACAACCTTCAATCACCATAGCAAGGCTCCATACCCCCGAGACATATAGTAAGGCCGTCATGTGCTGCTGCACGGGCATGAAATCTTATAGCGATGATAAACACTGCCTTTTCTATCTTAGATTGTGGCAGTTGTACCAACTCTCCTGGAAAATCCACTAAAAACGGGAGAGCTTCTGGACTCCAGAAATTTGTAAAACTCAAGGCAGCAATCAATGGTTCCTGAAACTTCCCAAAACTCAGGTTTCAGGAGACTTTGCCGGCATCCTGGTAGACATTTTGAGGTCTACTGTAACGCCCGGTCCCAGCGCGGCACCCCACACACTTCCGCTCCCATGCCTCGGTGGCGCCATTTTCCTCGCCACTCCTGCGGTCCCAAGCGTCCCGCTGCCGCCCCGGGGCATCACACAGCCTCTGCCTGCTTTCAGACCACACGCAGGCCTTCTGACAGTACCCAAAGGATGCAAGCGCGACCGTGCCCGCTTTCTTAAATGACCAGTGTCCTACTACCCAGAAGAGACCCCTGAGGTCAGCAATCACCCTGTGCGTATTTAAGGCATTCTCTTGTTAGGCAAGATGCCTGAGCAACGTTGCCTATCCATAGTGCGTTGCTAGTTCTCAGGTCCTGTACCCGTTACTGTGTCTATTTCTGCCTGTCGTGTCCTAATAGCAGTTCCTTGTACCCGCTAGCCTGTGTCTCTTCCTAGAGCCTGCTTGCTACTACCACCTCCGTGCCGCAACGTCTGAGCCTCTCTGTTCCACCATGTCTGAGCCATCACCTCTGTTCCACCACGTCTGAGCCATAACCTCTGTTCCGCCACGTCTAAGCCATCACCTCTGTGCCACAACGGTGGAGCCATCACCTCTGTTCCGCCACATCTGAGCCATCACCTTTGTGCCACCACGTCTGAGCCATCGCGTCTTAATCATCCCAACCGTACCACCAAGTCTGAGTTACCCCCTCAGTGCCACATCTGAGCAATTCCGTATTGGACTTCAGAGACTTTCCAGTCCGTATGAGCTGACACCACTGCTCCTGGCTGCCATGCATTTACAGTTAGGTCCAGAAATATTTGGACAATGACACAAGTTTTGTTATTTTAGCTGTTTACAAAAACATGTTCAGAAATACAATTATATATATAATATGGGCTGAAAGTGCACACTCCCAGCTGCAATATGAGAGTTTTCACATCCAAATCGGAGAAAGGGTTTAGGAATCATAGCTCTGTAATGCATAGCCTCCTCTTTTTCAAGGGACCGAAAGTAATTGGACAAGGGACTCTAAGGGCTGCAATTAACTCTGAAGGCGTCTCCCTTGTTAACCTGTAATCAATGAAGTAGTTAAAAGGTCTGGGGTTGATTACAGGTGTGTGGTTTTGCATTTGGAAGCTGTTGCTGTGACCAGACAACATGCGGTCTAAGGAACTCTCAATTGAGGTGAAGCACAACATCCTGAGGCTGAAAAAAAGAAAAAATCCATCAGAGAGATAGCAGACATGCTTGGAGTAGCAAAATCAACAGTCGGGTACATTCTGAGAAAAAAGGAATTGACTGGTGAGCTTGGGAACTCAAAAAGGCCTGGGCGTCCACGGATGACAACAGTGGTGGATGATCGCCGCATACTTTCTTTGGTGAAGAAGAACCCGTTCACAACATCAACTGAAGTCCAGAACACTCTCAGTGAAGTAGGTGTATCTGTCTCTAAGTCAACAGTAAAGAGAAGACTCCGTGAAAGTAAATACAAAGGGTTCACATCTAGATGCAAACCATTCATCAATTCCAAAAATAGACAGGCCAGAGTTAAATTTGCTGAAAAACACCTCATGAAGCCAGCTCAGTTCTGGAAAAGTATTCTATGGACAGATGAGACCAAGATCAACCTGTACCAGAATGATGGGAAGAAAAAAGTTTGGAGAAGAAAGGGAACAGCACATGATCCAAGGCACACCACATCCTCTGTAAAATATGGTGGAGGCAACGTGATGGCATGGGCATGCATGGCTTTCAATGGCACTGGGTCACTTGTGTTTATTGATGACATAACAGCAGATAAGAGTAGCCGGATGAATTCTGAAGTGTACCGGGATATACTTTCAGCCCAGATTCAGTCAAATGCCGCAAAGTTGATCGGATGGCGCTTCATAGTACAGATGGACAATGACCCCAAGCATACAGCCAAAGCTACCCAGGAGTTCATGAGTGCAAAAAAGTGGAACATTTTGCAATGGCCAAGTCAATCACCAGATCTTAACCCAATTGAGCATGCATTTCACTTGCTCAAATCCAGACTTAAGACTGAAAGACCCACAAACAAGCAAGACCTGAAGGCTGCGGCTGTAAAGCCCTGGCAAAGCATTAAGAAGGAGGAAACCCAGCGTTTGGTGATGTCCATGGGTTCCAGACTTAAGGCAGTGATTGCCGCCAAAGGATTCGCAACAAAATATTGAAAATAAAAATATTTTTTTTGGGTTTGATTTATTTGTCCAATTACTTTTGACCTCCTAAAATGTGGAGTGTTTGTAAGGAAATGTGTACAATTCCTACAATTTCTATCAGATATTTTTGTTCAAACCTTCAAATTAAACGTTACAATCTGCACTTGAATTCTGTTGTAGTGGTTTCATTTCAAATCCAATGTGGTGGCATGCAGAGCCCAACTCGCGAAAATTGTGTCACTGTCCAAATATTTCTGGACCTAACTGTAGGCCCCCTGGAGCTGCGCCTGACATTCCCTGTATAGGGGTTAGCTTGAGGTTAACTCCTCCAGGGGAGGTCCAGTTGGTACACTCCTAGGTGCTCGATGCCCCTCGACCGTAACACAGATATGTATGTCGCGGGCGGAGGGGGGTTTTTGGGGAACGCCGCTCGCCTGGGAGATCTCTGGCGCTCGGGTCCGGTGCTTCTGCTCCTCGGTGGCTCGAGCATGGGGCCGGACCCGGGGGCTCGAGCAACGCCTCCTCGCCCACGAGTGAAAAGGGGGAGGTTTGGTGGTGGGATGTCGGTTGTGACGCCACCCACGGGGTTGTGGTGATGGTGGGCACCACCGCTGCTGGTGACGGGGGTTCCCGGGAGCGATGGCGGGGAGCAGCTGAGGTGTTGGCCCCTCCGTGGGTAGGGGCGGTTGGACCCGGGGCCCCGGTTGGGGGGATGGATGAATAGTTGGTGGGTAGGGGCAAGGTGCAGGTGTCGATGCGGGGAGGCAGTGCGGATACGGGGCAGCAGTGCAGCGCTGTGCCAGATGGCACTGGTGTACTCACTCAGTCAATGACAGAGTCTCTGGTAAACCAAACGGCTGGATGGACGGGGGCCCGCAGTCGGGTGCGGCGTCTTCACTCTCCCCGGACGGGTTGATGGCGGCTGTCTTTCCCTGCACCTGTGTGTAAGTGTTTGACCCCTATGGATTCCCACGGATGGTCTGCTCCCCGGCTTGTACGTGTCGAGAGAGCCCGTTTTGCCCGCAGGCGCTGGCACTTGGATCTCTGGCCGTTGGCGGTGGCTCTTATCCGGACGGGTTGGACAGTTGCCTTCTGACGGGACTTGGGTGGGAATGAACCCCTGAGGTCCAGACCGCAATCAGAGAATTTGACCGTTACGGCGGCTTCCGAGCCTAGTCGGGGTCTGAGTACCCTGCCTTGGTGCTTAGCTTCAATCCGCTCCCCGGTTCGGTACCGGCGGGCCACCGCCCGACCCCAGTCCTACGGTTCCACAGACGTCCACTAACTCCTGCAGACGGCCACCATTGTCTCTCGACCTTGCTGACAGTGCCTGGGCTCCGACCCAGACACTCACAGTCTCTCCACTTCAACCTCCAAAACTCAGCTCCTCAACTTGACTGCAACTTCAACTAACTAACTGCTTTTTCCCCGCCTCCAGGCCTGTGAACTCCTCGGTGGGTGGGGCCAACCGCCTGGCTCCGCCCCACCTGGTGTGGACATCAGACCATGAGGAGGCAACAAGGGTTTTTGTTTGACAGGTGTTCCAGGTGTGTGGTGTTATACTGTGACCCCTGGGGTCCAAGGCGTCACATGTACATAGATCTGACCAATATCTATGGATGCAGTTGAAAAATTGGCTTGACTAGGAATAGTTCCAATGGTCATGCACCACACTCTGTTAAGTCCTGGAGGTCATCCTGAAACATCTGACAGTTTTAGGCTAATTTCTTTTGCACTTGGAAGGTACAAATAAAACAGAAAATAAATAAATATTCGTGCTGCTAAATCTTCTAGATATTTTTACAATTTCAAAGAGGGGTTTATTTTTTTTCTCCCTCTACCGGAGTTTAAGTCACCACCCTGGCATGGGGTTTTGAACCAGGACACAACATGACGAGTTTGGAACAGCAGGTCAAACGGACCCTTGTAAGGTCACGGTTGGTGGTGTTGACCAGACTTTAGCCCCTAAGAAGGGGAACCATGCTTTTTCTTGGTGGTATGAGACGTAGACAATTGGTTCTGGAATAGAGCAATAGTTTCACATGTTAGGAAGATGTTCTCTGAAGTCTCCAAAATAAAATAGTGTCTATATCGAAGCCATTAAAAGGCGTAAACCTATTATCAGTACCCGGAATGGAGACTATGAGCCCCAGGTGTAGTAGAAATCCTCTCACCGTACCTTATACATGGTAATATCGCTGTGATAACAGTGATTCCTCCAGTATAAGTGGAGAATAATTGACGGCCATTGTCACACGTGAATACATCTAATGCATCGATAAAGCACAATGCGCCTTTTTCATCTCCAAAACATTATCCAAAGCCTGAATGTGTTTTGGATATTATTAAAATAAGAGCGGGGGCGGAAGAGATGGAAAAATGTTTTACGCATGCAATACAAATACCTCAGATAACCAAGAAAGTGTCAAATAACGAATATTGAAACTTGGGGAGAAAACAATGCAAATTGGTAGTACAAATACTATATGAGGTATGAGGCGGCACAAATTTCAGCTTCTGTGCATCCGAAAATAGAGCGTGGGGTGGGGGGTTTTGGACATGGTGTAGAACAAAGCTCTGTGGTTTAAAGGGGGCATACATCTCAGCAAGTGTTGTTAGGGTGTGCAACCCGTGAGACCTCCCACCGCCAAGTCCGCCTCACTGTTTTTCCTCTACACGGGGGTGTTCGCGGTCACTTGCGGCAGCACAGTTCCATTGAATTGAATGAACCGATTGCAATTTTCTAAACAGTGAAGGGGACACAGCACTTTATTCTCAGTATTTATGGATTTTGGACCCTTACTGAAGCTCGAAATACCCTTTAAAGGTGTTTATAAATGTTCAATAGTTATCAGTTTGTTCAACCAGCAGCTTTTTCTCCAAGCTTCCCCATGCAAAAGCTATCTACAGTAGCTGTTTAGGACAAAAAAAGAATCGGGATCAGACACATTGACATGAGTTGAGGACGAGTTTGGACACTCCAATTAACATGCAATCAGGGTCTATGTCACACCCAGGTTACCGGATGAGGTGAAAGTGGGTCAACTGGGCCATAGTGCCATTCACTGACCCAGAGGAGCGGACCTGAGTAGCTACCAAGTCTTCAATAGTACCACTGGAGGTGGGAGCAGGTACAGACGCTGGTAAGTGTCCACCCGGATGCAGCCCCAGGAGATGTCAATACCTTAGCAGCTGGTGCCACAGCACCCAGACCAGGAACCAGGCCAGATGAGGCAGAGTCTGGTGCGGTCTTGGACTGGCTGGAACTAGTGGTAACAGGTAGGCGGTAGGTGTTTGCAGTGCACGGGCACTACTAGACAGAAGCAGAGACGAAGACACAAACTAATACGGAGTGTGAGACAACATGGGGGACCTGACAACTAGCATGGGTAGAATGGTTACGGGGACATGTTGAACAGGCACCTCCCAATGGGGGAGGATGCCTTAAATACCCAGTACCTGCAAGGGTCATAGGAGAAACATCTGGGTCTGGTGGTGCTGGCCCTTTAAGAATAGGGGAGAGAGCGCGGCCGCGCCCTAGTGCACATGCTTAGACCTTGGGATCAAACATCAGACCAGGAAACAGGGAGGAGGAAGAGGCCAGAGCAGGCCTCGGCGCTTTAGCACAGGGAGTGCGGGGGAGACTTGGAGGCCGCAGGATTGGGAAGGAGGCACAGGGACCAGAGCAGTGAGTTGGGGATGATGTCAGCATGTTCCCAATTAATTGCTTGTGCTATATTTTGTGATGTGATAGCTGAAAGGCATTATGGGGAAGCCTCATGATTATACTTGAGGTCACGTCTGCTGTTATGATCCGGAACCATGGAAGACCACCATAAATCATTAGTAAAAGGTGACAAGAGCATTGGCAACTAATCTGGCCGCCATTCCCTTACTAACAATCACAACTAGAAGTAGCCGAGGGGTGAACTAACATCCTGTGCACCGCGAACCCAGCCGGAGAACTACCTATCCTAAAGGAAGGAAAGATGAATAACTCTCTGCCTCAGAAAAATAGATTAAGAATAGCAAGGCCCCCACATTCAAAGACTGCAGTAATATAGGAAAACACAATACACAGACAGATGATAGGATTAGCAAAAGATGAGGCCCCCAATGACTAAAATAGGAAACGACAGGAAAGGGGCTGATGGTGGCCAGTGAAAAACCCTGCAAAATTCCAAATTCCTGATAGTACAAAAAGGCCCTCAGATCACACGATCTGCACTCCGTCCTATACCAGCCATTTTTGTCATACCAATGAACAGAAAACAAGAATCATTACAAATTCAAAAAGCCACAAACACAAGGACTTATAGGAGCTATATTCCAGACATAACTGCAGGGAGTTTCCCAGCTAAGCAACTGAGAGGGAAGATCCCTGCATGCAAATAAACTGAAAACAACCACAGCAAATGACAAACTCAGATAAGAGCAAAAAGAACCAAACAACAAATAAAGAGCCAAGCACTTATCTGGGGTAGATGTGGTCTGGAGCAGGATGAAGCAGGCTGGTGAACAAAGAACAACTGACATCCGGCATAGCCTGCTATCAGATCAGGATTTAAATAAGCAGAGAGTTAGCAATGGAAACGCCCATTGCTTAAAACACCTGGTCTATGTCCAAACCATTCCTAGCCACAAGAGGGAAACTCCCAGCAGCCAAAGCATAACTGACATTCACAACAGTCAGCCTTCTGTGGCTGATGCAATCCTGTAAAGTGTGTAAAGCTGCCATGAGTAGATGATTCTGTGGGGGCCCAGGAATAGGGGACCCCACATGTTTGGTATATCACGGTTGCTGTTCTGGCACAAGGGTGCAGGGATTGTGTTCCCTGGGTGGTCTATGAGACTGATGTTCCCTGCTATCCACCCCCACACAGTATCCACAGCCGATGGACCGACCACAGACACAGGTCTCGGGGATAACAGTCGCTTTACTACAGCAAGAACGAAGAAAACCAACACGGAATATATGTTTCACAGTCTATCTTGGGTAGACCATGGCAAATACAGCTTGGAGTTGATTACTGAAGTGCAATTAGGGTTCTGGAGCTTTAAGAGCACAAAGTGTTTTAGACTTGTATGCTTTTAGAAGCAAGAGATTGTACAGACCTGGAATTCTGGGGTTAATATCACTGCTAGTCACAGCATGTGCAGAAGTAATTGTAAGCAAATGTAGAGTGTTGCCTAGCTCGCCCCGGGGACCGAACGGCTAGTCCGTGGACAATGTCATGCAAACCGCTAATGTTGCGGTGGGACGGAAGACTGTTATATTCAGGAGATCATTGCAAATGATCTTGCAAAAATCGCATAAGAGGTAGAAAATAGTGCACAAGAGTAGTTGGAAGCTTAGCTGGCTGCAATCTGCTGACTATACAACACAACCAGAAGTAGCGGTGGGGCATTCTAACCAACCAAGATGCCTCGTCACTGCTGGAAAACTAACTAGCCTCAAAAGATGGAATGAGGAATTCGGACTTGCCTCAGAGCACCCCAAAAACGATAGTAATGCCCCCAGCATATAAAAACGGTGATGTAAGGAAAAAGACAGCACACATATGGTTAATATAGGGTTAAGCAACGTGAGGCCCTGCTAGCTAGATACAAAAGAATAGAAAAGATTACTGGTTGCAGCCAGTGAAAACACTGAAAAATACCAACACCTGATAATCAAAAATGCCCTAAAGCTCACACGATCTTCCTCCCGCTATATCAGGAACTCTTGTGTAAATACAAACCCCTAATCAGACTGGGAGTAAAAAAAAACTCCCTTCTTGCTGGGAATAAATCATCCTCAAAAAATAGTGCAGAAAGAAGCTTACTCTCATGCAAGAAACCAAAGAGAATTTTCTCAAACGTTGAATTAGGAATAGACTTCATAGTTTAAGCAGAAACGCCCATAAGTACAATTCAGCCTAAACCAAGCCCAGACTAAGAGAATAAACCCTCACATGGAAAAATCACTGAGATTAAACAATTCCCATCAATTGCAAACAAAAAGACAGAAAAATGAATGAGAACAAATTAATTTCAGGAAGAAAAAACAAAATACTTATCAAGCATAGCTGCAGACTCTGGATGACATAGGAACAAAATTGATGCAAAGGAACGAAAAAACTGCTGTAGAAATTATTCCTGAAGAACCCAAAAAAAGGAGCAGAAAAAGCAAAAAAACAATCCTACATGGAAAGGCAAAAAAGCCTAAAGGTAGGAGGACAAACTTCAGGATATTTTTTCTTGGAGCAGAAACAATTATCACCAGCAAAGGTTAGACAGAAACTGCCTTCCGATATTCCCCCAACCTGGACTTCATTGACTTTCCTGGAACAGCAATCATCTTCCACACCTGTCTGAGCGACAGATGCAGAATCAGACTCACTACCAGTACTAGCCACCTGAGGGAGCCAAGAAACACTCCCAGGAACAGCACCATCCCTGATGATAGTCACAACAGAAGACCCTCAAACTTTCCCAACCCACGTGCAGTAGGTTCTTCTATATCCTCAGTGTACCCTACTGTCTGAAGAAGCATGTGTAGATCCAGACAACGAGAATTCAGGATAGAAAGCCTTTAGTATATTGGCTGGGGAAGTCAGGAAAGAAGGAAATTCTAGGCCTTATGCCCGGCAGCGAATCTTGTGGTGAAGAGACTCTCCACAAGTTGTCTGCTCCCTGAGGAGTCTTAGCCAGAACTGGATAATTCCAGCTCTGTCTAGCCAGACAGAGGCTGGAAGTAGCCCCACCTATTGAGCAATTTGACCAAGTCACTGGTCGATAGAACAGCACCCCCAATTTACACTTCAGCCTCTTACAGTGTAATGTAAATATAGACTATACATTTTCACCAGTAGATGGCGCTGGGACACAACAAATGAGAAATACATTAAATATAAGTGGATGTAGCTGAAAGTGCATAACTAAAGCTCACAAAGGAAAGGGTCTACACGTAGATGGACAGCTGGGGAGTGAGTGTAGTGTGTGGAAGCTACTCACGGTCCAGGGGTACTTAAAGGGACAGACACAATCTGGATTGGGCGACTACAATTCACAAGAACCAAACAGAAATTTTTTTACATTTCCTAAAATTCAACAAAAATTAGATTTCCATTGAGTGAATTCACTCATTTCTATGGGTCACGCATGACCCTGTCAATGGTTCACTTGTTTTCTTTTGTTGGTCTTCTTTGGTATGTATTAACCCTTGTATAATGGGAAGACCCGACAAATGACCTGTCATTTTGGAGATGCTCTGACCTATTCATTTACCTCTTGAACATGGTCCTTCCTCAGATCATTCCATTTGCCAATGTACTAATGTACCGCCCCGGTGTTGGTCGGGCTGCTCGGATCCGGGATCGTGGTGGCTCGAGGGTGCCCGGACCTGGGTTGGTGGACACTTTGATCTGTATAAAGGGGGTAGTATTTACAGGGGATAAGTTCGTGACACCACCTGTGTGTTGCGGTAATGGGAGTACTGCCGATGCTGTAAGGAGTACCGGGGAAGATGGAATTAAGCAGCCTGATGTTACTCCCTCCACAGGTAGTGATGGCCCCGGGCTCAGGGGTGTTGGTGGTTGCTTGGGAGAGCAGGGTGCAGGGGACCAGGGTACTCACTGTGGGTAGTCGTGGTGCCGGATGAGGATTATAAAGGAGACACACACGCTGCAAGTAAACCAAATTCTCTGTGTATCACAGTCACTGCGGGGGGCCCGTCCAGGTATCCGCTCCCACCGGTGTCACTTGGTAGTCCGGAGCTTACCTCCATACACAATTTAATTGTGTTTGTGGCCCCGTGGCTTGAAGCTGTTAGGACCCCGCTCACTTTGTGAAGTGTAGCTCTGTGGGAAAGTCCCTGAAGGTCTCCTTCCTCTGCAGGTTAATTCACAGGACGTTGAATCGGCTCCTGACCTAGGGTCCTGTACCCCGTCGTGCTAGGTACCGGTCAGTTTCTTTTGGGCTTGCTGGTGCCCACAGTCCTCCTAGAATATGTCTGTCGCACCCCTTTCCAATGTCACTGCCACCGGTCCCCGACTCCTCTGGTCACGGACCACCGTCTGCGACTCAACCTCGGTCTAGCTCCCCAGGAGCTCACTCTCCAGCTCCTCACACTTTGAGTGCTCTCACTACTCTCTACTTCCTTCCTCCCACCAGTCTGCCTGACCCCTAGGTGGGTGGCCCTTTTCCAGCCAGACCAACCCCCTGGTGTGTCTGACAGGTCATGATGTGAGGTGTTGATTGGGATTTGTGGTGCTGCTGGTAGTGACACCGGTTTCCTGGAACCATGAGGGGGTAGGCCCTGCACCCTGGGTAAGAATGCAGTACCCTGTGGCACCCTGATGTACTCAGGGGCGCTACACTAACAGGTTTTCCTTGCCTAATGTTAAAATAATTCAGTGAGACAAAAAAATACGAGGCCCAAATAAAAGGGGGCAGATGCTTTTATATTGCATTTTCATTGCAGCAGCTATATAGCGGTAATATTACAGCACACCACGCGATGTTTCAATATTCTTTCCCAGACTTCTCTGCCATTGTTTTCTGTGTTTTGCTCAGCTTCTGGAAGCTTATGGTCATC